>NC_063183.1:1412661-1733911 GCF_023159225.1 Perognathus longimembris pacificus | reverse complement strand
TGCATATGGCTGCCCAGTTCTCCCAGCACCAGTAGTTGAAGAGGCTATGTTTATTCCATTGTATGTCTTTAGCTCCTTTGTCGAATATCAGTTGGCTGTAAGAGTGCGGTTTTATTTCTGGGTCTTCAATTCTAATCCACTGGTCTTCCGATCTGTTTTTATACCAATACCATGCTGTTTTTGTTATGATGGCCTTGTAGTAGAGCTTGAAGTCTGGTATGGTGATACCTCCTGCACTATGTTTTTTGCCTAGAATTGCTTTGGCTATTCTAGGTTTTTTGCTGTTCCATATGAACTTATGGATTGGTTTCTCTATTTCAGTGAAGAATGTGGCTGGGATTTTGATAGGTATTGCATTGAATTTGTATAACAATTTGGGCAGTATGGCCATTTTCACTATATTGATTCTGCCTACCCATGAGCATGGGAGGTCTTTCCATCTCCTTGTGTCTTCTTTGATTTCCCTTATTAGATTTTTGTAGTTTTCATTGAATAGGTCCGTCACGTCCTTGGTTAAGTTGATCCCTAGGTACTTTATTCTTTTTTTGGCTACTGTAAATGGAATCGTTTCCATAATTTCCTTTTCTGTTTGTCTATTGCTGGTGTACAGAAAAGCTGCTGACTTTTGTGGATTGATTTTGTATCCTGCTACTTTGCCAAATTGGTTTATTAGATGTAGGAGTTTGGGTACTGAGTTTTTTGGGTCCTTGAGATATAAGATCATGTCGTCTGCGAATAGGGATAACTTGATTTCTTCCTTGCCGATGTGGATCCCTTTGATGTCCTCCTCTTGCCTTATTGCTATGGCTAGGGATTCCAGTACTATGTTGAACAGAAGTGGGGAGAGTGGGCATCCTTGTCTTGTTCCTGTGTTTAGGGGGAATGATTTAAGTTTCTCTCCATTTAATATGATATTAGCAGTTGGTCTGTTGTATATGGCTTTTATTGTTTTGAGGAATGTTCCATCTATTCCTGTTCTCTCCAAAGCTTTTAATAGGTATGGATGTTGTATTTTGTCAAAGGCTTTTTGGGCATCGACTGAGATAACAATGTGATTCTTGATTTTAGTTCTGTTTATGTGGTGAATTACATTGATTGATTTACGGATGTTGAACCATCCTTGTGACTGAGGGATGAAGCCTACTTGGTCATGATGTATGATATTCTTGATCACTTTCTGGATCCTGTTAGCTAATATTTTATTGAGGAGCTTTGCATCTGTGTTCATTAGTGATATTGGTCTGTAGTTCTCTTTTTTTGTTGGATCTTTGCCTGGTTTGGGGATGAGTATGATATTAGCTTCGTAGAATGAGTTCGGGATTTTTCCCTCCGTTTCTATTTCGCGGAAGAGTTTGAGGAGTATTGGAATTAGCTCCTCACTAAAGGTTTTGTAGAATTCATTGGTGAATCCATCTGGGCCTGGGCTTTTCTTAGTAGGGAGGTTCTTGATTACCTCCTGTATCTCACCGTAAGTTATTGGTTTATTTAGTTGATTTATTTCTTCTTGGTTCAGTTTGGGCAGTTTGTACTTCTCTAAGAATTGATCCATTTCTGTAAAATTATTGTTTTTTGTTGAGTAGAGGTTTTGGAAATAGCTCCTTATGATTGTTTGAATATCGTGTGTATTTGTTGTAATTTTTCCTGTGGAGTCCCTGATTTTACGTATATGAGTCTCTTCTCTTCTTTTTTTTGTGAGTCTTGCAAGGGGTCTGTCAATTTTGTTTATTTTCTCAAAGAACCAGCTTTTAGTCTTATTTATTTGTTGAATGGTCTTTCTATTTTCAATCAGATTTATCTCTTCTTTAATCTTTGTAATCTCTCCCCTCCTAGTCGTTTTAGATTCTGTCATTTCTTGTTTCTCCAGTTGTTTTAGTTTCATCGTGAGGGTATTCACCTGCTCTGCTTCCATTCTTTTAATGTGGGTACTGAGTGCAATGATCTTGCCCCTCAGTACTGCCTTAGCTGTGTCCCATAGGTTTCTTTGTGATGTGTTTTCTTTGTCATTGTGGCTTATGAATTCGTTGATTTCATCTTTAATTTGATCTGTGGCCCAAGTGTTGGATAGCAGCGTGGGGTTTAGCCTCCAAGAGTGTGTATAGGCTCTGTGGTATCCTTTGTTGTTGAGGGTTACCTTTAATCCACTGTGATCAGATATAATACATGGGATGATGTCAATTCTTTTGTATTTGCTGAGGTTCTTTGTGTGGGCTATGACGTGGTCTATTTTGGAATATGATCCATGGGCTGCTGAAAAGAAGGTGTATTGGGTCTCTGTAGGGTGGAAGGTTCTATATAGGTCTGTTAGATCCATTTGGGCAATGGTGTTATTTAGGTCCTCAGCTCCCTTACTAATCCTCTGGGTGTTGGATCTGTCTCTTGGAGAGAGAGGAGTATTAAAGTCACCCACTATGATTGTGTTTGCATCTATCTTGCTCTGTAATTCTGTGAGAATTTGCTTGACATATGTCGGGCCTCTTTTGTTCGGTGAGTATACATTTATCACCGTGATGTCTTGATTCTGGATTTTTCCTTGTATCAATATGTAGTGTCCTTCTTTGTCTTTTTGAGTGGACTTTAAAGAGAAATCCAGCTTGTCTGAGATCAGGATGGCTACACCTGCCGTTTTGGTGGGTGCATTTGCTTGGTAGATCTTGCTCCATCCTTTCATTCGAAGCCTGTTTTTGTCCCTTGCTGTAAGGTGGGTCTCTTGTAGACAACAGATGTCAACTTTTTGCTTGCGGATCCATTCTGCCAGTCTGCTCCTCTTGATCGGGGAGTTTAAGCCATTTATATTTAAAGAGATCAAGGATAAGGGTGTTTTTTCTCCTTCCATTTTCTTGTTGGGCTGTTTTTTCCTGTTGTTTTTTTTTTTTTCTTCTTGTCTTTAGTGAGCTTGTGTTTCTGCTGGACTTTGGCTATTGAAGTTTCTTTCTGAATCTGTCTGTGTGTCTTTTACGATCTCTGTTGGGTGGGCTTCCCCTCTTAATATTCGCTGTAGGGCTGGTTTTTTATTCACATACTCCTTTAGCTCCTCTTTGGTGTGGAAAGATCTGGTTCTCCCTTCGAATGTGAACTCCAGTTTCGCTGGATATTTGATCCGAGGTTGTAAATTGTTATTCTGAAGTACTTGGATGGTGTTCTTCCACTCACTTCGAGCTTGGTAAGTTTGTGTGGATAAGTCGGATGTTATTCGAATCCTCTTCCCATTGAAAAAAGTTTCCTTCTTCGCTTTGGCTGAATTCAGAATTTGCTCTTTAATCTTGAGGTCTGTAGTCTTGAATATTATGTGCCTTGGGGTGGTTTTCCTGGGGTCTGGCCTGCCAGGTGTCCTATAGGCTTCGGTTACCTGGATGGGGTCCCCTGTGAGATTGGGGAAGTTTTCTGCAATAACTTTATTGAGAACATGATTAAGCCCTCTGCTCTGATATTCGGCTCCTTCTTCTATTCCAATTATACGCAGATTATATCTCTTGTCTTTGTCCATTAGTTCCTGGAGTAATCTTCCCTGAAGCTTCACCTTTTCTTGGAGTGTGGTCATTTTCTGGTTGTTGTCAGCTGCTTCATCGTCCAGGCGAGAGATTCTGGATTCCATATGGTCCACTCTTTGTGTTATGGTTTCAATTGCGGAGTTTATGGATGTCAGAGAGCTATTCATGGTTGTCATATCAGCTCTGATCGTGGAAATTTCTTCCTTTAAAGAGTTGTATTTTAAATCTATTTTTTCATGCATTTCAATTCTCAGGGTGTGGAGATTTTCTTTAAAGGCGGCTTGCATTATATCCATTTTTGCTTCCATTTCTTTAAACGAGGCTTGCATTGTATCCAGTTTTGCTTCCATTTCTTTCTTGGCTTCCTGGGTGTCCTTCCAGATTTCCGCTCTAAACTCCTGGAATTGTTTTCTGATTTCATTTCTGACGGTTTCGATCATTCCTGTTAACATGTCCTCATTTGCTTTTTTATTCTCCATCTCCTCTCCAGTCGTGCTGCTTTTTGGAGCTGGCGAGTTGGCTTGTCCTTTGATGAACTGAGTTATGTTTCTTTGTGATTTGCGCATCTGGAAGTCTGTGTAGTTCTTCCCTCCCTTCTGTGTAGGCGTGTCTGCGTCAGCAGGTGCTGTCGCTGTGGCCCCGCCCACCAGTGCAGGGCACGCCTATCAGAGCGGGCGCTTTCGCCGGGGCCCCGCCCTCCTGTGCACTGTGAGTCCCCTACAACAGGCACTTAAGTGGGGTCTGCCTCCCAGAGCGAGCCCTGGGTTGTTGGGTTGTGCTTGCGCCCTCCCGCGAGTCCGTTGGGGGGGGGGAAGCAGTATGTGTGGGGCCCAGTGGGATCGACTGTCCGGGTGTGGCTTGGCACCCTCAGACCTCGCCTCCGCTTCGAGGAGGGGGAACGAGATCAGGCTCAGGTGACCCTGCTGGGCTGGTATTGCCCACCAGCGCCTGTGATTTTAGTTGTAAGAGTCCGCAAGGTCTAGGCGCCTCGGGTGGGGCTTGCCCTGCCGGCCGTCCCTGGCCCCTGTTGGGAAGGGGACGGGGCCGGTTCTGCCAGTTCAGGAACCTTTGGGGGCTTGGGGCTGTTCCGCCCTTCCCCTGCTAGACTGGCTTCCCAGTGCCTGCTGGGAGCTTCCCGCCTGATTTGGGGAATCTTTGTTCCCACGGGAGTGGGGAGGGGGAGGGAGGGAGATATATCGTCTTTGTCGGGCTTGGGTCTCCCGTTGGGGGAAGGGATTATGGGGGACTCACTTTTGCTGCTTTGTGTGCGTGTCCCGCACCGCCGTTGGCCCTTCAGGGGTTGGCGAAGTGTCGTGGTGGCTCCCCCGTTCCCTCTTTCTGCCGCGCTGGGTTCCCTTGTCCGAATCCGGTGTGGACCCGAACTTCTCGTCGCTGCTGGGTGTGTCTTGGTCCGCACCCTGCTTTGTGTCCGTGGGGTCTCCCGCTATATGGATTCTGCGCTCCTGGCAACCTGTCTGCCGATCGCCGGGTTTCCCTTTCCCAGCCTGACCCTGTTTGGGCCAGGGCCGGCTGGTGGGGGGAGGGTGCCCCGATTAATCTCCAGCTCCGTGTAGGTTTTCGGTTCTTCTTTTTTGCTCCTTTTTGTTTTCCTGCGTTTCTCCACTGCTTCTGGATGCTGGTTTTGCTGGGTTCTTGGTGGAGTGTTGGGTGTTGGAGTTCCCAGCTCGCTATTCAGTTGGTGCGAGTCGGGGTGCCTCCCTATTGTCTCGGCGCCATCTTTCTCCTCCTGATTTGATTTTAATTATTTGCTTCCGTCTATTGACTTGGGGTTTGGCTTGCTGTTCTCTCTCCAGAAAATTAAGGTGCTTCCTTAAATTACTGAGTTGCTGTTTCTCCAGTTTGTTGATGTATGTACTCAGAGATATAAATTTTCCTCTGAGTACTGCCTTTGCTGTGTCCCAAAGGAGCTGGTTCTTTGTGTCCTCAACTTGGTTGAAGTCCATAAACATTTGAATTTCCGTTTTAATTTCTTCAATGACCCACTGATGGTTCAGCAGTGTGTTCTTTAGTCTCCATGAATTGTGGGATTTTCTGTGGTGGCTGATTGAGTTGAGCTCTAATTTTATTCCATTGTGGTCTGAGAGAATGCAGTGAATGGTTTTGATACTTCTGAATTTGTACAGATTTTCTTTGTGCCCTAAGATGTGATCTATTTTGGAGAATGTTCCATGTGCTGCCGAAAAGAACGTGTATTCTGTCCTTGCTGGGTGGAATATTCTGTAGATGTCGATTAAGTCTAGTTGGTCTATGCAATTGTTTAGTTCTGTGGTTTCTTTGTTCAGTTTTTGGCATGTTGATCTGTCCAGAGGCGATAGTGGAGTGTTAAAGTCCCCAACTATCAATGTGTTTGGGTCTATGAATGTTTTTAGAGCCAGTAGTGTTTGTTTGATGAAGTTGGGTGCTCCTGCATTTGGTGTGTAGATATTTAGGATGGTTATATCTTCCTTTTGGAGAGATCCTTTTACTAGTATGTAGTAACCTTCTTTGTCTCTTCTTACCTTTTTTAATTTGAAGTCAATGTTGTCTGATACTAGGATTACAACTCCAGCCTGCTTATGGGGGCCATTTGCTTGATAGATTTGTTTCCAGCCTTTCACTTTTAGAAGATGTTTACTTTTGCTGGATAGATGTGTCTCTTGGAGGCAGCAGAAAGATGGATCTTGATTTTTGATCCAACTTATGAGCCTATGTCGTTTGATTGGAGAATTAAGTCCATTAATGTTGACAGTTAGGATTGAGAGATGATCGTTTGTTCCTTTCATTATCACTATCTTGTTTAAAGCTATGTCTTCCCATTTCTTGATCTAGTGTTTACTAATTAGGGTTCATTTCTCTGTCTGTGTTGGGATCTTGATTATTTTCCCTGTATAGTACATCTTTAAGGATTTTGTGTAAGGCTGGTTTGGTGGAGATATAGTGTTTCAGTTTTTCCTTATTGTGGAATGTTGGGGTCCATCTTTCTCGCCTTGATGGAAGGGGCTTGATGCACCTCCCCCAGCTGGGGAATGCGGCCCTTCCATCCTCTCTACATTGGAATCCGGAGAAACCGGTTGGGCAAATAGACCCCCGACTTAGCTGGCAGCCAGCCTGGCGCCTACCAGCCCCGCCCTGGTTTGGCGTGCTCAGAGTGACGTAGCCCCTTGGAGGTCAAGTGACCAGCCCCTTGGAGGTCACGTGACAGCTCATGGCCTATGGGAATCCTGGCCAACCCCCTCCTTCGGGATCATCTCCCCTTGACCTTCTCTCAATAAAGTTAGTTCGCTCTCAGAAGCTTACTCCGTGGTCTATGTACGTTAGCTCCCAGGGTAGGATAGCGGTCACATTGCCACGCGGGTCGCGCGCACGCCAGGCCGGAGCCGCCCCTACGTCTCACCCTGACAGACCTGCAGGCCGAGGGTTAGGGGAGAGGACGATACGAGGGTAATAAGAGAGAAAGGAATAAGCATTTGAGCCGGAGCAGAGAAAGCAGAGAGAAAGCAGACCCAACAGTGGAAGACTTTTATTTGGCCTTCAGCTATGAAGGAGAGTTTGGCTGGGTACAGAATTCTTGGTTGGTAGTTATTTTTATTTAGAGTTTGGTATACTTCATTCCAGGCTCTCCTTGCTTTCATGGTCTCTGCTGAGAAGTCTGGAGTAATTCTGATTGCTTTTCCTTTATATGTGATTGTTTTCTTTGCCCTAACAGCTTTGAGTATTTTTTCCTTGCACTCTACTGAAGCTGTTTTGATCACAATGTGTCGGTGGGATGTCCTATTCTGGCCTGGTCGATTTGGGGTTCTAAATGCTTCTTGTATCTGTATAGGCCTTTCCTTCTGGATATTTGGGAAGTTCTCAGCTAATATTCTGTTAAATAGGTTGCCTTTCCCATTAACCTCTTTCTCCAAGTTTTCCTCAATACCTATTATCCTTAAATTGGGCTTCCTGATCGTGTCTTGAATCTCCTGTAGCGATCTGTTTTGTTGCTTGGACTGGATTTGTATTGATTTTTGATCTTTCTCCAAAGAATCTAAGGAATCTTCAGCTCCTGAGATTCGATCCTCTGCTTCAGTTAGTCGGGACTGTAGGCTACCTACTTGATTTCGAATCTCTTTTCCTTCTGACTGGTCTTTCCTGATGATTTCCATGTCATTTCTTAGGTCCTGTATGGACTTCTTTACTTCATTAACTTCATTACTTTGGTTTTGAGTGTTGTCTCTCAAATCTTTAAGCTGGGTAGCTATCTTTTCATTTGACTCTTGAAGCTCATTTATCTTTCTATTTGTGGATGCCATGAAATTCTCCATTAATTTTTGCTTTGCCTCCTCACGCTCTAACATAATTGACTGAAGAGATTCAAACTTTTCATTTATCATGTTTATCAGTAGACTTTGTAGAGCATTTTGGGGGTTCTCTTCTATGTTTTTGATTGGCTGCTCTGCTTCCTGCTTGTTTTGAGTGGGGGATAAGACTTCATTGTTTGCCATCTTTCTTGTGTTTCTTCTGCCCATTTGAATTGGGAATGCCAGTCTACCAGCACCTGTGAGCACCGTTTAAGACCCAAAGCAGCCCTTGCCAAGCACTGTTGTGTAAATCTTACAATTTCACAATTATATACAGATAATTTGCATACCTGTCTATAAAGTTAGATTTGGTGTTCCTAAAGAATACAATTTCAATATAACAACTGATCCTGGGCCCTGTATTCAGTAGTTACTTATTTACTGTTACAACCCTATACACAATTCTTGTTTTTATATTAAGTTCTTTTAGGACTGGCTTTCTCTATGAACCCCTTTGATTCACTCGTATTAAGCTGGGATACCCTCTATCCAATAACCAGGAGTCAATGGAACCTGGAGGTTCAGGCAGTAAGTCTGGAGGGTAAGTTGGAGGTAGTAAAGAGAATAGAGTAAAATGTATTGGGGTGGTGGTGGTGATTTTGGTTTAGTTTCAGTGACGTGGAAATGTGGAGAAGAGTAGAATCAGTAGAAAGAACGAGGTTAAAATGACAGACACTGGAGAGTTAGCAGAAAAGAGTGGAGGTGTTATTCATAGGAAAGTAATTTTTAAAGGAAGAGAATGCAACGAGAGAAATAAAGTAAAAATACTGGAAGACAGATACACAAAACAGAGAAAAATTATTTTAAAAAGAAGAAAAAGGAAATAAAAAGGAAAATAACAGAAAAGGAACAACCCAAACAAATGAACAAACATAAAACAACTTGATAAAACAAACCGGTAAAAATGGAAAACAAACAAATAAAAAACAAACAAAAAAACAACCAATTTTGTTTCAGATGTGAAAAAATTAAAAAGAAAATTTAAAAAAAGTTAAAAAAAATGTTTGAAAAGAAAAAGAAAAAGGGCTGGGGATATGGCCTAGTGGCAAGAGTGCCTGCCTCATATACATGAGGCCCTGGGTTCGATTCCCCAGCACCACATATACAGAAAATGGCCAGAAGTGGCGCTATGACTCAAGTGGCAGAGTGCTAGCCTTGAGCAAAAAAGAAGCCAGGGACAGTGCTCAGGCCCTGAGTCCAAGGCCCAGGACTGGAAAAAAAAAAAAAAAAAAAAAGGAGTCCTCCTTGTTTGAGTAGATTCTCCCCAGTCTCTGGTTTCCCTGCAATGGTCTGCAGACTATTTTCCTGATTGGCTGGTTTGACTTGATTTCAGTTGGCAAGGGGTGGATCTGTTCTGACCCTTCTCTCCTGTTGGTGCAATCGTGGGTCTCTGAGGTTCACACAGCTTGCAGGCAGGCCTTGGGCATCCTCTGTAGATGGGGACGTGAGCAGTCTCAGGAACTGTGGCTCCTCTGTCTGCTGTGGGGCCGCTGCCTTTGATGCCTGGTCTTGACTAGGCTGTGAACTCAGCAGGGCGGGGCGCCTCTGGCCTGTTTTGCTCCGCTGAGAGTTGCTTGCCTGAGGGAGGCGGCCTCCTTGGCATAGGTGGGTATGGAATGCAGCTCCGTTTTGGGCTGGGAATTAGCTTCCTCTGTGACGGGCCGTTTAGCTGTCCCAGGAACTGTTTGTTCCTCCCTCTGGTGTTTCCGTGCCCCCGGTAGCTGCTCGCAGCTTTTGCTTTAAATTTAGAAATTCCGGCGGGCAGGGCGGGGCACCTCTGGCTAAGCCGAGGACCAGGACTCGCCTCCCACCAAGGCAGTGGGCGTTCTTCTGGGTGGAGCTGGTTCTCACTGATTCCGCCCCTCCTGCCCTTTTCAAAGATGGCTTTTTTGACCTCGCTTTCCCCAGGCCCGCTTCAGTTCCAATCTGGTCTGACCCTATGCCAGTGGCAAAGATGGCGCTTTGCTCTGGCGGTGGGAACAGGGATGCCTTCCAGAAGCTGGTCTGTGGGCACGAGTGAGAATATCTTTTGTGGGGTACTCACGCTGTCTCTGCGATGTCAGGTCGTCCGTGCTCAGCCGCCGTCAGGAGTATTTCTCACAGGTCTACACTGAGCGCTTTAGCTGCGCGAAGTGCGGGGGGGCGGGGGGGGGCTGTGCCGGGCACTGTGCCGGAGCCGGCACTGGCGTGGCAGCGGGATGCCGCCCGGAGCTCAAATCTGTGTTTTCAGACCAGCAAAGTCGATTTTTCCTACCTGGTCAGAATCCCTGTACTGTTAGAACTTACTTTGGCTGTCTTTCTAGGAGTAAAAGTTTCTATGGGGTGAGAAAATTACGATATCGGAGGGAGCTCTGCTACGGCTCTGCTTGTCCTCCGCTGTCTTCCTCGGGAACCTCTATGAGATTCTTATCTCAATTAACCACCAAGAAGCCACAGCTCCATCAACAGAAGTGGAGTTGTGACTCAAGTGGTAGAACGCCAGCCTTGAGTGAAAAAACCTAGTGAGGGGAGCATGAGCCCTTGAGTTCAAGCCCCAGTATAGGAAGGGGATAGGGAATTTGATTCAAAGCAGCCAGCTCAGTCTCTTACTTCTCATCTATGCAGGGGTCCCTGTACCCCAGGTGCTCTCCCAACCAGCAGGAGAGGCGAGAAAGTGCACCCCACCGAGGGTGAACCCAGAATAGGCAACGAGTCGTGAGTCGCTTGCAGGCAGCCCAACCCAACCTTTCTGGCTCGGTTAAACAGTAAGTCAACTCGGGAGAAGTTCAAGACTGCTCTCAGTTTAGTGGTGCGGACCGGATCTTAAGTATGGGCAATGGCAGGAAGAGGAGGATGTAACATACCTAGCCAGGGGCTATAATTGGCGGTCTGAGCTGTCAGTCAAGGGCGGAAGGCCATGGGACCTCCCTAAGGGACGGCCTAAGTCTGCATCATTACTAGCAGGACCACTCCCAGGTTACTGCCAGCAGCCATCTTGCTGCACATGGTCTTAAGGCAGGGAGGCGTGGCCAGCTAGAGCCGCCTTTCCAGTTCTGGACCCAAAAGGCAGGCGGGGCTAACCGGGATCCCTCTTCCGGGAGGTGGTATAAACAAGCACGCCCCCAGGGACTGAGGCAGGCGGGGCTCTTCAGGGCCTCACTCTCTCGGCGCAACAGCCACACACCTCTGGGGAGCCAATAGGCGGGGCCAGTAGGTGCGCCCCACATCTCCCCCTTTTTCATTTTTTAATAAGCAGGTGGATGTCCTACTCGAGAATGCGCCTGTCTTAGGTTGTTCCCCCCTTGAGGAATCTTACCCATCTTTGGCTGACCATCCTAGCTCTTCGGGCCATCCTACCTGCGAGGCTTGCCAGCCCCAGCAAAGGAACTCGGGGGGACAGGGGTCTGCGCATAAGAGGAGGCCCTGCTATTTCTGCCTCATGCCTGTACACTCCGGAAGACTGCACATCCTGGTAGGGGCCATGACCAACCTCATAGGGCTCCCAAATGGCTAAAAGCAGCATAATGCTGCCAGACCACCATTGACTGGACAGCTCTGGCTCATTGCTTAAGAATTAGGGGAAGCCTATTTGCCCTAGCATGGGTCAGGTGTAAATACAGAGGCAAATGCGAACACAAAGGTCATGGGGGGTATCTCCCACGAAGGGGAGAGGGTAAGGGAGCCACCCATCTGGCTCAGTCCAGGGAAGGTTGGAGTTTAGTCCGTCCCCGCGCTGCTCAAGGTGGGCAGGCAGCACCATCCCCCATCTCTGACAGTGAGGTAGAAACAGGTCCAGGCCTTGGCAGTTCTGGAGGTCCACGGGCAGCCAAGGTGCTAGTGATCCATTCCAGTTCTTGGGCAAAGCTGTAGGCGATATTGTCACAGAGAAACATTGTGCCACAAAAGACACTGAGGTAGAGTCCAAGAAACAAGCAGCAGGCAGGGCTGGGCACTGGAAGGAAGGGAGGCTGGCTGTCGCCACTGTCGTCCACCGCTGACACACGCAGACAGGCCTCCCGTGGTTCCAGGGAGGAACAGGAAGAGATCCATCTCGGTCTTTTTCTTTATTCCTGGGGAGAACAAAGATCGTACCTCAAGAGAGAGAGCTCTTGGGTTCTGATGAACAATATCTTAGGTCTCTAGCAGGTATCCAAATTGGGCTTGGTTCCCCAATCGGGAAAACACATCCAAAACCCCTTCCCACACTAATAAGCAGGTCAGGACCTTGTCATAATCCAGTAAGGGGGTCCTTCCATCAGACTTGCACCTTTGAATAAGGTGTCTGATCTGATCAATGCCTCTGAAAGGCTGTCAGAGGTTGGTCTTTGGAAAAATTTAAAATATTTAATGTAAGCATGGCTGTCCTTAATTGGCCATGAGGGCTGCCCCCCTTTCTGTTTTAATAATTGGTCTTTTAGGGTCTTGTTATGCCTCTCAATTATGGCTTGACCCCTTGGATTGTACAGTATTCCTGTGGTGTGGAGGCTGGGGATCTGGCTAAGCGGAAAAGCGCCTGCCTGTGGAGCGCAAGGTCCCAACTTTGGTCTTTACCTGTAAGGGCAGCCCTAGGATAGCAAAACATTGTAGAAAATGACTTTCAGCATGCCGAGCTCTTTCACCTGTGTGGGCAGTTGCCCAGCAGGCATGTGAATGGGTGTCTATGGACATAAATATATATTTTAATTTTCCAAAGGGAGCATAGTGGGTTACATCAGAAAGATGTGTTTAACATTTTTCCTTACATACCTTGGACACCAGTTGTGAATAACACAGTTTGCACAAATGAAAGAGGCTGGATAACCTACCAGGGATTCCTTTCCCAGTGGATGCTCACAACCTACTTAGATGAATAGCGGTGCCTGGAGTATTTGGGCTATCTAGATAATTCCATATTGACTGAACAAGAATCTCAAGCTTCAGCCATTACAGTAACAAGAGATAAAAAGATAGACCTGCAGAAAAAACAAACTCAAAGAAATGTATTCAGATGTAATGTAATTGGAATGAAAGGCTGTGGGAAAAGCTGTGTTCTTCAGGCTCTTCTTGGGAGAAACTTAATGAGGCAGAAGCTAATCCACTCTCCTGGGAGACATGGGATCAGCTTCTGCCAGCCAAAGGATAGAATGTATCGATTTCTCCCAATCTTTACACCCTGGGAGTCTGAGATATCCTGTCTGGCATTTTGGAGCCTGTATCTCAGCACCCAGAAGGCTGGATTACACAGCCGACTTGGAGTTTGCCCCATTCTTCCCGGGGAGACTCTTACCTAGGGAAACTTGCTTCACTGGGCTCACTGATAGTTCCTGCGTCCTGTGTCCTGTGCTTTCTGTTTCCTATGCCCCATGTTCAGGCGCCAGCTGCAGGGGTACCTGCACCCCGGGTGCTCTCCCAACCAGCGGGAGAGGCGAGGAAGCACACCCCGCCGAGGGTGAACCCAGAATAGGTAACAAGCCGTGAGTTGCTCGCAGGCAGCCCAACCCAACCTTTCTGGCTCGGTTAAACAGTAAGTCAACTCGGGAGAAGTTCAAGACTGCTCTCAGTTTAGTGGTGCGGACCGGATCTTAAGTATGGGCAATGGCAGGAAGAGGAGAGTGTAACATACCTAGCCAGGGGCTATGATTGGCGGTCTGAGCTGTCAGTCAAGGGCAGAAGGCCATGGGACCTCCCTAAGGGGTGGCCTAAGTCTACATCATTACTAGCAGGACCACCCCCAGGTTACTTCCGGCAGCCATCTTGCTGCACATGGTCATAGGGCTGGGAGGTGTGGCCAGCTAGAGCTGCCTTTCCAGTTCTGGACCCTGAAGGCAGGTGGAACTAACCAGGATCCCTCTTCCGGGAGGTGGTATAAACAATCACGCCCCCAGGGACAGAGGCAGGCGGGGCTCTTCAGGGTCTCACTCCCAAGACGCAACAGCCACACACCTCCAGGGAGCGAACAGGCCAGGGCCATTCAGTGCGCCCCACAATCTATACTTTGGAATCCTGCTCCTTGAATTTGGAAAGACAGGGAAGATGTCATAAGGTGACCACTGAATTCTGGAGACTGGGGCTCCGGTCCATCAAGTCCAGAATTAGCAATCTCTTTCCTGGTCTCAGTTTCACCAGCTAGAGGACACGTTGGAGGAGACCTCTATCGCCTTGCTATTCAAGGTCTGTTTAGTGGAAATATTTACAGGAAAGCTGGAGGCAAACGCAGAAACGCACACCCAGCTCCAGACCTTTGATTCAGGTGCATGATAGCGGGCTCCCCATTCCTGCCTGCATTCAAGTTTAAGAACCCGCAGTCTGTACTTGCCACTCTCATCTGCAAAGCCATGTCCCGATGGCCTGAGCGTGGGTGCCCTCTGCTGGCTTGCACATGAAATACTGGCTTTAGAAAGCATTTTCTTCTGATGTTCTTCCCTTCCTATTCTCTCCCTCTTTCTACTTAGCATCAATTATAGTAAAAAGCATTTCATTGTGATGTTCCTCAGTCAAACTCCTCCCCCCTTGTTTTCCTTTCCCCCTCTTTTTTTTTTTTGCCAGTCCTGGGCCTTGAACTCAGGGCCTGAGCACTGTCCCTGGCTTCTTTTAGCTCAAGGCTAGCACTCTACCACTTGAGCCACAGCACCACTTCTGGCCATTTTCTATATCTGTGGTGCTGAGGAATCAAACCTAGGGCTTCATGTATAAGAGGCAAGCACTCTTGCCACTAGGCCATATTCCCAGCCTCCTTTCCCCTCTTTTGTGGAACAATTTCAACCGATTTTATTTTCATACCTCCACCATATTCACTTCCTAATAGGTTCTCCCGTTGCTTTAAGAACTTGCTTTACAGGGCTGGGAATATGGCCTAGTGGTAAAGTGCTCGTCTTGTACACATGAAGCCCTGGGTTCGATTCCTCAACACCACATATATAGAAAAAAGCTGGGGGCTGGGGATATGGCCTAGTGGCAAGAGTGCTTGCCTCGTATACATGAAGCCCTGGGCTCAATTCCCCAGCACCACATATAGAAAACGGCCAGAAGTGGCGCTGTAGCTCAAGTGGCAGAGTGCTAGCCTTGAGCAAAAGGAAGCCAGGGACAGTGCTCAGGCCCTGAGTCCAAGGCCCAGGACTGGCCAAAAAAAAAAAAAGTAAAAAGCTGGAAGTGGCGCTGTGGCTCGAGAGGTAGAGTGCTAGCCTTGAGCAAAAAGAAGCCAGGGACAGTGCTCAGGCCCTGAGTCCACACCCCAGGACTGGCAACAAAACAAGACAAATAAACAAAGAACTTGGTTTACCTCCATGCCATTCAGGTTCTGTATGTTTGTCAGTACTGGGGCTTGAATTCAAGGCCTTCTGCTCTTGCTTGGCCTTTTCACTCAGGCTTGTGCTCCACCACTTACTTCACTTTGGCTTTTGTTTTGTTTTTAAATTGGAGATAAGACTGCCCAGGCTGGCTTCAAACTGGAATCTTCAGGTGTTAGCCTCCTCAGTAGCTAGGATTACAGGTGTGGCCCACCAGTGCCCCACCTTTGTTACTTTTTGTTATTGTTATTCCAGTCCCGGGGCTTGAATTCGGGGCCTGGGTGTTGTCTCTGAGGTCTTTTTGGTCAAGGCTAGTGCTCTACTACTTGAGCCACAGCTCCACTTACAGCTTTTTTCTTTCTTAATTAGATAAGAGTCTCATAGACTTTCCTGTCTGGGCTGGCTTTCAACAGTGAACCTCAGATCTCAGTTTCCTGAGTAGCTAGGGTTATACTCATGAGCCACTGACATTTGGCTATCATTCTTTTCTTCCTTTTTTTTTTCTGAAGAGCTCAGGGACAGTGCCCTTCAGCTCAAGGCTAGTAGAGCCACAGTGCCACTTTCAGTTTTCTGGTGGTTAACTGGAGATAAGAGTCACATGGATTTTTCCTGTGGGGCTGGCTTTAGACTACAATCCTCAAAGCTCAGCCTCCTGAGTAGCTAAGATGACAAGCATGAGCCACCAGTGCCCTGGGCAGACTATCATTCATTTTTAAGGGCTAGAATCCACATATTAGAGAGGGCATTTGAGTTTGGCAGTCTGGTTTATCTTGATTAACATGATGATTTCTGGTACCATGTGTTTAGACATAATTTCAGTCTTCCTTATGTCTGAGTAATATTCTTTTTTTTTGGTTCTGATTTTATTTTATTTTTTCAAATTTTTATTATCAAACTGATGTACAGAAAGGTTAAAGTTTCATACGTTAGGCACTGGATACATTTCTTGTACAGTTTGTTACCTTGTCCCTCATACCCCCCTCCCTCCTCCCCCTTCCCCTCCCCCCCCCCGAGTAATATTCTATTGTCTATACAGACCACATTTTCTTAATCCATGCATCAGTTAGTGGGCACTCCATAGCTTAGCTATTGTGCAGAGTACTGCTGTGAACATGGATATTCAGGAATTGTTTGTCTGTTGATTTATGATCCTTCAGATATATGCTCAGGAGTAGAATAGAAACCCCATATAGTAGCTGTATCTTTACCTTTTTAAGGGACCTCCATACTGATTTCCATAGTAGTTGTTCACATTCCCACTAATAGTGTAGGAGCCTCACCTTCCTTACTCCAGCTTGTCAGCATTTACTTGTCTTGTTTTGTGCCAGTTCTAGGGCTTGAACTCTGGCCCTCATGCTCTCCTTTAGTTTTTTGCTTAATGGTAACACTCTATCACTTGAGCCACTCCTCCACCTATAGCCTTTTGCTGGTTAATTGGAGATAAGAGTCTATGTCTTCCTTGAGCTGGCTTTGAACCATGATCCTCAGATTTCAGCTTCCTGAGTAGCTAGGATTACAAGCTTGAGATATTGGCTTCCAGCTTATTTGTTTTCTTTATGATGGTCATTCTATCTGGGCTGAAATAGAATCTCAATGTTTTGCTTTGCATTGCCTTTATGGCAAAGGATGACAAACACTTCTTCACATCTGATCAATTTATTTGTCCATTTACATATTCTGGATCCAATGGGCAACTTATCTGACAAGGATTTTCTTCTATTCTGTAGGTTTTATTTTGATTCTGGAGGTTGCTGTACATAATCTTTTAAATTGGATTTGATCCCAATTTTCAACTGTTATTCTTAGTTTCTGAGCAAGTGAGGTTTTATTCAGAAAAGCATTACTTAATGCTTATTATACCTTCAAGGCGATTCATAATAACCTTCTGATGGCTTTTTTGAGCTGTTTAGATGAAACAACACTCCAGCATCTAAACAAGGGCATAAGGACGCCTGCTCTGTGTGTAGCAGGTGGTAGATGCCATAATGATAGTGGTTGAGACAATATATATGGGTACAGCTCCACAGGGAGTCAGTCATTTGCATTTCACTCTATAAAACTAGCCAAATCATGGGCTGGCAATGTGGCTTAGCGGTGGAATGCTTGTCTAGTATGCATGAGACCCAGGGTTCAATTCCTAAGTACCACATAAATAAAACAAATACAATTTTAAAAGTGGTTAAAACCAAAACCAACCAGCCATCCTGGGTATTATTCCATAGCCCTGGGTACTGTTGCCTACAATCTATGCCAAGGAGCAAGGGCCAAAGCCCAGCAGGCCTCAGGATAGATGCAGATAGAAGAGTTAACTTTCAAAAAACATTCTGCTGGGGATATGGCCTAGTGGCAAGAGTGCTTGCCTCCCATACATGAAGCCCTGGGTTCAATTCCCCAGCACCACATATACAGAAAACGGCCAGAAGCGGCGCTGTGGTTCAAGTGGCAGAGTGCTAGCCTTGAGCAAAAAAAGAAGCCAAGGACAGTGCTCAGGCCCTGAGTCCAAGGTCCAGGACTGGCCAAAAAGAAAAAAAAAGTCAAAAAACATACTGCTAATTATACAGGACTGGCCAAAAACAACAACAACAAAAAAAAAAACAACCTTAAAACCATACTGCTAATTATACAGGTCTCTAGGCACTCACACACAGTGACACCAAAGGAGGATACTCTCAAGAGAGGAACACAAAGGCGTAATGCCTATGTGCATCTGACCATAAAAAATAGTATTTATTAAAATGAACTCCAGGAAATGGAAATAGGAGGGTTTTCCTTTTTTACTGTTTGTTTTCTTTTCTTTTTGTCCTGTTTGATCATTT
The DNA here is from genome assembly GCF_023159225.1 of Perognathus longimembris pacificus. Lineage (NCBI taxonomy): Eukaryota > Metazoa > Chordata > Mammalia > Rodentia > Heteromyidae > Perognathus > Perognathus longimembris. Next base: position 1,716,023 of record NC_063183.1, on the reverse strand, counting down.
ATCTGTCTTTCGGAGGGTAAGGGGAGGCGCAGAAATGGAGGGATAAAGAGTGAACAAATGCAGCAGTGGTATTTACTAGACACTATGTTGAAAATAAACTACATGGCTTGTGGGTTGGGGATGGAAGGGAAAAACTGGGAGAGAGTGAGGGAAGGGGTGACATTGTCCAAAAAGAAAATGTACTCTTTACCTGACTTATTTAACTGTAACCCCTCTGTCCATCACCTTTTAATAACAATTAAAAATTAAAAATACTGCTTACAGGGTGTTTTTTTCAACAGGCAAATTATGTTTGAATCCCACTTCTTATTTCCACTTCCTCATCTTTACAATGAGTATGTAACAGATACTTAAATTGCTTTTGTGAAACTACTGGCTCTTTTTTTTTTTTTTTCTTGGTCCTTGAATTAGCTGAAAGCAGACCACAGTTTGGCATCTCCACCTTCATTTTATCTCTCTGTCCTTGTTCTAAGCCATTAGCCGGCAATGACCTTGGAATCCAAGAAGGATGGACAGGACTAATGATAAAATAGGAGGGAAAGGAACAGCAGAATTATTCCTCAGAACCGAGACCATTGCTAGGTATGACTTGTTTATTCTGTCTAGACTGCTCCCGTCAAGTGAAGACATGACAGCAACTTCCTTAGAAACCCTCTCAAAATAAGAACTAAGGTAATGGCCAACCAGACCACCAGTGACTGCAGCCATCTCCTACCCAACTTCTTTGTTTACTTAAATCAACAGCTCAGGCCTGTGCCACAAAGATGGCCGAAATATTCCTTCCCTTCTTTCCATCTCTACCATGCCATGAGTCTCCTTTTTCTGCCCTTTGCCATCTGGTGCACGAGGGTGAGTACTGGACTTGACATGCAGAAACTCTAGAGCTTGGGCCTAGAGCCTAAAACTGTAGTTTCTGCTTGTAATGTGGATTAAATGAAGATACAGATGGATGTGTGCAGGGCTTTAAGATAGCTCCCACTACATGGCAAATGTTCCACAATAAGTGAAACATTAGTCCTATATACAATGGTAAATTAACCTTAGGACTACATAAGGTTACAGGTTTCATGCTCTGGGGATTTTCTTTCCAATGAGCCACACATTGAGCCACATCAAAAAGACTAACATTTACTTAACTAGCCTTAGTCTTAAGTTCTTAACAGTTCTCCACAGCTTAGATACATTCCCGTTCTACTTGGATTTAAATGATTTGTGTATCCATATATTTTGTTGTTGTTTTGTAACAAGCTTGCATGAGGATTTTGTACATCATTTCATTCTGAGTAGTAAGAGTGTTAATCTAAATTAGTGCGGAGAAAGGCTGAATGAACTTTAGCAAAGCTTTGGTTAATAGGCTGAGCTACATAGGTCATTTAATCTCTGAACCTTGGTTTCACCTGCATAACCTTAAAGATGGGAGGATACGAATAAAAATAAGCAAATAGAGGAAGACTGTGATTGGTCTTCTCCTTGAGAGAGGAGTCAGCACTTCTGATTGTGTGGGAAAGAATTTTGGACTTGGCTGCATTAATGTAATTAGTAATAAGTTTAAAAATGATATCTTGACTCCTTGCTGGAGACCATCCCGCAAAAAAAAAAAAGATTATGCAAGTCTCTCAGTACTGGAACCACTCCAGATCTTTTTCCCCCTCCCTAAATAATTTGTGTGGGTCCTGGGGCTTGAACTCAGGGCCTGGGCACTGTTCCGGAGCATTGTTACTCTACCACTTGAGGCACAGCTCCACTTCCAGCTTTTTTTTTTTTTTTTTGTAGTTTCTTGGAGATAAGAGCATCACAGACTTTCCTGTCCAGGTTGGTGTCGAATCATGATCCTCTGAATTCAGCTTCCTGAGTAGCTAGGAATAAGTATGAGCCCATGAGCCTAGAAAACTTCAGAATCTTCTATCCCCAGCCCAGCCTACTCTGTAAGCCAACTGTTGAGATATCTTCACTGTGGCAATTAGGTCCATCTGGCTTAAGGAGAGCAAAGCACATCATCCCCACTATAGAAACTAGTACCACTGGCTGCCCTTGGACTAAAAACATTTAAAACAATAAAGAGTGGAGGCACTGGCCTGTGTCCATCCTTCCTCCATCCACACATTATCTACCAACAGATATCCCTAAATATGCAAACCCCAGTAGGAGTTATAGGCCACAGCCCTTTTGTGCTTTGGAACTCTGCAAATCGAAGTGGCCTTCTTGCTGCCCATCCTTTGACATAAGAAAAATCCATGAAAACTTAAGTCTAATCTGTCACTCCTCCATGCTTAGAGGATCATTTGTTATCAGCTGGGCACTTGGTGGCTCACGCCTGGAATCCTAGCTATTTAGTGGGCTGAGATGTGAGGATTACATTTCAAAGCCAGCCTGGGTAGAAAACCCCAGAGTCTTACCTCCAATTAACAGTTGGATCCTACAGTGCTCGCAGTGGTTTCCATGCTCAGGTATCTTGCCCCTCTCCTGTGGATGTGTGGTTCCTATGATTTGCTTCTAACCAAGAAGATGCAGGATATATATGATTGCACATACACAATTGTGTGATTGCACACACATGGTTATGTTACCTAATGTGGTATGACCAGTCCTCTGACTCCTAGCCCGCGTAGCACCAGCTTACAGCATCCTACCATTTAGTTGTTCTTCATGCAAACCCTCCTACTCCCAATTAGATGTCTGCCAAGATCAGTATGACCCCTGAGAAGAGCAAGGATGAGGGCTTGTGGCATGGCACACATGCTAGAGTGCCTGCCTAGCAAGTGTGAGGCCCAGGATTCAAACTCCAGTTTATAAAAAAGAGCAAGAAGGATACATACAGGAGCATATACCATTCTCAAGGTGTGCGTCTCAGAGTACCGAGCTGTAGTTGCTTCTACTAATTTTGATCTTAGGTGAACTCTAGTTCAGATTTCTGCTATAGACATAGAACTATATAAAAAGAAGAGCCTGAGCTGGGTGGCAGTGGCTCACACCTGTAATCCTTGCTACTCAGAAGGCTGAGATCTGAGGATTAAGGCTCAAAGCCAGAGGAGGTAGTAGTCTGTGAGACTTATCTCCAATTAACCACCTAGCCAGAAATGTAGCTGTGGCTCAAGTGGTAAAGCACTAAGCTTTGAGCAGAAAAGTGTAAGAGACAGTGCCCAGGCCCTGAGTTCAAACCCTAGGGTTGGCACCTAAATAAATAAATGGAGAGCCTGGTGTATGGAAAGGAAATGGGGTGGTTCAGAGAATGGGGTGATTTCAGGGAGTCTAGAGACAGCTTCTCAGGAGTTGTTCCTTTGAGAGCCTACTACTGCCTCAGCACCTCACCATCCCTATCTTATGTGAAGCCCGTGGGGTTGATCTGCCCCTTTGCCTGGCTTCTAAATGGACACAGGCCCCTACCCTGCCTTATTAACATATCCTATTGTCCTGCCAACTGTGATTGGTCCAGGGGTGCTTACATGACACAAATCTGTCCCAATCAAAGCTAAATCCAGAACTGTAATAGTACTAGCAGTACTATAGAACTACTGTACTATTACTAGCAGTAGTTCTCAGTACTAATAATTTCCTAGTATTGAGAACTAACTTTCATTCCACACAGGACAGTAGTACTTCAGTAGTACTTCCTGAAAAGGCAGTTATAAAAGCAAGGCTGAAAACCATCCAGCCTCTGAATCCAGCAGTGCCTGGAGAACTTCTCCTTGGCTTTTTGGTTAAGGGCAAGTAATCCCCCTCTCGAACAACTTCTGTTAGAAAACAACTTTGAATTGGACATCTTTCACTATCAAGTATAAAAGGTATGTTACCTATGATTTGTGGTAAAACCAGTAGAGTAGGAAATGGGCTGATGCTAAAGTTTCCATGCCTCCCCTCACCCCCAGACCCTTGTTCTAAAGCTTAGTTAAAAGCTTATGGCACTATTGAGAGGAGGTAGAAGCTCTAATGAGTGGGACCTAGTAGAAGGAAGATAGGGGAAGAGCCATTAGCACCCAGCTCTTTCCTCTTTTTCTCTCCTTTTTTTTAAAACTTTGCAGTACTGGCATTTGAACCCAGGCCTTCACACTTCCTAGGCAGGCACTCTACCCCTTGAGCCATGCCTCCAGCCTCTTCATATTTTCTCTGGACATTCAGTAGAGTGTTGGACCATGGCCCCTTTACTGATGTTTCTTGCCATAGCTGGGATGACCAACATGTACCACTATACTTAGCTATTGGTTAAGATGAGGTCTTGCAAACATTTTGCCCAGGTTGGCCTAGAATCTATCCTCCTTAGCCCTCAGGGCAGCCAGGGTTACAAGTGTGAGCTACCACTGCCTGGCAGTTGGGTCTCTGCCATGTGCTCCTGCCATGATGTACCACCACAGTTCTAAACCAAATGATCCAAGAGACAAGGAACTGAAATTTCGAACTTGTGACCTAAGTTAACAAGTCCTTTATAAAGCTCACTGACTCACCATTGTGTCATAGTAATGGAAAATTAATACCACAAGTCTGACATGCCTGAGCAAAAGAGTACAGAGTATTTAATAAAATGCCACAGCAAATAAACCACTGAAGTAGAAATCACATGGGGTATTTTATTTGGCTTTGTATGTAGTCTTGTAGCATTTTTTTTAAAAAAGAAATGACTTAACAAGTCAATTCTTTAAACTTGAAAGTATCAAGTACAAATATGTGGAAGAGAAGTAAGAGGTAATGGCACACAACAGTTACAGTGGAAATAATGCCTTTAGGCTTTTTCAAAAAGACTCTGGGCCACGCAGTTAGAGGATTCTCGCAATCTTGAGATGCCACTATCCCCAAATGTTGCCGTTCTTTCTGATGGAAAAAACAAACAACACAAGTAAGGCAGGAGAGCTGGTTCTGTTTTGTAGTTTTCCTTCCATTTCTTCTTTCAGTGAGTGAAAATATAGCTTCTCGCCTTCTAAAACACAACAAGGAAAATCCCTCAAAAAACAATCCATTGTCATTGGGCACCAGTAGCTCACACCTATAATCCTAGCTACTCAGGAGGCTGAGATCTAAGGATCATGGTTCTAAGCCAGCCCAGGAAGGAAAGTCTGTGAGATTCTTATGTCCAATTAACCAGAAAAAAGTTGTAAGTAGAGCTGGGGCTCAAGCAGTAAGGTGCCACCAGCCTTGGGCAACAAAGAAAAGGGGACAGTGCCCAGGTCCTGAGCTCAATCCCTACGGGGAAAAATGCTTGGAACCTGCCAACATCAAAACTTTATGCTGGGGGGTCATGGGTGAGAATCCATCTGGGCCACAGCACGATTTTGCAAACAGTAAGTAAAGAAGCTAGGGGCCCCCTCCTTGGAGCACATGACTACCCAGCCCCTGACCTGACAGTTTTCCTGAGAGGAGGAGAAACAACCTCTGGTTTCAGGAGGCTCATCATTCCCGGTGCAGCTCCTCGAAGTCTGGGGACAACTGACAGGTGACGCTGGGGTTTTGCTGTGTCAGGGGTCTGTTTGGTGACAGGATAAAAGAGTTAGCTCAAAAGCAATTGTGTTCTGGCCAACAGAATTCATCAAGTAGTCAAAAAAATCATACATTATGATCAAGTGGGTTTTATCCCAGAGATGTGAGGTTGGTTTAACATACATAAATCAACAGAGCTGAAGACAAGAACAACATGATCATCTCAGTAGATAATGAAAAAGGCGTTGACAAAATCCAACACCCATTCATGTTAAAAACAAACTCTGGGGAAGCTAGGAATAGAAGGAACATACCTCAAAATAATAAAGACCATATATATACCAACAGCCAACGTCATACTAAACGGAGAAAAACTAAGACCATTTCCTCAAAAATCAGGAACAAGGCAAGGATGTCCACTCTCTCCACTCCTCTTCAATATAGTTCTGGAATTTCTAGCCAGAGCAATAAGGCAAGAAAAAGACATAAAAGGGATTCATATAGGGAAAGAAGAAGTCAAACTATTCCTATTTGCAGATGACATGATCTTGTATCTAACGGACCCCAAAGACTCCATTCCCAAGTTCTAGAGCTTATCAATAACTTTGGCGAATGGCAGGATACAAAATTAACCCACAAAAATCAGTAGCATTTCTGTATACCAACCATGAAAAAGCAGAGAGGGAAATCAGGAAACAGCCCCATTTGCAATAGCCTAAAAACATTCTGAGAAAAATCTTAACCAAGGAAGCAAAGGATCTTTATAGTGAAAACTATAAAAATTTAAAGAAATCAAAGATGATCTCAGGAAATAGAAAGACCTTCAGTGTTCATGTACAGATAGAATTAATATTGTGAAAATGGCCATAGTGCCACAAATGATCTACAAATTTAATGCAATTCTGGTCAAAAACCCAATGAAATTCTTTATCAAGATAGAGAAAACAGTGGCTGGGGATATGGCCTAGTGGCAAGAGTGCCTGCCTCATATACATGAGGCCCTGGGTTCGATTCCCCAGCACCACATATACAGAAAATGGCCAGAAGTGGTGCTGTGGCTCAAGTGGCACAGTGCTAGCCTTGAGCAAAAAGACACCAGGGACAGTGCCCAGGCCCTGAGTCCAAGCCCCAGGACTGGCCAAAAAAAAAAAAAAAAAAAAAAAGATAGAGAAAACAATCCAAACATTCTTATGGAACAACAAAATACCTTGAATAGCCAAAGCAATTCTAGGCAAGAAAAGCAATGCAGGTGATATCATAATTCCAGACCTCAAGCTCTACCACAGAGCTGTAATAACAAAAACAGCTTGGTGTTGGCACAAAAATAGACCTGATGATCAATGGAACAGACTAGAAGACCCATAAATAAGACCACATACTTACAGTCTTCTGATATTTGATAAGGGAGCCAAAGAAATTCAGTGGAACAAACATAGCTTCTTCAATAATTGGTGTTGGAACTGGACATCCATATGCAGAACTAAAAGTAGATCCCAGTTTGTCACCATGCAGTAATATCAACTTAAAGTGGATCAAAGACTTCAATGTCAGACCTGAAACTTTGAATTACTTCAAGAGGGAGTAGGAGAGGCACTAGAACTCAGGGATAGGCAGAAAGTTTTTGAAGAGTCCCAGGGGCACAGCAGATAGGAGAGAAACTTGAATGGGATTATATTAAACTAAGAAGTTTCTGCACAGCAACAAAGGACATAGCTACTAAACTAGAAAGACAGCCAACAGACTGGGAGAAGATCTTTACCAGCAATACATTCGAGAAAGGCCTAATGTCCAAGAATGCTCAAGAAATCAACCACTCCTAAAGCTAATAAACCAATCATTAAATGGGCAAGGTTTAGCTAAGGAGAGATGTTGTAGAAGAAGAGGAAAGAATGGCAAAGAAACACATGAGGAAATGCTCATCATCCCTGGCCTAAAGGAAATGCAAATCAAAACAACCTGAGATTCCATCTCACCCCAGTAAGATTTGCCAACATCACAAATTTGAACAATAACCAATGTTAGTAGGGAGTGGAGGGAAAAGGAACCCTACCGCACTGCTGGTGGGAATATAAACTAGTACAAGCTCTCCAGACAGCAGTCTGGAGGTTCCTCAAAAGACTAAACACAGACCTCCCCAATGACCCAGCCATGCCACTCCTGGGCATATACCCAGAACATCACAAGCCAGGATGCCATAAAGACACTCGCACACTCATGTTCATTGCTGCCCTATTCACGATAGTCAAGTTATGGAAACAGCCCTACAGTAGACGAGTGAATCAAATCAATATGGTAGCTATACACAATGGAATTTTACGCAGCCATTAGAAAGAATAAAATTATGTCATTTGCAGGGAAATGGATGGATCTAGAATAAATCATGTTAAGTGAGGTAAGCCAAGCTCAGAGAGACAAATGGATTGTTTTTCTTTCATATGTGGAAGCTAGACCTAAAATACACAGGGACATTCATACACAGTGAGGCCAAAGGAGGGTACTCTTAGGAGAGGAACACAAAGGCATCTGGTAAGCCAGATGCATCTGATCAATAAAATAATATTCACTGAAATGAACTACAGGAAATGGAAATAAGAGGTTTTTTTTTTTTGCTTGCTTGCTGTTTTTGTTTTCTTTTGGTCTTTTTTTTTTTTTTCTGGCCAGTCCTGGGCCGTGAACTCAGGGCCTGAGCACTGTCCCTGGCTTCTTTTTTGCTCAAGGCTAGCACTCTGCCACTTGAGCCACAGCGCCACTTCTGGCCATTTTCTGTATATGTGGTGCTGAGGAATAGAACTCAGAGCCTCATGTATACGAGGCAAGCACTCTTGCCACTAGGCCAATATTCCCAGCCCCTCTTTTGGTCTTGTTTTATCTTTCTATTTATCTGTCTTTATATTTTGTCTGTCTTTTTATCTGTCGTTGGGATGGGAAGTGGGGCACAGAAATGGAAGGACAAAGGGTAAGCAAATGTAGCAGTGCTACTCACTAGATATTATGTTGAAAACGAACTGTACAACTGTAGGTAGGGATAGGAGGGAAAAACTGGGAGAGAGCAAGAGAAGAGGTGACACATTGTTCCAAAAGAAATGTACTCATTCATTACCTGACTTATGTAATTGTATATCACCTTTATAATAACAATTTTTTTTTTAAAAAGTAAAGGTGGGATGGGAATGTGGCTTAGTGGTAGAATGCTTGCCTAGTAAGCATGAAGCCCTGGGTTCGACACCCCAGTACCACATAAACAGAAGAACGCCAGAAGTGGAGCTGGGGCTCATGTGGTAGAGTGCTAACCTTGAGCACAATGAAGCCAGGGACAGTGCCAAGGCCCTGAGTTCAAGACCCAGGACTGGCAAAAAAAAAAAAAAAAGCCAAGGTATCCTAGCTGAGGATATGACATTGTCTGCTGGTCAATGCGTTTCTTCAATAGAGGTAAAGTGAATCCTGAGGACAAGAAGCTTGGGAATCTCGGTCTAAGTGACAATGATGGCCCAAGCAGCTCCCTGGGCTAGGAGGAGAAGACTAAGTCCAAACTCTGGCTTTGTTTTTCAAGCTCTTCATTAACAAATACACATTCGCCACTTCTGTGGAACTGTGCAATAATTTTTAAAAAACTGGTACCAGCCCTAAAGGCTTGAACTCAGTGCTTGGACACTGTCCTTGAGCATTTTTTTTTGCTCAAGGCTGCCACTCTACCACTGAAGCAGTAGGTAGTAAATTGGAGATAAGAGTGTCATGAACTTTCTTGCCCAGTTTGGCTCTGAACCAAGATCCTTAAATCTCAGCCTCCTTGGTAGCTAGAATTACAGGCATGAACCTTTAGCACTTGGCAATATGTAATCATTTTAAAGAACTTTATCTTATTTGAGCAGAGTTCCCAGGCTGGGAGGAATTTGGGCTGAAAGCCTTACCCTCAATAAGCCAAATAAGTCACTCTTTCTCCTTTCATTGCCTTTAAGATTGATAGTAATCAAAGCAACTTAGGAAATGCTGGATGAAATTAAGTAATCCTCTGAGAACCAGCCCAGAGCAACTTCACCTTACACCCATTCCAACATACAAAGAACAACAGGATAACACTTTGGTAAGAAACTGAAGGCTATGTCAAAGGGTTGGTAACCATGGCCCAAGGACCAAACCCAGCCAACACTCTGGTTTTTAATTTTCTTTCTCTCCCTCTTTCTTTCTTTCCTTCTTTCTACACGTGTGTGTGTGTATGTGTGTGTATGTGTGTATGTGTGTGTGTATTGGGGCTTGAACTCAGTCCTGCTCTTGCTTAGCTTTTTCACTCAAGGCTGGTGCTCTATGACTTGATCCACAGTTCCACTTCTGGCCTTTTGCTGGTTGACTGGATATAGGAGTCTCGTGAATTTTTCTGCTTAAGCTGGCTTTGAAATTCAGTCCTTAAATCTTAGCCTCCTGAGTAGTTAGGATTACAGGTGTGAGCCACTAGTGTCCTGCCCAGCTCTTTGTTTTATTTTGTTTGTTTGTTTTCTTCTTTTTTTCTGTTTGTTTTTTGCTGGTCTTGGGGCTTGAATTCAGGGCCTGAGTAGAGTCCCTAAGCTTCATTTGCTCAAGGCTAGTACTCTACTACTTGAGCCACAGTGTCAATTCTGGCCTTTTCTGTATATGTGGTGCTGAGGAATGGAACCCAGGGCTTCATGCATGCTAGGCAAGCACTTTCCCACTAAGCCACATTCCCAGGCCCATTCTGGTTGTTTTTGCAAATAAAGTTTTATTGGAACATAGATGTACACATTCACTTGCTTCCTATTTGCTGCTTTTATGCTTCAGCAACTGATCAGATCTATTGGGAAAACAATCACATAGTCTTAAAAAAAAAAACACCTTAAATACTTATTTCTAGAAACTGCAGAGTCATTTCCCATCTTGTTTAAGAGGACTTTAGCAGGGTTAAGTGACCTGGACTTAAGTCCTAGCTCTGTTACACTTAGTTTGGATATTTAGATTCATTTTCCTCATTACAGACTGTGTGAGCTGTGAAGATTTTACAAGATGCGGCTCAGAAAGTGCTTAACAGAGACGCTGGGACAGAGCAAGTGCTCCATAGGTATTAGCCACTGTCATCAAGCTAGCAAGAGCTTACATGAAGGACAGTGCTTCATGGGAACTTAAGATTCCAAAATCTATACATAGGACAAACAAAAGTAATAATAAAGCAAAGGAATCATATCTGGAGATCCCTTCATAGGGCAGCAAGTTAGAGACAAAGACAGTTCCTGCTAGAAAAACCAACACAGCTGGTATCCTTCCAGCTTCTAAACAGGTTGCTATTCCTCTAGTGGAGGCCCTGAGAACTGTAGTGAAGGAACAGCACCTACAGTCAAACACGAGATTCAATCAGTGTGTGACTGTGGGAAAGCAGCTTCCTGACTCCTCTAGCACTCTAGGAATGGGCGGGGTCTACAGTCTGCTTTCCTCCATCTCTATCTGACCCCCAAACACCTTGACTTGACTTTTATAAATTAAAGGATATCTCATAAAAGCAATTGGTAGTAGCGTGACAATAAGATGAGTTCTATGTGTGATGGATGATGTGTGTGTGTGTGTGTGTGTGTGTGTGTGTGTGCTGAGACATGAACTCAGGGCCTGAGCACTATCTCTTCAGCACTTGAGCCACAGTTCCACTGCTGGCTTTTTGCTGGTTAATTAGAGATAAGAGTTTCACAGAATTTCCAGTGTGGTCTGGCTTAGAACTGTGATCCTCCAATCTCAGCTTCCTGAGTAGCTAGGATTCCAGGTGTGAGCCACCAGGCCCCACTATGATTAATGTTTTTGTTTGAAACTCCAATGTCAATGTCTATCTGATGTCTGGTGTGTTGTATTAGCAACTATGAGAAAATACCTGTCTCTTCAAATTTTGCCCCTCAAATGGTGAAAATAAAAGTGTTCCGTTGACATGTGTTTACCTGGGAGAAAACCAGTAGTTGATGAAGCTGGAGGCCACCACGTAGCTCACTAGGATCGTTCCAGAAAGGGCGAGTGATACAAAGCCCACACCACAGAGGACGCAAAGCAGGGTGAGGCCCCCCACAGAGATGACCAACCCTAGGAGGAAAGCAGGGTTAGGAAAAGGGTTCATTCACCTCAACAGGTTGAAAACATGCAGACCCTGGGCTACTATGTGTACAACAATGATAGTTAACTCAGATTTGGGAAGTGAGGCACTTTCCCATAAAAATGGAGATTTCTGGAATGAAGTAAAGTGGAGGCACTCTGTCCACTCAAGCAGACCTCAGGGCTTGGTGACAACTGGCTGAGCTCCCATCCCTTTTCTTTACACTTGGGCCTCCTCCTCTCCACCTCCTCTTCCTCCCCCTCCTCCTCCTGCTCCTCCCCCTTCTCCTCCTCCTCCTTCTTCTCTTCCTCCTCCCCCTTCTCCTCCTCCTCCTGTCTTGCTCCTCTTCCTTCTGCTACTCCTCTTCCTCCTTGTGTTTTGCCCCAGTCCAGCTGCAGCACAAGCAGGGGCTCTGAGGGGCAAGGGGATGATGATGAAGGAGATGGAGAGAAGGCTGATGGCACAACTCTGTTTATTCCAGCTAAAGCCTTAGCTTATATACACCTTTTATATTTGTCACATGCTTACATAATGTTGTCCTAGGACCCACGGCATGGAAAAGTGCAGACAGCAGGCATCCTTCCTCATTCTATTTCAGTCTTTGTCTACCAAGCTCCCTCAGATAAGCCCCCAGGCCTAGAAGCTGAGAGAAACACTTCCCCAAACAAAAGGGCAAGTACTTGCAGCCCTTAGCTGTAGAGCTTTTGCTCACACCTTGCCACCTCCTGGCACTGTTTTTGGTGTGTGTGTGTGTGTGTGTGTGTGTGTGTGTGTGTGTGTGTGTGTAGCTCCTGGGGCTTGAATTCAGGGTTTGGCATTGTCCTTGAGCTTTTTTCCTCTATCACTAGAACCACATCTCCAATTATGGCTTCAAACCATGATTCTCAGATTGCAGCCTCTTTGAGTTGCTAGGATTATAGGTATGAGCCACTAGCACCTGGTTTGTTTATTTTCTTTACCTGTCCAGTTTGAGGCTCAACAGAGAGGAACCTAACTTCATTTTCCAATAACTGAGCAGGATACCTTCCAGTAATATGACTCCGAGGACAGCAAGCACTGAGGTGAGCACCACGAAGAGCAGGAAGCACCCAACGGGAATGGCTGACATAGTGACAAACACCAGCACAGTGAGGGCCAGGAAAGGATGTCTGTCCAGGTACTGACCCACTGGGGACTCCATGAAGGCAACCACCTGTGCATAAAAGGACAAAGTACCAGAGCTGAGTGACATGTCTGGATTCCAGAATAATTGGATCTGCCTAAACTGGAGGAAGGGCAGCCAGAGGTCATCAGATTGAATGACTCTTAAAGTAAGATGTCACTGCAAGACCTCTCCCAGGACATGAGTCAGTAACAGAATGAGGCAGTAACATAAGGCACTACTGTAGCAAGTGTGCTAGCCCTACCCAGTGACAGGCAGGTATCACGAGAGGAAGAAGACTCAATCACCGCCTGCTTGCCTGGCACACACCCTTCTCATAGGGAAGCTTCAGTTTGCCTGTGCAATGTGTACAGTGGACCTCCTCTGTAGCTGAGGTTCTCACAGCTAAAGTCTCCAAGGAACATGAGTTAAATCCTGGCTACTAACCATCATTTAGAGCTTATTAGAAATGGAAAATCTCAGGCTTCATACCACACCTGCTGAATCTGACTTATTTTATTTTTGCCAGTCCTTGGGCTTAAACATGGGGCCTGGGCACTGCCCTGAGCTTCTTCTGCTCAAGGCTAGCACTCTACCACTTGAGCCACAGCGCCACTTCTGGCCCTTTCTGTTTCCGAGGTACTGAACCTCATGCATGTTAGGCAAGCACTCTACCACGGACACCCTGACTTTCCTTTAAATATTTTTTATTTTATTTATTTATTTATTTATTTTTGGTGATGGTCCCGGGACTTGAACACTGGGGACTGGGCACTACTGTCCTTGGAGCCACAACTCCACATTCAGCTTTTTAGTGGTTAAATGGAGATAAGAGTCTCATGGACATTCTTGCCCAGGCTGGCTTTGAACAGTGATCCTCAGATCTCAGCTTCCTGAGTAGCTAGGATAACAGATATGAGCCACCAGTACCTGGCCTCATGACTCTACTTTTGAAGCAAGACTCCAACATGATTAGTACACACATTCAAGTTTGAGATGCCATGAACTCAATATTGGAGCTTCCCAGCTTCTAAGCAACACCAAAGGTGACAAAATCCACCAACCACCTTGACTCTAAATGTCAGATCAGGCAATGGTTGCCACCTCATCAGATAAAAATGTTTTATGGATGAGTTCCATAGCTGGTCATAGCCTGATGACAACAAGAAAATAGTGGGGTTTTTTTGGTTGTTGTTTGTTCTTTTCTTTTTTGGTCATGGGGCTTGAACTCTGGGTCTGGGCCCTGTCCCTGAGCTCTTCAGCTCAAAGCTAGTGCTCTACCACTCCAGCCTAGTGCCACTTCCAGTTTTCTGGTAACTGCAGATAAGGGTCTCACGGACTTTCCCATCCATGCTGGCTTTGAACTGAGAACCTCAGATCCCAGTTTTTTCTTTGGTGCCCATTCTGGGATTTGAACTCAGTGCTTGGACATCATCCCTTAACTTTTTGTTCAAGGATAGTGCTCTATCACTTGAGCCACAGCTCCTCCGCTTCTGGATATTTGATAAAAGACTCTTTATATCTCCCTTTGAATTTCCCTTTTGAAGATAAGAGTCTCATGAACTTTTCTGCCCAGGCTGGCTTTGAAATGCATAATGTCTATTGGCCGGGCTGCCTCATGTTACCCTATTCTGACAAAAGCCACTAAAGGAAGCTATTGAGCTTCTCAGGTTAGAGTTGACCACATCAAGAATCACCTCTGAGTTGGGCCTGCCCACTTCAGACACTCCATTATCAGAGCCAGTATGGTTGTCCCATGTTAGAACATTGACCCGAAAGGGAGGCATAATGGCCGTGGGAGAAGCCACAGACAGTGCAGGCTGGTGTCTTGAGCTATCTCACTTGTTGATCATGAGAGAGTGAAAGGGGAACAGTGAGGCAGCTAGGAATAAAAAGTGACAGCTCTAACACATGGCCAGTAACATGTCCTGTCGGTGTTTCTTGTTCCCATAGTGCCTTGGGCTCCTGCTCAATGCTTCTTCTTCCCATAATGCCCTGGGTACCAATGAGAAGAGCCAGGGCAATGAATGTACAAGCCATCAACAATCAGCGCAAAGCCCAGGGAGGAGCTATGGGAGGAGCCCTCCAAGAAGACTCCACTGGACTCCTGTTGGGGCCCCTCTCCTGATGGAGAGTTTCCCTACTTTCTCTCATGGCTTTCACTTTTCTTTCTTTCTTTCTTTTTTATCGGATATTTTAATATTATTTTATTTTTAATATCATAATGGTGATGAACAGGAAGGTGACAGTTACATAAGTAAGGTAACGAGTATATTTCTTTTTAAACACTGTTACCCCTCCCTCATTTTCTTCCACCTATTCCTCCCAACTCCCCTTCCCCACAAGTTGTTTAGTTCATTTCCAACATAGTGTGGAGTGTCATTGTTGCATTAGCTCATCCTTTGTCCTGTTGTTTCTGTGATTCCCTTTCCCTTCCATGGGTCACACAGCTTTCTTTTTCTTTTCTTTTCTTTTTTTTTTTGGCCAGTCCTGGGCCTTGAACTCAGGGCCTGAGCACTGTCCCTGGCTTCTTTTTGCTCAAGGCTAGCACTCTACCATTTGAGACACAGCGCCACTTCTGGCTGTTTTCTATACATATAGTGCTAAGGAATGGAACCCAGGGCTTCATGTATATGGAGGCAAGCACTCTTGTCACTAGGCCATATTCCCAGCCCCCACACCTTTCTTTTTTCAAATCAACTTGCTCTGTTTACCTGAAACACTTCCCTGACTTTTAATTCTCTAATGGGTAGAGAAAACAAATCTGTTCTGCTAGACCTTATCAATCACTTTCCAGGTCAAGTCTTTGTGTGCCCTTAGTAAACACCTGACACCGCCTGACCAGACTGTTCTCTTGGTGACACTCTGGAGCCCTAGGAAGTAGGAAGGAGAGCACAGTAGGCAAGGTGGATGGGCACTCAGGGAGGGCCCAGGCCAGCAAAAGCTGCTTGTGCAACAGAGGGAATGGGAGGGAAAAGAGGGAGGAGAGCAGGGAAACTGATCACACAGTAACAAATGGCAGTTTTCTATCTCCATCCTGAGGCTGTGAAGAACCCAGGAAGGCCACAGATTGGAGAAGATGGCACTGCATGAAACAGTCTCTGTGTGAGATAAATTTCACAGCAAGTCGATGGGTTTGGGGCTACCCATTATAGAAAAGAGGAAATGGAAAGAAGCCTAAGTAAGTTGCCCAACAGACAAAGGTGATATGTTTGTGAGTACACACAGCAGCATGGGGAATTCCAGAGTAAGGGCAGGATCTGAGAATCTGCAGGCTCTCTACCTGGGGCTCTACAGGAGTCAGGCAAATTCGCTAGTGTCAGAATGTGAAAGACAATGGTGACTCATTGTATTCTGCTACCAGAAAGAAGAACAAAGATTTAAATCAGGCCAGCCTGGTGGCTCATACCTGTAATCCTAGCTGCCAGCCTGGGCAGAAAAGTTCATGAGACTCTTATCTTCGAAAAGGAGATATAAAGAGTCTCTTATCATCAAAAATCCAGAAATGGAGCTGTGGCTCAAGTGATAGAGCACTATCCTTGAGCAAAAAGTTAAGGGATGGTGTCCAGGCCCTGAGTTCAAACCCCAGAATGGGCATCAAAGAAAAAAGTATGTGCATCAATCACTCTCAGATTATTCCTGGAGAACCTGCTGACATGGAGTTGGTGCCCAAAGAGGTATTTTCAAAAACATTTCTGTGGGTTGGGGATATAGCCTAGTGGCAAGAGTGCCTGCCTCGGATACACGAGGCCCTAGGTTCGATTCCCCAGCACCACATATACAGAAAACGGCCAGAAGCGGCGCTGTGGCTCAAGAGGCAGAGTGCTAGCCTTGAGCGGGAAGAAGCCAGGGACAGTGCTCAGGCCCTGAGTCTGGCCCCAGGACTGGCCAAAAAAACAACAACAACAACAACAAAAAATTTCTGTGGCAGAAGAGGAGGTCTATGGTGAGAAGAAAATGATTTGTCACAGATTATCTGCATTGGGTGATGGCATCCCTGGGTATTTGCCCAGCTCATGATCCATCGCTGCCTCCTCACTGGGAACAGCACCCTCTTATGGACTGGCAGGTCCTGAACCTTGTCCATACCAATGAAATGCAAGACTCCAGTCCAGCTGCCACCTCTATAGCCACAGGTGACTGTAGCCAACCAGACTTGTCCTTAGGAATAGGACACTGAGACTGCTATATCAGGTCTATTAGAGGCTTCAGATGGGAGTCGAATGCGTTTGCCCACCCTAATGGGAATGCCAAGGAAGCCAGGCTTCGGGGGAGGAGAATAAAGCAGGTACACAAGGAAAAGCTAGGATGAGAAGCTGCATAGCACAAAGGAGGGCATGTCAAGTTACTCCTGGTCCCCATGACCTGCCTGACCTTTGCTCTAAGTCCTCCCAAGGCTCAGCCCTCAGTCACTTACCTACCCTTGCTTTCTAGTGGAATCTTATATTTTCTGAAAGTCTTGGAAGATCCTATCTGTTTCCTTGCATCTTTGCTATTTTCATCAGGTTCCTGTTTCTCACTCTAAACGACAACTGGCTGAGCTTGTGGAGCATGTCTGTAACCCCAGCACTGGAGAGAGATGAAGGTAGCAGGATCATGAGTTCAAGGCCAACCTAGCTACATGGTGAGTTACAGACAAACCTGGACTACATGGTATGACCTTGTCTCTAAAGATCAATTAATAAGTCGATACATACATTACAAAAAAAGACAATTTCACTGTATACTGTGTTGACAAGTTGTGGGTAGAGATGAAAGAGAAAGACTGGGATAGAGTGAGGGAAGGGGTAATTTATATAACTGTAACCCTTCTGTACATCACATTTATAACAACAGTAAAAAATTTTAAAAAGACAATTTAATAGAGGGCCATACATGCCGAGGAGTTCTGGAAAAGATGGTGCAATTTCACATTCCATCTGGGTGCTCTGGAGGAAACTCAGAGCCTCAAACTTGTACCATACTGCTGAGTGATACCTCAAGCCTTCTTTTTTCACTGGTTATTTTCAGGGGAGAGTCTTACTTCCCACCCATATCTACACGTGAGCTGTCATCGCCAGTCCAACGTCCTTTCACGGAGAAGAGAGTCTCAGACACTTTTCTGCCCAGGTTCAATCATTCCAGTCTCAGCTCCCCCATATAGCATGGAGTGACAGACACATGCCACCAGACCCGACTACGAGTGGAGAAGGAATCCTGCTAAGGTTGGCCTCAAACCTGGATCTCCCCAGTCGCTGCCTCCAAACTAGAGCTTTTTTAATCTGGGGAATTAGTGTTCTTATCTGGAGTTCAGAAGGTTCACAAACATGTGAAAAAGGGATACAATGAACTGGAGAGGTGGTCATCTAAATTTCCCCTAGACAAGGGGAAGGTGATATAAATGATGTTCTTTGCTGAAGTACTACCAGTAAATGTCCTTAAGACTCTTGCTTCAATATGGAAGGAATACAAGATACATTACTAAGAAAAAGTTAAAAATACATCTACTGTGATCATAATCACAATTACTGAATGGTTATAATAATTAACAATAATCACCATAACTGCATTTGGTAGTGATGAGATTACAAATGGTTTGCTTCTCTCTTTGCTGCAAAATAATCAACCAGCATAAAAAAAAATGTAAGCAGGGGATT
The DNA here is from genome assembly GCF_023159225.1 of Perognathus longimembris pacificus. Taxonomy (NCBI): domain Eukaryota; kingdom Metazoa; phylum Chordata; class Mammalia; order Rodentia; family Heteromyidae; genus Perognathus; species Perognathus longimembris. The sequence goes on along the minus strand of NC_063183.1, from coordinate 1,697,764 downwards.
GGTCCTTCACACCTGTAACCCTATATACTCCAGAGGCTGAGATCTGAGTACTGTGATTCAAAGCCAACCTGGGCACAGCTGAGAGACTCTTAGGCAATTAACCAGCAAAATGCCAGAGGTGGAGGTGTGGCTTAAGTGGCAAATACCAGCCTTGAGTGAAAGTTAAGAGTATGAGGCCCTAAGTTGAAGCCCTACTACAATTATAAATAAATAAAAAAGAAAACAAACGAAAGAAACTCCTCTATCTCATAAATAACTAATCAATTTTCCTAGTATTCTGGCAGTGGGATGGCCTGCCTAAACATATTCTAATGAACATCTCAATTGAGGAGCAGAGATGAAAGAACCAAAAAATGCCAAGAAGTGTGTTATCTACTTCGAAATGCCTACATCAGAAGGTCAGTGTAAATACTAACTAGGAAATGGCGAATTCCTAGTATAGGGCTTAGCTTATAGTAATTGCTCAATCAATGTAAGTAAACACATACTCAATCTATATTTGAATTTATACATTTGAAGAATTCTATATTGATAAATTCATATTTGAATTGGAAAACTCTAAACTGTTCTTCTCAAGAGAAAACAGAATTTGGTCCCTCAAACCTCTTATCACATTTTCATCTGTTTTTTTTTTTTGGTGGCCAGTCCTGGGCCTTGAACTCAGGGCCTGAGCACTGTCCCTGGCTTCCTTTTGCTCAAGCACTCTGCCACTTGAGCCACAGCACCACTTCTGGCCATTTTCTATATATGTGGTGCTGGGGAATCGAATCCAGGGCTTCAAGTATACGAGGCAAGCGCTCTTGCCACTAAGCCATATTCCCAGCACCCTTATTTCTGTTTTTTATTCTTTGTGCTGGTATTGGGGCTTGAACTCAAAGCCTAAGTGCTGTCCCTTAGCTTTTTTGCTCAATGCTACCCTTGAGCCACAACTCCACTTTTGGCTTTTTGCTGATTAATTAGAGGTCAGGGTCTGGGTGTTGTCCCTTAGCTTTTCTTGCTTAAGACTGGTGCTCTTACCACTTGAGCCACAGCTCCAGTGGGCTGGATTCAAGCCACTATATTCATATCTCAGCTTCCTGAGATTATAGATGTGAGCCACCAGTATCTAGCCTGCATGTTATATGTGTATTTCTTTAAAGAAATTTTATTTGAGGTACAATATTGATTATTAACATTGAACTCAGTACTATAAATCATGTCTTGAACAAACAAGTGTGTTCTAACACATACATGTGTTCCGTAATTCACATTCTGGTACTCAGGAACACTAGACAATACTTTAGTAAAGCACTTGGGCCATTTTAAATGGTGAAGCCACCAACCAAAAGCACAATAATATGAAAAGTGTAGCACAAAGTAATCATGATGATATACTTCAGGGTTTGTAGTGATGATTTGGCCTGGTCCTGAGGCTTAAACTCAGAGCCTGGTTGCTGTTCCTTAACTTTCTCACTCAAGGCCAGTGCCCTACTATGTAGTTGAGCCACAGCTCCACTTCTGGATTTTTAACAGTTAATTCCAGGAGATAAGGAGATAAGATAACTCATGGTGTAATTTATTAGATGTTGATTTTCCAGTGGAACACTGTATTTGAGTCCTTTTAAAGTATGCTTTGGTTGCTTGTTTTCAGGGTAACAGATAAGGGAAGGTAGGTACCAGTGTCTCCCACCTGTAATCCTAGCTACTCTGGAGACTGAGATCTGAGGACTGAAGTTGAAAGCCAGTCAGGGCAGGAAAGTTCATGAGACTCTTATCCCTAACTAATCACCAAAAAGTTGAAGCGGAGATGTGGCTCAAGGAGTAGAGTGCTAGCTGTGAGCAACAAAGCTCTGAGTTCACAGGCCATGACTTCAAGCCCCAGGACCGCCCCCACCCCCACCTACAGAAACTCAAACAAACAATAACAAAAAGAAAAGAAAGAAAAGGATTGAATCTGAGGTATCGAGTAGCTCCTATTAATTCAACTAAAGACATACATTTGCCACTTGGGGTGGTCATCCAACCAAACTATATAGCCTATGAGATATAACTCCAAATGACTTCTAAGAAGTCTGCTTACACTGGAGGTCGCTTGAGAATCTACCCTTCCCATTCCACTTTCTCCCATATTATGCTCTAGTGGTCACAGTGGAATGAGAATGAAGCTCAGAACTTAGATGTGGCAAGAAAGATTCCTGACTTTACCCCCAATTTCTTTGACTCAAGAAAGAAATCATTTCCTATCTGGTTTACACTAGTGTTAATTTGGGATTTCTGATGATATAATTTGGTTGGAAACTGACCTTTGAGTTATTTTGGAAGGACTTTACCAGCAAAGACAGCTTCTTCTGCAGTTCCTGTAAATCCCGGGAAGTGCTTGGGCAATCCTCTTTGGCCATCTCGAAAGTCCCTTCAGTCTCCTACTGGCAGCTCCTCTCAGGTACTACACAGTCCAGTCTCTCACATCATTCTATCTCTTGCTGTCCCTGGAAGAAATATTTGTTAAATCAGTACTCTTCATCCACTAGGTTCAACAACAGCTTCTACTGCCCCAAGTATCCATGGTGGGCATACAAATGGAAGAGAGCTTGGCAATATTTATCAAAATTTCAAATTGCATACACTTATAACAACTTATTTTCCAGGAGCCCAAAGAAAAAATGTCAAATAGGAATATTGCTATATAGAATGTACACTGCATCCCTGTATAGATTATGTAATGACTAGCAAAAAATTAGTGAGAAATTAGCTAAAAGTGGGCTGGGGATATAGCCTAGGGGCAAGAGTGCCTGCCTCGGATACACGAGGCCCTAGGTTCGATTCCCCAGCACCACATATACAGAAAAAGGCCAGAAGCAGCGCTGTGGCTCAAGTGGCAGAGTGCTAGCCTTGAGCGGGAAGAAGCCAGGGACAGTGCTCAGGCCCTGAGTCCAAGGCCCACGACTGGCCAAAAAAAAAAAAAGAAATTAGCTAAAAGTGACAAACTCTGTCATGTGCCAGTGGCTCAAACCTATAATTCTAGCTACTCAGGATGCTGAAATCTAAGGATCTCATTGGGATCCAGTCCAGGCAGACAAATCTCAGAGACTCTAATTGCCAATTAGCTGGAAAAAAACCCAGGAAGTAAGAGCGTGTAGCTCAAGTGGTACAGCAAAAGCCTTGAATGAAAAGGTTAAACAAGAGTGTGAGGTGCTGGGTGCTGGTGGCTCACACCTGTAATCCTACTCAGGAGGCTGAGATCTGAAGATCGCAGTTCAAAACCAGCCTGGGGGAGCTGGGAATATGGCTTAGTGGTAGAGTGCTCACCTAGCATGCATGAGGCCCTGGGTTCGATTCCTCAGTACCACATAAATAGAAAAATCCAGAAGTGGCACTGTGGCTCAAGTAGTAGAGTGCTAGCCTTGAGCACAGAGAGGCTCAGGGACAGCCCAGGCCCTGAGTTCAAGCCTCAAGATCAGCCAAACAAAACAAAACAAAAAACAAAACCAGCCTGGGCAGGAAAGGCAGTGAGACTCTTATCTCCAATTAACCACCAGAAAACCAGAAGTGGCACTGTGGCTCAACATCACAGAGCACTAGCCTTGAGCTGAAGAGCTCAGGGACAGTGCCCAAGCCCAGAATTCAAGCCACAGGACTGACAAAAAAAAGTGTGAGGCCTTACGTTCAAGTCCCTGTTCCAGGACACACACACACACACACACACACACACACACACGTTAAACTCACATTAATTAAAACAATACCATGGTTATTTACTAAGTGACATTGAAAGATAAATTTTAAAAGGTTATAAATATTTCACTGTTTTAGTTACATCAATGTATTTTGTGTATATGATGCATAGTTAAAAGAGCTAGAAATAAAAGAATCATATCTCTGAGAGCTTAGGTTTATTTTTTAGCCTGACAAAATTCTGGAAAGAATATACAAAAAAGTAGCTCAGGTGCTAGAGCATGTGCCTAGCAAGCCTGAGGTCTTTAGTTCAATTCCTAGTATCACACAAGAAGCAAGAAGACAGAATATACTATTTAAAATTTCACTACCACACCCCCAAGCTTTTCTTTCTTGTGCAATAGTGACCTTGGCTGATATTTCTTCTTTTTTTTTCCCTTTGCCTCTTATCATGATATAAATCATTCTCTAATCTTACATGTGGGTATGAGCCACAAGTATATAAGGATAACAATTCCAACAGCCTGGAATTTCCATGACTGTCCCAAACAGACATAATTTTTTTTTTTTTTTTGGTAAAGGCAATGAACTAAATTAGATACAGTTTTAACCTGGCTGAGGTTTCAAATAAAAACTATCATTCTTGTTTTACATTTCACCTAACAACTGGCTGGCTGGACACAAAAATCTTTCAATTTCTGCCTTATAACTAACCTCCTGACCCACAGTATCAATAACAAGTAGATTCCGTGCTGTGGTCAACATTAACTGAGAGACCCTCACATTTATCATTTATTTCCCATGCTGAGTTAATTTTCCATATGCTAACATCGACAGAGGCTAGTAGGCCAATTAAAGCACTTTGTAAAAATAGCCCCAGCGGGAGACTCTCGCCCTCCGCCAGGGAAATGCGAAGCCTTGCTCCGAGCTCTGTTCTTAAAGCTGCAGCTGGCCCGGTCCGGACTTCGGGGCGGGACGTTTCCCGGTCCCCAGTTCCCAGTCCCCAGGACCCCGTCCCCCGATCCCGACCCTGCCATCAGGCGGGTGAGCTCGGATCTGCTTACGAGGTTTCTTTCGGCCCGAGGAGTTCTTAGAGGGGCTTGGGGAGCCTGAGAAGGGAGCGCAGGGGAGCCACGGGCCGCCGCGGCCACCGATTCGCAGGCACTCCCCGCCCCAGCCCTCCACGAGGGCGCCGCCCAGGGCTGACCGCACCAGCCGCCCCCGGAGGAAGGCGCCCACCCTCGCCGCGCCCCGCCCGGCCAGGACCCGGCCAGGACCCCGCCCCTTCCAAGGCCCCGGCGCCGCGAGCAAACGGCCACCCCAACGTTCCAGCCGGGGAAGCCAGCGCCTCACAGCCGGGGGGGAAGGGCTCGCTGGGCGCCGGGCGCCTCTCTCCGCCGCCCACTGCCCATCCGCTGGGATCTCGGGCGGAAAGGGGGAGTGCGATGCAGATGGAGAAGTAAGCGTTGGGCGCGGGGGGGGGGGGGGCGGACATCCAGCCAGTGCTGTGAACAAGAGCCCACCTTGAGCCGTCTCGGCTCCGCTCCACAGGGAGCGGAGCGGCCGCGGGGACCAGGCACCTCAGATGCCAGCTGCGGGGCCACCCGCATCTGCCAGCCACATTCCCCATGGCAGGGCCGCGCGCGAGGGTGGGCCCGCAGCCCTCAGACCCCATTTAGTGGCGGGTGTGCTCCAGGTGGGCGTGTGTGTTTTGGAGGCGGGGGATGGATCCGCCCCTCCCCGAGTGGCCCGGGATGCAGGAGACTCCCGAGTTCACCGAACTCGGCGGCCGCCGCCCCCGAGCTCCTCCGCTCTCCGCGCGGGCCCAGCAGGATCCAGGCAACCGGGTTCCCCAGATCCCTCACCCATCTCACCCCACCTCAAAGCGCGGGGCGCTCACCTGTGGCTGGCGGATGTGGCGGTCGGCCGGCGCGGTGGCACTTTAGCCCGCAGAGCGAAGGAAGGCTGGAGAAGGGAGACTCAGCGCCGGGACCTGGGCGCGCTGGGCCCGCCTGGCCCTGTCCTCGCCGAGGCCCCGCCCACTGACCCCACCCAGCTCCGCCCACTGACCCCACCCAGCTCCGCCCCTCATCCAGCTCTGCCCTCGCCGCGGCCCCACCCTGGACTCCACCCTCTAACCGCGGCTCCGCCCCTCGACCCTCTTCCCTCACCCCTGCTCTCTCAGAGGCTCCGCCCATCGGTCCAGCCTCTCCGTCTGCCCTCTCCTTGGCCCCGCCCCACTCGTGCCCCGCCCCAGCCCCTAGGCCACGCCCTCTATGCCCCGCCCCTCTCTGGAGGACTCGGGTCCGGAAGCCCCAGGCGAGCTGAGGGGCCTGGGGAACAAAGCTCAATCCCTTGCTCCCACTCCTGGAGTCCCAAGACCCACTCCTTCCCTACAGCCGCGGCTTGGAGTGAAAGATTTGGGGCCACCTGGGAGACAAGTGGCCGGACTGGCAGCAGAGAATGGTTTACAAGGAACTAAAGATTCCCCCCTAAATACCATAAAGCATCACTTCTGGAAATGTCTGTGGTTAGGGACCACCTTGGAGAGAAGGTTTTAACCATTATTTCTCAAATGTGAATGTGTGTACAGTGGCAAACCGTGGGCAGATTTGATTAGAACACCTCCAGCTTGCTGATGAAAGCCGGAGAGACAAGGTAAATAAACCCAAATCCCTCTGTTCCCATGAGCAAGTCAGTGCAGAAACCCTGCTTCCTAGCCCAGATCTAGGCCTTAGGTGCACCGTGACTCCATAGTTGTGCTACTGGGGTTTTGAGCAGTGTTTCTGGCTTGTCCTGTGTAGGGTGGAATGTTTAGCAGAATCCCTGGCATCTACCCACTGAAACTAAAAACTTCTTCCCAAGTTGTGAGGACTGAAAATGTTCCACACTCACCCGAGTTTGAAAAACACTGCCAGCGAACAAATGGGTAGAACCCATGGGCTGCATCCCAATAGCCTTGGGCTCTTGTCCCAGATCTGACTCTTAGTGTGTGAACTTAGTGGTTAGTTCTCTCTGAACTGTCTTTTTATTTATTTTTTTAACCTGCTTATACTGGGCCTTGAACTTGGGAACTCATGTTCTTGCTTGGCTTTTTACATTCAAATCTGGTGCTCTACAACTTGAGCCATACCCTCACTTCCAGAATTTTGCTGGTTAAGTCTGGGAGATTTGCCTAGTCTGGGCTAGCATCAAACTCGGATCCTCAGATTTTAGCCTCCTGAGTAGCTAGGATTACAGACATGAGCCATCAGAGCCAGGCCTTCTGAGCTGTGTTTTCATCCTTAAGACAAGAAAACAGCATGCTGGGTCCAGACACTGGTCTGCTACTGAAAACTAGCAAACGAATAGGCTTTTTCTATCCATGTTCACTTCCTCTCCTCTGTGTCCCCAGAAACTTGGAGAATAACTTTAGGTAAATAGAGAAGTCATCATTATAATGAGGACTGAGGATGACTTTGAAGAGTTTAGCACCTAACCAGACACATGGTAAAGGCTCAAACATCTTGGATGGTATTATTCTACCACCTTATATTTCTAGAAGTAACCACACTGATCATATAAAAGTAAGCTTAGGATTTGGAATTGGTGGAGCTGTGGCTCAATTGGTAGAGCACAAAGCTCAGGAACAGTGCTCAGACCCTGAACTCAAGTTCCAAAACCTGGACAAAAATAATTTAAAAATTAAGTTTAGGAATGCTGGTGATAATAGCGAGACCTCACGGGATCCTGTGTTAACCACTCCAACAGCAGCAGAAATGACACTGCAATGAAGGCAATAAACAAACAGATGAATGTTCACAAATCCTTAAGTGTTAAAGTCTTGTCTTCCTGCACCCTGTTCAGTTATAGTGTGACTGGGTTTCCTACTGGGGAAAAGGTAGGTTTCTTAGCTTGTTTTCCTTAGACTACAGAGTACTACCCCTGCACTGATACTGTTTGGAAAGGCTTCCAGTGGCTCATGCCTGTAATCCTAGCTACTCGGGAGGCTGAGATCCTAGGATCATGGATCAAAGCCAGCCTGGACAGGAAAGTCTGTGAGACCCTTACCTCCAATTAACCACCAGAAAACCATAAGTGGCGCTATGGCTTAAAGTGGCAACACCCTAGCTTTGGGCAAGAGAGCTCAGGAATAGCGCTCAGGCCTTGAGTTCAAGCCTCACAACAGACAGGAAAAAAAAAAAAAAAAGGCTTCCCAGGGCATATGATTCTATCTCCAGTTGTGATAACTGGAGTGGCGAGAAGCCTCGCCCCACGTTGTCGTCATAGCCACGCCCCACCGCAGAGCATAAAAGGGATCCCGCCCACCCCCCACCCCCCACCCACTGCAGGCTATGGGTGGGGAGGAGAGGGGAATTATAAGAGGGCAGAATTTCTGGGAAAGGGAGGAGAAACGAGGAGAAAGCAAGGCAGATATGCCTCCTGGAGCCGAGCAGTGCCACAGTTCCCCTCTGGCCTGAGGGGAGCCCAGGCCTGGGAACAGGAGAGGCCCGAGCCCTGGGCCTGTGGTGTGGAAAGGCCCAAAGTTGGGTCTGCGTAGCAGAGAGGTCCGGTCCGAGCTGCTGGGCCCTGGGACAGGAGAGACCCGAGTCTGTGTCTGCAGAGAATAGAGGCCAGAAAGGCCAAGCTCCGGGCCGGTGGAGAGGAAAGGCCTGCAGAGAGTGGAGAGTGGAGGCTGCAGGGAGCCACGAGGCCTGAGGAGAGCGGAGAGCCAGAGAGGCTTGCAAAGAGCAGAGGGGCCTGCAGAGAACAGAGAGGCCTGTGGAGCACAAGAGGTCTGCAGAGAGGCCTGAGGAAAGGAAGAAAGGAAAGAAACTTGCCCCGTTGGAGGCTGCAACTGCTCCTAGTTCTGGGGTAGCCCAGGCAGGGCATTTGCAGACGGACTAATAAAACTCATTTGTCACCTTTAACTGTGTCTCCGTTCTTGCTCCCCAGGTCACAACACAGGTATCTTGCTATATCCTCTGACTCCTGTCACTGACATTTTTGTAAGGCCAACCATGTCTTGCTTCTCCTTGTGTGTTGGCCACCTCCTCCAGGATATCATGCTGGGGATCTAGCATCTCTCAGCATCCAGATTTGGCTTCTGATGATTGTTGAATGGATTGATAAATCCATATGCTGCTTCTCCTGTATCTATAATTTCTTTGAGCAGTGGTCTGAATGTTAGTGTTTCCCTCAGATTCTTATGTTGAACCGTGAGCCACCAATGTATTGGTATTGAGTTAGGGGTCTTTGGAGAGTGATTAGTCATTGTTATGGTTTGGATATGAAATATATCCCATGGGTTCGCATGTTGAATGCTTGGTAGGGCCCCCTGTTGGTAGCTTTATTTTGGGAGGTGCTGGAATCTTTAGGAGGTGTGGTCTAGTTGGAAGAAGTGGGTCACTGGAGGGCATGGTTTTGAAAGTTGTCCCTGGTCTCCAGTCCCTTATTCTTTGCTTCCTGTCTACCACACTTTCTTCCTCATAGGCTCCCACTACCATGATGTTCTGATCAAGCACATTGGAGCCAAGCAACCATGGACTTGAACTTTCTGAAACTGGGAAAGGTACATCATACCTCCTATTAACTTGATGTAGTCTGGTATTTTGTCCAAGCTGTACAGATGTAATTAACAGTGATGAAGGTGATGCCCTTATGAGCAGAATTAATGTTCTTATAGAAGGGACCCGGGCCCTGGAGAGCTCTCTTGTCTTTTTCTGTCAGGGACACCGTGAGAGATGGCTTACTTTTTTCAATTAGAAATTGACCATCTTTAATCAGGAGAGGGTTCTCACTAGAACTCAATCATGATGGCACCCTACTCTGAGATTTTCATCCTCCAGAACTGGGAGAAGCACCACCCTGTTGTGTAAAACCCACATAGCCTGTGGTCTTTTGTTACAACAGCTTCAATTGATAAAGACAATTGCTCTGGTTGAGCAATTATTTCAGGCTTCAGAGAATATCTGCCAGATACTCTTGGCTCTGAATAAGATTTTTTGTGAAAAATCTTCCAGAAACTGATTTAGACCCTAAGCTAATACCACAGGAGACAAACAACACCTGAAACCTAGCCAACCCCTTTTTCTCAGGTTACCAGATCTAGCAAATGAAAGTATAATACACTGAATTTCAGGTATTTAACACATCTGCTCCTGCCCCCAAAGGGGAAATTAATATTGTTTTATTGGATAGACAACAAATAACATTTTTTGGTATAACAGTGTTCCAAATATTGAATGAGACATACTTATAGTAAAAATTTCAGGGGCTGGGGATATGGCCTAGTGGCAAGAGTGCTTGCCTCGTATACATGAGGCCCTGGGTTCGAATCCCCAGCACCACATATACAGAAAATGGCCAGAAGTGGCGCTGTGGCTCAAGTGGCAGAGTGCTAGCCTTGATCAAGAAGAAGCCAGGGACAGTGCTCAGGCACTGAGTCCAAGCCCCAGGACTGGCCCCCCCCCAAAAAAAATTATTTTTCTTCAAAAATCGTTTACATGAAATTCTGACTTCCTTTGGATCTTGTGTTTTACCTAGCAACTGTGAACACTTGGAATTCAGGTGACTAAGGATCTTGAGGCTCCACACCCTTTTTTAGGAATTACTCAGTAGAAACAAAAGACAGCCAGTAATTTTAGTTCTGAGAGAAGGCCTGAGAGAATACTGCTTTCCTTCTCTTTGGCAAGTGTTTACTCTTTCTTCAGAATTGATGTCTGGTTTTGGTTAAAGCCGTGGACTTGAACCTGGTTATGGTTCAATTTTGCTGCTGACATAGCTGAATGACCGTGGGCAGGTTAGTTTCATGTCTCTGTTTCTTCAACCATAAAAATTAAGAGAATAATATTTATCTTCTGGGTTGTTGAAATCTAGGGAGATGATGTTTAATTGGTATATGTTCAATAAATAGATGGTACTAACGGCTTTGATCATTTTATGTTTGTTTTTCTTATGCCAATATTAGGGTTGAACTCAGTGCCTGGGCACTGTCCCTTAGCTTTTTCACTCAAGGCTGGCACTCTACCCCTTGAGCTTTTTTGTGGTTAATTGGAGATGTGAGTCTCATGAATTATCCCACCCATGCTGGCTTTGAACCATGATCCTCAGATCTTAGCCTCCAGAGTAACTAGGATTATAAGCATGAGCCACTAGACCACTGGCTTACAACTTAATCTTTAAAGAACACTAAATTTAAAATAAAGCCATAGGACTCCTTAGCACTGTGCCATTCCCTTTTTATTTTTTATTTTTGTCAGTCCTGGTGCTTCAACTTAGGGACTGAACACTGTCCTTGGCTTCTTTTTGCTCAAGGCTAGGACTCTATCACTTGAACTACAGCATCACTGCTGCTTTTTCTGTTTATGTGGTACTAAGGAATTGAATCCAGGTCTTAATGCATGCTACCGCTAAGCCACATTCCCAGCCTCAGCCTATGTTGGTTTTTTTTTTTTTTTTTTTGTGGGATACATGATCTCATACACCCAGTACAGGATGCCTGGTCATAATCCCATTTCTGTCATAACCAGAGTCTCAGACCCTTCCTCTGACTCAATAAATTTGGAATCATTTCAATAAATGTGGAACTGTATACAATTGCCCTTGAATCAGTACCATAGGGAATTTATTTTTTAGGACTCCCTCAGATACCCAAATCCTTGGGTGCTCATGTCTCTTATACAAAATGACATGTTTTTGCATGTAATTTCCCTCCATACTTTAAATCATCCCTAGATTAAATATCACATGCCATGTAAATGCTGTAGAAAGAATTGTTATATCATATTGTTAAGGAAATGTTGACAAGGAAGGTGTCTATACGTGCTCAGTATAGATGCAGGATTTTTTCCTTAAATATTTTTTACCCATATGTGGCTGAAACTCCATATGTGTAATTCATAGCCAATTTCACTTTGTGAAAGAAAATATAATTAGAGTGAAGAAGGCTTAGGTTGTTTGGAAAGTATGGAGTCCAGCCTGAGAGTGGAGTGGGATAAAGGAGAAATGAAAATTCACAGTGCTCATCAAATGACCTTGGAAGCACTGGTGTCTTTGCTGGAATATGTGCACACACTGCTGCGTTGGGTTTATATGATTTATAGAGGGCCTATTAAGTTGAGTGACAAAGCTGTCCCAATTTACTCAGGATTGAAAGGGTTCTCAGGACACAGGATGAGTGTTAACACGGGGAAAGTGGTGGGCCGGCTCTAGTGGTTCTTGCCTATAATCCCAGCTACTCAGGAGGCCATCCCAAACAAGTCAAATCCAAGATATTCATTTCCAATTAACCAGGAAAAAACTGGAACTGGAGACATGGCTCCAATGGTAGAGAAAAGCAAATGAAAGTGTGAGGCCTTGAGTTCAAGCCCCAGTATCAACAAAACAACAGCAACAACAAAAACAAACCTGGGAAAATCCCCAGGGAACACTGGCTCTCTGTTGCTAATTAACAGGAAGAGCAGGATGTGTTCTAGGTTTGTCCCACTCTAGACCCCAAGAGTATAACCACAAGACTGTACTTCTATACCTCTCCAGATGTGGGTCCACTTACTGCCACTGGCCTCTGCATTCCCGGGCCATTGCTAAGCACCATTCCTGCCCTCCCTCTGTCAACACTTCTTTCTGCCCAGCTGAGCCTGTAATAAAGGAAGCCAGCAGGAAATGAAGCTAGATCAGGCATAGACTCTCCTTCCCTTAGCAACAGACGCAGGTCTCTGCTTACTGGCTCTAAAGCCACTGTTAAAACTGTTCAGAGACAAGTTCATGCTACCAGGGAAATTTTTTCAACTAGATCTCCCTTTTCTCTGTATTAATACACAATTCTGCTTCCATTTTCTCCTTTACAGAGACATCATTATGGACCAAGAAGTTCCAAGGGAAGACCTGCTTAAGAAAAACACAGAGTGGCCATGACAAGGAGTGAGAACCAGAGCTCAAGCCCCAGGGGGACTCCAATGGTGCCCTTTCATCCTCTAGCTTTCCTCCCTCTTCTCTTCTACCAGATAGCTCCTCAGGGAACTCAAGTCTATGACCTCAGAGAGACAGCCTTATGAAATGGAACTTCCAGGGCATCTATAAAGTTCCATTGTCAGTATCATCTCCATTATGCTATAAGGATTGTGGATTTCAGAGCAACTGGAGACGAGCGACATATCCCTTCAGAAACTACGAGCTCTTTAATCATTTTTTAAATAGGTACAATTAGAATAAGCAACATGGACAACATGGACTGTTCATCCCAGACGGTAGGTGTGAATTTTAAGATGTATTTCCCTTTTCACCTGCGAGTTTTCATATGCGGTGAATTTTGAGAGAGTGGGGGAAGAGGGATTCCCCATAGATCAATTGCCATGTCAGATCCCTTTGACATAACAAGTGTGTTGATTTTATTTTTTAGGGTGTATGCTTTGAAATATGATTTCTACTGAATTAGACTTTTAGGCAATTCAAGGTTTACTATAGAAATGTAGAAATTAGATACGTGTTGCTACTTTTCTTTCCGTTCCAAAACTGTAATCAGCAGTTTTCATTTCTGGTGTGCATCAGAGTATTCTGGGAAAACAGGTGCTCTACCACTTAAGCCATACCTCTGGCCTTTTAAGTTATTTTCTCCAACAGAATCTCAAATGGACATAAATTTGAGGTCCTATCCTGGTCATAATCTCAGACTGCAATCCTATGATTTATGCTTGCTGGACAGCTGGGATGTCACCTTTTTTTGGTTAAGATGAAGTCTTATGAACTTTCTGCCTCAGCCGACTTTGAACTTAATCTTCCTACTCTCCAACTCACAAATAGTAGCTAGGATTACAGGAGTAGCTCACCTCGAAGAGTCTGAATCAGAAGATTTAGAATACCTCTCTCAAGTCTTTTGGTTAAGATCCAAGCGATTCTGTTATAGGAAGCCTCAGATGAGGGTTTGGGAACTGCCGCTAGGACAGACATTACATATAATCTAAAGCAAACTATCCCAAAGAAATACCCAACCTAAGGGACCAAGATCTAAGTTGTAAAAGCCAAGATCAACGTAGTTGTCACTTAAAGCACCCAGAGAAGCATTTTAAATGGAAACTTTATAAAAATGGAGTAGATTTGTTATAATATCCAAGCCCGTGGTCTGAAATGAAAACTTCCTACAACTTCCCAAAGAAGATACTTAAGCATTAATACTTATTATTTGTGTGTGTGTGTGTGTGTGTGTGTGTGTGTGTGTGTGTGTGTGTGTGTGTGTTGGTACTGGGGCTTGAACTCAGGGCCTGGGTGCTGTCCTTTAGCTTTTTTGCTCAAGGCTGCTTCTCTACCACTTGTGCTGCACCTCTACTTCTGGCTTTTTTTCTGGCTAACTGGAGATAAGAATCTCACAGACTTTCCTACCTGGGCTGGCTTCAAACCAAGATTCTCAGATCTCAGTCTCCTGAATATCTAGGATTACAGGGGTGAGCCATCACAAGCACTATTTTATTTTATTTTGCTAGTCCTAGTGTTCTTTTGCTAAAGGCTAGCACTCTACCACTTGAGGCACAGTACCACTTCCAGCTTTTTCTGTTTATGTGATACTGAAGAATTGAACCCAGGGCTTCATGCAAGTCAGGCAAGCACTCTAGCACTAAGCCACATTCCCAGGCCAGCATTAATATATATATATATATATATATATATATATATATATATATATATATATATATATTTTTTTTGGCCAGTCCTGGGCCTTGGACTCAGGGCCTGAGCACTGTCCCTGGCTTCTTCCCGCTCAAGGCTAGCACTCTACCACTTGAGCCACAGTGCCCCTTCTGGCCGTTTTTCTGTATATGTGGTGCTGGGGAATTGAACCCAGGGCCTCATGTATACGAGGCAAGCTCTCTTGCTACTAGGCCATATCCCCAGCCCCAGCAGCATTAATATTTTTAACAAATCATTTTTGCATAGACAAGCAATTCTCATAAGAATCTCTAGTTTTAATCTTCCAAGATAAAACAGATAATTCTCAAGTAGAAATAAGAAAAATCTCCTTACTCTGTTCTGTAATTGATTTCTGGTTCTGCTGACTTTGTGTGTCTCATATGTTCTTGTTTCTGGTTCTGCTGACCTTGTGTGTCTCATATGTTCATGTTTCACGGAATGAAATGTTTTCTGCTATCAGAGTATTAGTAGACCTTTGTGTATAACTCTTAGTCTATGTCTGTTAAATCTGTTTATGCAAATATTCTGTTACTCCTTATTGGACTCTGCAAAGTGCCTGTGGCTTGTTTTCTTCATGATCCTCAGAATGGCTTGTCTTTCTGTGTGTGGAACATATGTCTGTTCTTTATCCTGAGCACTCTGTTGTTGACTTGGCTGTCTCTGAGTCTGTCAGATGTGTATTTCTCAGTATATCTGGACATAAATCTAATTATTCAATCTGCCTCAAACCTCAAAGAACCTATGGGCTGAAGTAACCAAGAAATCCAAGTTAGATCCAGGATTCCTGTCAACCACAACTCTGTCTCACCTTTTCTGGTGTCCACTTCCTTCTGGGTTGGCTTATCCTAAGGCATATTTTTCCCACACGAGGCAGAAATAACAGTTGGGAGCTCTTAGTCATGAACGTTCTCACAGGTAGTAATCCTGATGAAAAAAAAAATGCCCCTGTCTCTAGAGCTCTAGCAAAAGTGTCAAGAACTACACTGGTCAACCCTGCTTGGGTTCCATGACATCCCTGAGCCAATCAATGTGTCGAGGATAGGCAAATCTGACTGGTTAGATCTGTGTATTATGCCTGGAGCCAGGATCTGTGACACTGTACAACATGGACTGAAATTGAAGTCAAGCGAATAATGCCCACCAGAGCTATATTCTTCTTTTAGTGAAAGGAGTAACTTGCTCAATTGGTATCAGGGCTGAAATCAGGTTTACCTTAAACTAAGCAGAAACATGAATAGCATGACCTCCCAAATATTATGTTGACTTTTTCCTTAGACAGGCTGTGTGGAACAGTTCTGCAATCCTAGCTACTTGGGAGATAAGGCAGGAGGATTGCAAATTTAAGGCCTGCCTGGGCTACATAGCTAGTTCCAGGCTAGTCTGGGTAACCTAGTGAGCTCCTGTCTCAAGATGAAAATAAAAGAAGGCTGAGATACAACTAAGTGTTGGAGCAGTAACCTAACATGAAGGCTGAGATACAACTAAGTGTTGGAGCTGTAACCTAACATACACAAGGCTGAGTTCATTCCCCAGTACCACAAAAAGAAAAGAAAAAAAGACACCCTCGACTACAGAAGGTCAGGGATTTTTAGTTTTAATTATTCATTCTCTTGTAACTTACTCAAAATACCTCAATTTGTAATGGTTGCTTTTGCCTTATGTATTTATTTACTTTTTTTTTGTCCTAATACTGGGGCTTGAACTCAGCAAGCCTTGAGTTTGTTTAGCTTTTTTTCCTCTACCACTTGATTCACAGCTCTACTTCCAGTTTTTTACTGCTTAAATTGGAGATAAAAATCTCAGAGACAGACCTGACCAGGCTGCCTTCTCTGCCGAGCCAGCCGGCAGCAAAAAAGAAATCCTGAATGAGGGGGGCGAGGATTAAAGAAAAGGAAAAAATACAAGACAAGAGAAAAAAGACAAGAGGCGAAGATGGGGTATGGGAGGTCTGCAGCCTCAGATTGTAACTCAAGACTGCAGCCAGGTTTATTCTTAACTTCCAGGATATATGCTGTTTGAAAACCAGGAAATAGCATAAAATTCCAGAACACAAAAAGGCTTGGAGTTAGCAATACCCAACATAGCTAAGACAGGGTGAGTTTGGTTAACATAAGAATGGACTCATGGCAGACATAGTAAAGCATTTCCGATTTTCTATTAAGCCATGTCCTTGCACGTCCTTGAAAACACAGCCAGAGGTCAGGAAGAATTTAGCTGCAAGTATGGCTCCCGACATCTCCCCCGTCTTTGTTTAAAGAAGTGAACCTGCCTGTCTTAGGTGGGGTGGGTACCCCAGCCTGCCTTACCCATCCTCGGGATCTTCTTCAGAGCAAAGCTGAAGACCCTGTCTTAGGTCGGTCAAACTGGCCCCACCCTCAAACCCGTCTCTGGCTGCAGTTCCTCTGGGGGAAAGTTCATTCACTTGGAGCTTGACCTTATTCAGCTGGCTGGCTAAACTCATGAAAGAGTTTTGCAATATGCGTACAATGCAAGGAAGGCATAGGAAAATCATCAGCAAAAATATCCCTGGGCCGAGCAATGTCATTAGCAGCCCCTTAACATTAGTCAAGGAAGGGATATACTGTTGAAGTTGTTCAAACAGTTCTTTTGCTGTTTCTGCCACTTCAGAGTCCAGAGGCAGAGCTTGCTCTAGTCCAGCTATTTGCCTATGGAGTTGAAAGAGATCTAAGGACAAATTAGTATGGTGCCAAATGCCATTTAGATGTGCTACAACCTGTTCTGAAGGATAGCTTGACCCATTATATTTTTGGAGGGTCACACAGATAAAGTCAAACCCAGCATGACAGCGCACCCGTTGCAAAGTTTGTAAAGCACGAATTTGTTCTCCCAGAGACAACACAGATTCATACAATGCTTCTAATTTTTGTTCTACTTTATCATCAATCCTGCCTTGAAAGTGCAGGGCTTGCATAGTATTATGAGCAAGCTGATTAACATAGTGAGCTGTCTGCACACTTTGTGTTAAAGCCACAGTAGCTGCTGCAGCAGAGGCAGCTAAGGAAATAAAGGCTACAATGCCTGCTATTAATAGCCCTACAAATCGTCTAGGGTGCATGAGCTCTTTTAAATGTTTTAACACTTGAATACCTGTTTCTTCATACCAAGCTTCTGATATGTTCACAGGAAGCATGACAAATGGAGGCTGCTTAATAACAATTACAGAATCAGTAAGACCACTATACAAGCAATTTGTAAAAGAACAATTAGTAGAAGTAACATTGAAATACATGGCTCCTATTGAAATATTAAAAGGTCCATACATAATGGCATAAGGAGGTGTTAACACAACTCATAATATTTTTTTTAAAGAAGAAGAAGTGGGCCAAGAGATATATTTAGGGCAGCCACTAACATCCAGACGTGACGTTGAGGGTGTCCATTCATCCACCACAGACCTGGGTTGTACTTGTTGGTGAGATTGGCTCTGGGCCAGTCCATCAGTTGAGAATTAGTTCCTCAGATATTGGTTATAAAAGGATGTTCATGTCTACACTTTATGGGGTGCAGTTTTCCTGTGGATTCTACAATTTGAGAAGAGTTGATGCAGCGAGGTATCATGAAGGATGATGTAGAATTAGCAGGTACAGGGAACCCAGTAGGCAATGAAGTCATTCGCATATTATATACTTGACTGTTATCAGGAATCCAAATTCTATGATTTATGGATTGCATTACAGTACAGCCTGGAATATAACTGTTGGAGTCAGTTGTAAAACATAAAGGGGTTCCAATGCCAGAAGCTGCAAAGTCTCCCATTTTAATGTGTTGGACAAAAGGATCTGGAGCTGTACCGTATGCTGATTTGTTGACATGGATGAACACCTCAGCTCCTTCCCAAGTCACAGGGTGCATAATCAGTGGATCTGCATGTAAGCCCAGTGGGTCAGCACTTGTACCATTCTGATGAGTTTCCACAATCCGAACGCAACGCTCAGATAGCCAGCGGGCATCATTTTCATCCTGTGAAAAAACACAGACATGTCCTCGACCCCATGTCAATATTGGATCTGGCCTGTGCCAAGCACCTGTTAAAGGATCTTTCCACTTAACTTGGGCAAAAGCTCTTTGCTCTCTCTTTTCCCAGAACCGCTGTGCTCGGAAAGGCTATTACAGTCCAAATTAAAAAAATTTAGTACGAATAAAGCATGAGAAAAAATATTAACAGGAGAGAGAGGGTATAATTCCCCCCCCCCTTTAATTTAGAAATTTGGTGTTTTAACAAACCATTGGCCCGTTCAACAATTCCTTGACCTTGAGGATTATAGGGAATTCCTGTAGAGTGAACAATTTGTTAAGATTTGCAAAAAGTTTGAAAAGCTCGTCCAACATACCCTGGACCATTATCAGTTTTAATTTGTTTAGGAAGTCCCATAGTAGCAAAGCAGCGTAAGGCATGGGAGATACAATGTTTGCTAGCTTCCCCTATAAGAGGAGTAGCCATAATAAAATTAGAGTAAGTGTCTATGGTAACATGGACAAAGTGGAGCCGTCCAAAAGAGGAAATGTGTGTAACATCCATTTGCCAAACATGGTTGGCCACTAAGCCTCGAGGGTTAATGCCATTGGAGGGTACAGGTAGGAAGGTAGTACAGTTGGGACAAGTTTTTACAATTTGGCGAGCCACCTCACGTGTGATATGAAATTGCTGACGTAAGGCCCAACTGTTTTGATGGTGGGAAGCATGTGATTGCTTTGCTAAGTCAATTTGAATGAGACAAATTTGAGTAGCCTCATCCGTAATAACATTGCCCTCACTTAATGGTAAGAAGAGGCAAAGTGAAGTAATTTGTTGGAGGGACAATGATGTGAAATTGTGCCCATAAAATTGGCCCAAGCAATGGCCCAGAAATGAATATAAAGCCATTCTTGCTGTTGTAAAGTATAGGGGATGTAAATAACCTGTGGATCTCATCCAAGATACTTACAAGATTCCACACGGCACATATGGAACTAAGGTGGCTACCAATTCATAATAGGGTGTTAACACTTTTGAGGGAATAGCAGGCAAGGAAAGCCATAGAAGAGGTCCCTTCTGCCAGAGGACCACTGTTAGAGAATGAGGTGTAGTTAAAATATATGCTTCCCAAGGGGCTGAGTAATCAATATAATTTACATGTTGGGAAGAAATGGCAGAATTTATTATGCTTAAGGCTTTAGTTGCTTCAGTTGTCATTTGTCTGGGAAATGTTGGGTCAGTGTCCCCCCCCCTTTTTTTTTTGGCCAGTCCTGGGCCTTGGACTCAGGGCCTGAGCACTGTCCCTGGCTTCTTCCCGCTCAAGGCTACCACTCTGCCACTTGAGCCACAGCGCCGCTTCTGGCCGTTTTCTGTATATGTGGTGCTGGGGAATCGAACCTAGGGCCTCGTGTATCCGAGGCAGGCACTCTTGCCACTAGGCTATATCCCCAGCCCCCAGTGTCCCCCTTTAATAAATCAAATAAGGGTTTTAATTCAGCTGTGGATAATTTAAGATAAGGGCGAAGCCAATTAATATCTCCCAGAAATTTTTTGAAAATCAT
Source organism: Perognathus longimembris pacificus (assembly GCF_023159225.1). Classification (NCBI taxonomy): domain Eukaryota; kingdom Metazoa; phylum Chordata; class Mammalia; order Rodentia; family Heteromyidae; genus Perognathus; species Perognathus longimembris. Next base: position 1,677,913 of record NC_063183.1, on the reverse strand, counting down.
GCAAAGTATGCAAATTAGAAGTCTTAATCTGTAATTTTTGACTAGTAGAATAATAAGGATCTCAAATATGACCAAGAGGGGTTTTTATTTTTCTCTGCCTAGTGTTTACCTGTAAGTTGTTAAGAATTGACCAACAAATAGTTGTCAGAGTCTGCTGTAACACTTAGACAATAGCAGACTGAATGAGATCCATGTGCCATTAAATCAAATCATATTATTTAACCTTACCTTACCAGCAGGTGGAAGAGAACACAAATGAATATTTGGGCAAGGCTGTAGTGGCATCTCTGAGTCCCCTGGATAGATTGTCACACCTCCTGCTGGTTGCCTGTAAATTTCTACACAGACTGGTTAAAGGCATTTTTAAACAGATTTTAGAAGGCTTGGGCCTTTAACCATCTTCCTAGTCACAAAATCCACACAGATTGAAGGCCAACCAAGTCTGCTCTCTGTAGCAGCCAGGACAGTTTCTGAGTCATGGAGGGAAAAGACACCAATGCTACCCCAATGCAACCCTGTGGTTGCCAAACACAACTCTGATGCTTTTAACCTTGGAATAAGTCTCAGTTGCAACTCTATCATGATAGGCCTGCTATAAACCCAACTCTAATCTTGGGGCAGGCAGAGCCAGGGTAGTAGCCTTTGACAGCCTGGGCCTGTCAAAATCCTCACAGGACTCCTAGATTGCCTGAGCAAACCAGGCAGTTTGGGAGCCAACTGTGGAGGCAGCTTCCTGTGGCCACAGACTGCCACGGTCCACTCAGCTAGCACACATGTCAACCTGCATCCTATAAAGCAAAATGTTAATTTTGGGTCAGGAAAATTTAGGTTAATAGTCACATTTGTACAGTTGTTCCAAAATGACTCTGGTCCCTTGATCTTAAAGAGTTTATGAGAGCATAGGGAAAAAAAAGAAAAAAGAAAAAAAGAAAAAAAATGGAGAAGCAAAATCTTAGTCTATATAAAAGAATTGTCAGGATTAGATGTACACTTGACTAGAACCTTTTGGAGTTTTTCTTAGACACATTTGCTTGCACCCAAACATGATCAGTTTTGGTTTAAAACCTGTTTTTTGTTTTGTTTTTAAGTTTTACCAACAGATAGACATAGACAGACATACATACACATACAGACAGTGTGCACAAGCTTTGAGGCGCACTTAGAATTGTTCTTTAATTGGCTACATAAGTTTTCTGGAATTCCAGTGGCAAATGATATTTTGCCTATATTCTAGAACCACGTGGTTAGATAGTAAACAAACAAAAAAACCCCAAAAACACCTTTTCAGGAAACCAAAATTTTCATATTATCCGAGAAGCCATATTTGAGAAACCAGTTTATGTCCCATGGGGAGCTTACGGGAGACAGGAAATGAACACAGACAGCAAGCTCACAGAAAGACACTTTCATCTTCCAGCATTTGAATTGCAAGGCACCTTTGAAATGCAAGGCCATAGTTACAGAGTTCAGAGTGGTGGCAGGGTTACCGGGAGCTGGAGACCCCAAGTCCCTGCCTAGCCTCCAGGAATTTGGCATGCCTGTCACCTGGGGGATGGGCAGGCTTCCACTCCAACCAATCCTATTGTTGACCATGTGCTCAATGATAGAGAAAGCTTACAATTTATCCAAACAAGCAGGATTTAACTGAGTCTCCAAACTTAACATCAATAACAAGAATAGAAAACCTTTTTTTGAGTCTTTCAAAGCAGATGTTAAACAAATATTGGTACCTTTGGAAGCTAGCACCAGCCCATCCTATGTCACAGGCAGGCAGGCAGAGTTTAGAGGGAGGCAGAAAAAAAGACAGAGGGAACTTCATCTGCCTGAGCGCTCATAGAAGTTAGGTAAGTCCTGCAAAATTATTCCAAATACATAGGATTGGGCAGGATTGAGCAGCTTTCCTGAAGCATTTTAGACTGTCTCCCACTTGATGAGCGACCAGCAGAGCTTAACTAGAGATCAGTTTACTCTAAACACCCACAATTGCTGATTCCCTTGACCTAGCCCAGTGGCTTTATGGAAAATCCAAGCTCCAGGTTAATGGTCACTCACCCTGGTTGGGGTTTCAAATCTGTTGTGGTGGATGGAAGTAGAGCGCTTGGTCAGGAGAAGTTACCTCGGTGGTGCTAGCATTTCCCTAGCCTCAGGTCCCTCCCCTCTGCGAGCAGCCTGCATCTAGGAGAGCTGTAAGTCTGCCAGGACTTCAGTGGGGGCTCACCAGTATCTACCTTTAAAGGATTTTGTTGTTCTGGATGAAGCTGTGACAACAGGGTTAGAACTGATTCCAACATATTCTCAACATGGGTCAATCTATCTTTAGTAGGCTCATTGCATAATTTTTCCTCAGTGTCTGAGCCATCTGAGTCTTCCTTAATATCTAGCCCATTGGGTTCAGATCTTATTAATTTTCTCAGCTCTTCCTGGGCAGCAGCATATGCTCCCGGGGCTGGGCAACACTCATCAGGTCCCTGTTCAGTTTCTCCAATCGACTGATTGAATTTAATCTGTTTATGTCTAGGATCTAAGCAATCTCGGACCAGATACCAAAGAATAATAGCATCCACTGGGGTTTCTCAGGGCCATTTGCATCATAATGTTCCTGAATCTTTTTTCCAATTTTCTGCCAAGTTTCTATATTATTGGTTCCTTCCTCCGGGAACTGGGGGCATGCTTCCTCAATAAAGTGAAAGAAACGTTCTAAGTGACTTTGGCCAACTTTCACTGCCTGGGCATGAAGCATGCCTTTGGGGGCCTGCACATATAGCATGCAGCCTTTACTTAGTCCCATAATTTCTTACTCCCAACGATACACTCTCTCTCCTGCTCTCCTTTCCAAGTAATCGGACATCCTTACCTGAACGGGGGTCCTCTGCTGTCATCCCAGGTGTACAGGTCCCTGTTCGGGCGCCACTTCTGCTAAGCCAGCCGGCAGCGAAAAGGAAATCCTGAATGAGGGGGCTAGGATTAAAGAAAAGGAAAAAATACAAGACGAGAAAAAAGACAAGAGGCAAAGATGGGGTATGGGAGGTCTGCAGCCTCAGATTGTAACTCAAGACTGCAGCCAGGTTTATTCTTAACTTCCAGGATATATGCAGTTTGAAAACCAGGAAATAGCATAAAATTCCAGAACACAAAAAGGCTTGGAGTTAGCAATACCCGACATAGCTAAGACAGGGTGAGGTTGGTTAACATAAGAATGGACCCCAGAGAAATACCTGATGGTAGCTAAGACCGGATGAGTTTGGTTAACATAAGAATGGACTCATGGTAGACATAGTAAAGCATTTCCAATTTTCCATTAAGCCATGTCCTTGCACGTCCTTGAAAACAGAGCCAGAGGTCAGGAAGAATTTAGCTAAAAGTATGGCTCCCGACAGCCTTCAAACTTCTATCCTTGGATCTTAGCCTTCTTAGTATCTAGGATTACAGACATGAACTACTGATGCCTGGCATCTGCTCTCTAAATGAAGATTTTTATTTGAAACAGATTTAAAAGTTAGGCCAAAGGAAAGATTTTCCCCAAACCTTCTTGCTTAAAGACACAATATAAACACTCCTAACCTGCCAGCCAATATATGTCTTAATTTATGGAATCCTGAAAAAACTAATGAATGGCTTCATGTTCCTGAAAGTACTGTACTAGAATCGTCCTTGGATGGTATAGTACCTGCTTTGGATGACCACATTCTTTTCCAGTTCATTATGAGATTTTTCTATTCTCTTCATCTCATCAGTGCAGATCTTGTATGACCTTCAGTAGTGGAAGTGGGAACTCTTAGAGATGATTGGTCAGTTCTCAGATACTTGAGATTGAAGTCAAGAATGAAAAGATAGTGATTTAAATCAACATAGCAAGTCCTATAAGATAAAAATCAACAGTGCTAGTGGTTCTCGAGGTAGAGCTGAAGTGATCCAACTTTGAATAAAGTTTCATTGGCAACTCTCATATATCACAATTAAAAAAACCCTAATGAATTAATCCATGAGATCAAGTGACTCCATTCCATTATTATTATTTTTGTGTGTACCAGTCCTGGGTCTTGAACTCAAAGCCTGGGTGCTCTTCAGCTTAAGGCTAGAGCTCTACCACTTGAGCCATAGTTCCATTCGTGGCTTTTTGGTGGTTCATTAGAGATGTGTCTCACAGACTTTCCTGCTCAGGTTGGCTGTGACTCCTCATTCTCAGATCTTAGTCTCCTGAGTAGCTAGAATTACCAGTGCAAGTAACTAGTGCTCAGCTCCATTTTATGATTTTTATCTCAAGCTCCATGTACATCCTTGCTTATAAATTTTCATTTAACTTCCAATTCATATGGGTGCAGAATGGTGTTTCTTTAAGGGACATTGAAATACAAGACAAGTTTGATCTTTTGTTAGGAATGTTTTCTTGGGCCTTCATTTCATCAGCTAGTGTGTGGGGATGAAAAAATCTTAAGAGGTGGTACAGTGCTTGGCACATAATAATTTGGAGTAATATAGATATAATTGCTGTTGTTAGTAGTGTGAGTATACAGTTGTATTTGTATTCATTAATTAGGTAATTGCTCCAGGGGAGAATATGGGAAGTAACTTGAGTTAGGGGCAAGGAGTGGGTTTGGATGTGGTGGGAACATTGCTGGGAGTGAATCACGTGCCTTTTCTCCAGCCCACCCTTCATAGTACAAGACATAAAATTTGTGTACTCAAATAATTCTGTTCAATAATGTTGCATTTCATACCAGTTATGTATAAAATTGTCCTTGAAAAATCCTTCAGACTGTCTTTAGAATGCTGTACAGCAGCATCTCTCCCAAAGTCCAGCAGTTTCTCTTCCAGTGTTGGAACAAATTGCAATGTCTCTATTACAGCTGTGGATGAGGTAGTTGTCTAGTATATAGGGGTTGAGCCTTCAGACCAAAGCTCATTGTGAAGCCAACTGATGGTGGCTCAGGTCTGTAAGCCTAGTTACTTAGAAGGCTGAGATCTGAGGATCCCAGTTTAAAGCCAGCCCCAGCAGGAAAGTCCATGAAACTCTGACCTCCAGCAAAAGAGCCAAAAGTAAAGATGTGGGCCAATGGTAGAGCACCAGGCTTGAGTGAAAAAGCCAAGCAACATCATGAGGTCTTGAGTTCAAGCCCAGTACCAGCATACATGCATGCGTGCGCGTGTGCGTGCACACACACACACACATTGCAATAATGTTTGACATTATACTTACTTTTAGCTTTGCTTAAGAGTGGTAGAGAAGCACTTGGGAGTGAGAATGACTGTGGCAGACACATATTCACACCTGCCTGAGGTTCATATCAGAATACACAGTCACAAGTGGAGTTGTGGACTCAGACACTTATGCTCTTTAAAGGGAGCATAGAAAATTGCTGATATGTTTGATAATCACACAAAAGATGCAATATCACTACCTGAGCAAGCTTCTATTCAGAACTTTGCATATGCAAAATGCAAGAGTCAATTTTTAAAAGTGACTCTTTATAATCACATCTCAGGACAGAGTAGCTGGGTTCATCCTCAGAATTTGGGCTCTTCCTGAAGGTAGAAGGATATCCAGATTGACTTGTTGAACAGAAGCCCAAGGAGGAGACAGACCACGGAAATGAAACAGATTGAGAATTAAAAAATTAAACATTTGATTGTACAAAATAATATTTATTAAAGTGAACTCAAGGAAATGAAAATGAGGTTCTTTTTGTTTTCTTTTTGTCTGTTCATTTGTTTATATATCTTTGGTAGTGTAACAAGAGGAGACCCAAAAATGGATGGACAAAGGGAAAACAAATGTAGCAATGATATCACTGGACACTGTGTTGAAAATGAACTTTACAACTTGTGGATGGGGATGGGAGGGAGAACCAGGAGAGCGAGGAAATGGGTGCAATTGTCCAAAAAGAAATATACTCTATTGTAGCCCCTCTGAACATCATACAGATTAATTATAATAAGAATTAAAAATTAAATATAAAAAATGAAATGTGATAGATGGAAGTGTAAAGGATGTTTTACAAGCAGACCCTTTATACCCAGAATGTTTCCTGGGGAATTATTTAGTTCTTGCTAGTCTCCTGATTAAGAGTGACTTTGGGGCTGGGAATCTAGTGGCAAGAATGCTTGCCTTGTATTCACAAAGCCCTGGGTTCGATTCCCCAGCACCACATATATAGAAAATGGCCTGAAGTGGCACTGTGGCTCAAGTGGCAGAGTGCTAGCTTTGAGCAAAGAGAAGCCAGGGACAGTGCTCAGGCCCTGAGTCCAAGGCCCAGGACTGGAAAAAAAAAGAAAGAGTGACTTTGTTCCCATTTCCCACAGATCTCCAAAAGTGACTCTATACATCATATGAGCCACTCTCAGAAGCGGCCAGAGCTGCCCCCTCTTCCAAAGTCTGCAAGTGAAGAGCCATCTGAACTCTATCAGGTAAGTTCCCCTGGGTATCAGCATCTCTAGTGAGAAACATATCCTGCCTCTCTAGGTACCCAACAGGTGCTGGTAGAGCACAGGTTTGATAGGTAGGATTCATGCCTCTCTGGTCATCCCCCCCCCCCCCCGAGCCCCTACTGGAGAAGGCTGCAGTGTGAGAGAAAGATCTATGTTACCTGTGCAAAGGCGAAATTGAATCTGGCTTCCCATATTACCGGCTGTGTTACTGACACCCTTACTTGTAAAATGAGGGTAATTACATCCCTTAGAGCTATGACCATAAGGAATAAGGGCAGGAGATACAAATTACCTTACTGTTGTTGAATGCCAGATGTTTCTTTTGGCAACAGTAATCTTCTGGCCCCTACGTATCATTCACAGCTGATGTTTTACCACTTGAGCCATGCCTTCACTTTCAGTGCTTCGTTGGTTAATTAGAAATAAGAGTCTCTCAGATTTGTCTTCTCAGGCTGGCTACCAACTACTAATTCTCAGATCAGCCTTGAATGGGTAGGATTATAGGCGTGAGTCACTGGCACTTGGCTGGCATTGGAAATCTTACCACAAGGATAAGAGAAGTATTATTGATATCCATACTGAATGTATTTCCACTGATCATTCAGAAAGTAGAAACACAGCATAAGATGGAGACAACTCCATTGGAGGGGCAGCAGAGCCTTTATTCTGTTCTCACATATATGTATCTCCCCTTATAGACTGTCCTGTCACACAGCTTTTATCCACCTTTGATGCAACGGACATCATGGACATTGGCTGTGCCCTTCAAAGAACAGTACCACCACCGTGGACCCAGCGACTCCATTGCTAACAACTATTCCTTGACAGCTCAAGACCTGAAGCTGAAAGACTTGGTAAAGGTCTACCAGCCGGTCACCATCAGTGTCCCAAGAGACAGATGGCTGGGGCAGCCATCAGGTACTTGTGACTTGGGCAGAATGGAACTTGGGAGTGAAACTTCTATGCCTGGGTGCTAGTCCTGACTCTCTCTCTCTCTTCTGGCAACTAACTTGGATTAGTTACATAGAGACGTTCTCTTCTCATCTGTGAAATGGGAATTGCTGTGTTGACTAAGATTTATGGATCACTTGCAAATACCAAACACTGTTCTGTGTACTTAGGTTATTGATTGCTGCATTACAAATTACTTTAAAATGTTGTGGGTTTAAAAAATTGCATTTATGGGCTGGGGATATGGCCTAGTGGCAAGAGTGCTTGCCTCGTATACATGAGGCCCTGGGTTCAATTCCCCAGCACTACATATACAGAAAATGGCCAGAAGTGGTGCTGTGGCTCAAGTGGCAGAGTGCTAGCCTTGAGCAAAAAGAAGCCAGGGACAGTGCTCAGGCCCTGAGTCCAAGCCCCAGAACTGGCAAAAAAAAAATTGCATTTATCATCTTACATTTTTTGTAAATCAGTAATCTGTGGGTGGAGGTAATGGGATGGTTCTGGCTCAGAGTTTCTCATGAGCATGCAGTCAGATGTCAGCCAGAGAGGGATGTCTGTGGCTTATGCCTGTAATCCTAGCTACTCAAGAAGCTGAGCTCTGAGGATCATGGTTCTAAGCCAGTCTGGGCAGGAAAATCCATGAGACTCTTATTTCAATTAACCACTGAAAAGCCAGAAATGAAGCTGTGGCTCAATTGGTAGAACACCAGCCTGGACTGGAAAAAGTGAAGAAGAGAACACACATATACATGCACATAGACACAGAAACAGGCGCACACACACACACACACACACACACACACACACACACACACAAACACACACATCTATTCAAGAGCAACCCTTAGTAATTTTTTGTTAGTTTTGCTTTGGAGCCAATCTACTCTGAGTCATATTTTCCATTTTCATTCTATACTGAGTGAAATCCTCAATTATTTTTCTTTGTGTGCTGGCTTGGGGGCTAGCACTTTACCCTTGAGCCACAGCTCCACTTCTGGCTTTTGGGGGCAGTTAATTGTAGATGAGTCCCTTGGACTTTCCTGCCTGGGCTGACTTTGAACCAGGATCCTCAGATTTCAGCCTCCTGAGCAGCTAGGAGGATTATGGGTGTAAGCCACCAGTGCTCTGCTTGAGAATTTAATTTTAAACCTATTTGGGTGTTTCCTCCTTTTTGTTTCATGCATCCCTACATTTTTTATTGGGTTGTGATTCACATACAATAAAATGTACAGATCTTAAGTGTTTAGTTCAAGGAGGTTTTATCGTGTGTGTGTGTGTGTGTGTGTGTGTGTGTGTGTGCATGTGCATGCATGCACATGTGTGGACTTGAACTCAGGGCCTCACACTCTTGCTTGATATTTTCTCTCAAGGCTGATGCTCTACCACTTGAGCCACACCTCCACTGGAGATAAAAAAAAAAACAAAAAAACCTCTTGGATTTGTGTGCCTAAGCTTGCTTCAAATCACAATCCTCAGCCTCTAGCCTCAGTGTAAGCCACTGGCACCTGGCTTAGTTCAATGAGTTTTGACAGCTGCTTATAATATATAGTTAAGGAGGGGGGCATGAGGGACAAGGTAACAAACAGTACAAGAAATGTACCCAATGCCCAACGTATGAAACTGTAACCTCTCTGTACATCAGTTTGATAATAAAAATTTGAAAAAAAAATATATAGTTAACACCCAAACAAGACATAAAGCATTTTCCCTGCTGGAGAAAATTATACTGTGCCACTCCCTTTATTAGTTCTCTCCACCTCACAAAATCCTGCTCCAGATTAGCCACCTCCTAATCTCCATCATTATAAATAAGTTTGCTTATTCTTCTACATTGCAATAATTGTGCAGTGTGCCTTTCTTCATCTGGCTGTCTTATCTCTTCTCCTCTGTCTGGTCTCTTGGGAACCTCACATTGTTACTCAGGTATTATACTTGGGACTCCACTCCTATGTTGCTAATTGAGAATCTCATAGATCTGGTCTCTGAAGAAGTATCTAAGTTTGATCCAGCTGTCACCAGCCTTTTTGTGACATCTTTAGCCACATAGGAATGGAGGAGTAATGTGATTTATCTGCATGCCAGTGTTGATGTCTTCTCAGCTTTGCTTTGGTCCTGGGCCCTGGTTCTAGTTCCTCTCACATCCTGGTGTGTCCTGAGATTCTGTTACTCCCCCATGTTTCAAACTTGTATCTCCTTCTGGACTTCAGAAGATGACTTACAACTTTTTCTTCACACTGTTTTTATTTCTGGCTCACATAGAAGTGTGTCTTCATTTTTAGGGGGTGGGTAGGACTTGCAAGGCAGATGCTCTACCACTTGAGCTACACCTCAGTTTCTCTGAATTGGTTATTTTTAAGATAGGGTATGACTTGATGTCCAGGCTAGCTTGATCTGTGATGCTACTTGTGTTTCTCCGTGTCACTAGGCATGATATACTTATACCACTGCTTCCAGCCATTGTGCTTCCCCCATAGTTGGGATAGTAAGTGTACAACTGCACTCAACCATTGGGTGAGATAGGGTCTTACAAGCTTTTTTTGTCTGGGCTTGCCTCAAAACACAATCCAGTAACCTCTGCCTCCCATGGACAGTAATTAGGATTATAGACATAAGCCACCATGCCTGTCTGTGGAAGTATCTCTTCTTGAATAATCCAATATTCAGAGTACATTAAGAATCTCAAAGTAGCTGGGTGCTGGTGGCTCAAGCCTGTAATCCTAGCTATTCAGGAGGCTGAAATCTTAGGATCATGGTTCAAAGCCAGCCTGGGAAGAAAAGTCCATGAAACTATCTCTAATAAAACTATTCAGAAAAAGCTTAACATGGCACTGTGGCTCAAGTGGTAGAATGTTAACTTTGAGCACAAAGAGGCCCAGAGACAGTACCAGGCCCTGAGTTCAAGCCCCAGGATGGAGGAGTAAAAAAAGAAGCTCAAAGTATGAATTCAAAATAAATATTGAGTTTTCAATTATCTTGATCCCACCAAAGTATCAATGCAATATTAATATTTCTTCACATTTCTTTTTTACTTATTTCTTCAGGTTATAGTTTTTAGCAAGTTATGTTATCTAGGTAAGAAGTACTAAAATCAGTTTATATCATAATTTATAGTTATATCTATTGCAAATGATATTAAGTTTTTCCATTTACCATTACTTTTTACAAATGATACTGGATTTTGCATTTGTGACCATCGTAGACAATTTTATTTAAAACTAAACATATGTTTCTGGATGTTGGTGGCTCATGCCTATAATCCTAGCTGCTCCTTGATCTGAGGATCGAGGTGCAAAGCGAGCCTTGGTAGACAAATTCACAAAACTCTTTATCTCCAATTAACCAGCAAAAAACCAGAAGTAGAGGTATAGTTCAAGTGCTAGAACACTAGACTTGAGTGAAGGAGCTAAGGGAAAGCACCCAGGTCTTGAGTTCAAACCACAGCACGCACATACTTATTGCATACACGCACACACACACACACACACACACACACCCTAAATGCACTAAGTTTAAAAGTATTTAAAAGCAAGTGTTAAACCATGACACAACTGAGAGTTAGAATACGCAGTGGGCAGTGTTGACGAGGCCTCTGATAGTCATCGCATATATGGGTGAATGGATGGTACTCGCTTTTCATCATACCTCTGGAGAAGCCAAAGATGGGGAGGCGCATTGTAGTCAATTCAGTGGTGAAGCCACACAGGTAACTAGTGACACAGGGAGACCAGAGCCCACTACTGACACTACTGACCACATCATGTCTACTCCCCTGAATATGTTCCTGAAAGATTCCAAGGGTCAAGACCTTGTGAATAAAGAATGAATTGCCTGCCACTGATTTTTTTTCTTTTCCACTCTTTAAGCACCAAAAAGCTCATTGGAGCCCAGCAAGAAGAAGATGAAGGTCTCTTCCAAAGACAAACAGGATCCCAACTGGTAAGGTATCACTGTGGTTACCAGAAAAGGCAGGGCACACAGCTGCACCAAAGGCAGCTCTGGGGTCATTAGAGCCCCTCCCCCCTTTCCTCTATCTCTACTAACTCCTCCTCCTCCTCTCCTTCCCCCTCTCCCCTCCTTTTCCCTCCCCCTTTCATTTCTTCTTTCTTCTTGCATTTGTGAATACTCAGGGAGTCATGACTCCCCCCTTTTGCTGCCCCCAATTGTCTTATTGGGTTAAATTTAGGCTCTAAAGTAAAATAGATTAACAGAGCAAAACCAGCGTCCTCCCTGAAACTCACATCAATTGCCATTAGAGGAGAGGACCTTCTGTCAAAATCACACTCATCAAATTGAAGAAAGTAGGATACCCCCGGACTCCTGTGGAGGCCCCCAGGGAAGAATCATGTCTACTTTTCAGCACCTACCTGGCCTGCAGCACCTCAGCCACCTCACCCACAAAACCTGACGCAGATGTGTCAACCTTCCCTGGAAGTAGACCGATGAGTCCTGAACAGCAGATGGATGTGATGTTACAGCAGGAGAAGGAAATAGAAGCTATAGAAAAACTTCCATCTGAATTAGACCTAGAGGTACGTTCTTTTTTTAAATAAATTTATTTAGTGTCAAAGTACAGAGGGGTTACAGTTTCATACATTAGGCAGTGCATACATTTCTTATTAAACTTGTTACCTCCTCTCTTATTTTTCCCCTACCCTGTCCCCCTCCCTACTTCCCTCCCCGAATGAGTTGTACAGTTGGTTTACAGCATATAGTTTTGTAAGTATTGCTGTTGCATTGATTTGTCTTTTATCCTTTATCTCTCCATTCTTTTAAAATTTTTAAATTGTTATTATAAAGGTGATGTACAGAGAGGTGACAGTTGCTTAAGTCAGGTAAAGAGGACATTGCTTTTGGACAGTGTCCCCCCTTCCCTCCTCCCAGTAGAAGTACATTCTTGTTGTTCACTTTCTCTCAATTTCTTACTTTTGGCATCTGAGTGATTCAAACTGGAGGACAATAGCAAGAGTTACTTCAGGAAGGTTCTAAGAATACTCATGATAGACCACTGAATGAGGGTGTGAGAAACCAACAGGCAGAAAAGAGATGGTGGGGGGAGGGCAGAGGGAGAGAAAGAGACAAAGACAGAGACACAGATATTAAAATACAGATTGCAAGATGGTGGCCCAAAGCTGGGTGCTGGTGCTTATCCCTGTAATCCTAGCTACTCAGGAGGCTGAGACATGAAGCCAGCTCCTGCTGGAAAGTCCAAGAGGCTCTCATCTCCAATTAACCATCAAGAATCCAGAAGTGGGGGCTGGGGATATAGCCTAGTGGCAAGAGTGCCTGCCTCGGATACACGAGGCCCTAGGTTCGATTCCCCAGCACCACATATACAGAAAAAACGGCCAGAAGCGGCGCTGTGGCTCACGTGGCAGAGTGCTAGCCTTGAGCGGGAAGAAGCCAGGGACAGTGCTCAGGCCCTGAGTCCAAGGCCCAGGACTGGCCAAAAAAAAAAAAAGAATCCAGAAGTGGAGCTATGGTTCAAGTGGTAGAGCACCAACCTTGAATGAAAAATCTAAAGGACAACACCCAGGCCCTGAATTCAAGCCACAGAACTGTCACCCAAAAATAAAGATAAAAATGGTGGCCCATAGACTAAGGTTGCCAGATTGTGTGTGTGTGTGTGTGTGTGTGTGTGTGTGTGTGTGTGTGTGCACGTGCATGCAGGCGTGCTCTGGTACTGGGGCCTGGGACTCTGTCTCTTAGCTTTTATGTTCAAGGTTGGTGCTCTACCACTTGAGCCACACCTTCGCTTCTGGTTTTTGGCTGGTTAATTGAGGATAAGTTTCACAGACTTTTCTGCCTGGTGAGGCTTTAAACTGCAATCTTTAGATCTCAGCCTCCTAAATAGCTATGATTACAGGCATGAGCCGTTCCTCTTCTTAAATGTCACTGGATACATTCCCTCCTACTCTTTCTGTTTTAAAATTACTTGATGAGTCCTTTGTTAATCCCCATTGAACCCTCTGCATTTTGGCCGCATCTTCTGGTGTGATGAGAAAAATTAGCTAGAGATCTTGTTGCAACGTATGTGAACTGACAGGTCCAGAAAGTAATGTAATATTAAGTGGAGGGCATGAACAGTGTCCCTTAGCAGCTGATGGGTGGGACAACTGGGCACAGTTACCCAATCACAATCTTTTCTTTCCCTGCTTGTGATTTGTTTATGAAAGAGATACTATTACTATTTGACCAATGGCATCCGGAAAGACATGATTGCCCCAGTGGAAGATCAAGTAATGGTTCGGATTTCAAAGCTAATTTCTAACACACTGTTGACAACTCCCACCCTGGAGCCCCTGTTGCTGGCACTGGTGGATGAGAAGGAAAATGACTATTACTTCAGCCTCATGAAAAGCATTGGTAAGGCTGGGCTTAAATGGGTGGGGTTTCCATAGTGGGCACTGTCTTTCCTGTTTCATGGTTGTGACAAAATACCCAAGCAAGTCAACTTAAAAGAAGAAATATTAGTTGGATGCCTGTGGCTCACACCTGTAATCCTAGCTACTTAGGAGGCTGAGATCTGAGGATTGCAGTTTAAAACCAGCCCTGGCAAGAAAGTTCATGAGAATATTATTTCCAAGCACTACTGGAAATCCAGTAATTGAGCTGTGGCTCAAGTGGTAGAGTGCTAGCCTTGAGCAAAAGAAGCTCAGGGACAGTGCCTTGGTATTGAGTTCAAGCCCCCCAGGACCAGCACACAGACACAGACACATAGACACACAGACACGAGAGAGAGAGAGAGAGAGAGAGAGAGAGAGAGAGAGAGGGGGGGGGGGGGGGGAGGGAGGGGGAGGGAGGGAGGGAGAGAGAGATTTATTTCAGCTTATGATTTTAATGTTTTAGTCCACCATCTCTTGGCTCCATCACTTTTAGGTGTGGTGAAGCAGAGAATGATGTCATAGAGCATGTGGTAAAGTAAAGCTTCAACCTGGTGGACAGGAAACAGAATGAGAGTAACCTACCTGCATTGATGGGTTCCCTTTTCTCCTGCTTTTGTTCCAAACGGGTCCCCCGCACATTGGATAAGTCTACATTCAGGGCTGGTCTTTCTCCTCTCAGTAGCAGTTCCACATGCCAGTCATTTGTAGAAACACCCAAAACCATGCTTCACTAATCTTTGCATCTTTCAGTCCATTATACTCACATTACCAATTACCACCCTCATTACACTGAATATGCTACAAATATCATTTAACCTTTAGTGCAAATGCCTGCTACCCTCCTCTCACCAATAGTGTGTATACATCAATACTTCCCACACTTTATTGTGGGGGAACCTCACAACCTGGGGATCTGTTAAAAAATAGATTCTGACTTAGCAGATCTAAAACTGGGCTAGAACCTGAGATCCTGCAGTTTTTATTTTATTTTGCTGGCATTCAGGATTGAACTTAGGGCTTTGCTTTTGCTCTGCTCTACCAATTGAACCACACTTTCAGCCTGGCATTTTTGCTTGTTATTTTTTTAAGGTTCTATTTATTATAATTTTTAAAATTATCTTTAAGTAGTTGTTTAAAGGGGTTTCAGTTCAACATTTCATTTACTGGTTATGTGGAGATGGAGTTTCATAGATTTTTTTTCTGTCTGGGCTGACCTTGCACTGTGATCCTTTGTATCTCAGTCTCCTGAGTAGTTAGGATTACAGGTGTGAGCCACCAGCACCTGAGTTGAGATTCTGCATGTATGACAAGCTTGCTGATTGACTCAAATATGACAAAACTCAGTAGTAGCACAGTGGATAGCAAGAACTTATGTAAATTTCAAAGTCTAGCTCAAGACCTAACCAATCTTTGTTCTTTCCTCTTTATCCATCAGGGCTCCTTCAATCTTTCTCACTTATTCCCCCAACTTTTAACTCATCCTGCTTTGCCATATACCTTTAATTCTTTACTCTTACTTACCATTGAGATTGCCATTTCATTTCACACAGGATTGGCTCCTTTGGTAGATCATTAGCTCTTAGATAGTGAGGGATGTATTATTGGTCTTCACTCTACATTCATAGTTCCGAGTCTTGTGTATAATACCAGTCACAGGAAACTATTCAGTGTTAGGTAAGCAATAAAAGAAATGCATCAAAAGGAAGGGTCTGATTGGTTTTCTGCCTTGCTATTCTATCTTTACTAAATTGTCTACTTATTTTCATTTTCCTTAATTTCACAATGACCCCCTTGTCTACTACCACAGAACACAACTGCTAAGAATAAAAATATAGGGCCCTTGGTTCACAGACCATCAGAGTGATGGCACTTCACCTCTTTATATGCTTCTTCCAACTTTCTTGTTAATGAGCTCCTTTTCATTGTGACTCAGCCTTAAGTGTTACCACTACCGTAAAGCCTTTACCCGTCTCTTTCTTTAGCATGTAAAACATTTTTTGTGTCAACTTCCATTCATAATTATAGTTATACTCATTGTATTGATTTTTTCAATAAATTCAGTACATTTTCTTTTTGAAAGGTGTTTCAAGTCAGCATGTCAGTTTATGAATACAATGTATCTTGGTCTATGTCATTCAACCTCACCTATCCCTTCAATTTTCTTAGTTTTATTTTTACATATGTACATTGAATATTATGACTCATTCTTTCACCCTTCTTCTCTTTATTTATCTCCCCTGGACCTCACTCTGCTATACCTCAGGTACCAGTTTTCTGGTATTCATTTTGTTAAACTGTTGTTAAACAACAGTTGTTCAAAGGAGTTACACCATTGGAATTCTTTCCTGCATATAATATAGTACAGTATATTCTAGGGTGTAGCATACTCTGTAGTTAACATGTTTCTGTATATGTGCATATGTGTATGTGTTTACATATGTATGTTTATAAATTAGTTCTAACTTCCACATGTGAGACAAACCGTATGTTCTTTGTCTCTCGGGTCCAACTTCACTTAACATTTTTTTGTGGGGAGGGGCTGGTAGTGGGGCTTGAACTCAGGGCTTGGGTGCTATCTCTGAGATCTTTTCTCAAGGCTAGTGCTCCTCCACACTTCCAATTTTCTGGTGGTTAATTGGAGATAAGAGTCCCTCAGGCTTTCCTGCCTGGCCTGGCTTTGAACCATGATTCTCAGATCTCAGCCTCCTGAGTAGCTAGGATTACAGGCGCGAATCACCAGTGCTCAGCTCCTTTCACGTAATTTTATAACTATCTTGTTGAGAGAAATCAACTGAGGACAGTCAGTTGAGGGGTGTCAGTACATTGTTTTTTTGGTTTTTTTTTGGCCAGTCCTGGGGGCTTGGACTCAGGGTCTGAGCACTGTCCCTGGCTTCTTTTTGCTCAAGGCTAGCACTCTGCCACTTGAGCCACAGCGCCACTTCTGGCCATTTTCTGTATATGTGGTGCTGGGGAATTGAACCCTGGGCTTCATGTATACGAGGCGAGCACTTTTGCCACTAGGCCATATCCCCAGCCCAGTACATTGTTTAAGACCTCTGACTGATCTCAAGGTGTTTTTCCTCTTGGTTCTAGTGGATTATATCCTCATGGACCCAATGGAGAAGAAACGGCTCTTCATTGAGAGCATCCCCCGCGTGTTCCCTCTCAGAGTGATCCGGGCCCCTGTGCCCTGGCACGCTGTCTACCAGAGTGCCAAGAAGTGGAATGAGGAGCATCTGCACACGGTGAACCCCATGATGCTCCAGCTGAAGCAGCTGTGGTTTTCAGAGTAAGAAGGGCCTGCCCCTCTTCCTTTTGTTCCCTTTATTGTTTCTATGCACAAATAAACAAGCCTCTTAGATGGGGCCTGACCATACATCAAAGTGGGAAGAACAAATATCCTAGACCCCAAGTACTTTACCACTAAGTTCACCACTTCGGCCAAGAAGATCTGGAAATGTAGGCTATAAACTTTTGGGGGACAAAGAAATTAAAATTTTTTAAGTATTATAAAAGTGATGTAAAGAGGGGTTACAATTACATAAGTCAGTATATTTCTTTTTGGACAATGTCACTCATTCCGTTGCTCTCTCCTGTTTTTTCCCTCCCCACTCACAAGTTGTGTAATCCATTTTCAACATAGTAGAAATCTAATTTCCAATGAGAATGAGAGGCAAGAACTGGGATAAACTGAGAAATCTGGCATAGATCTAATTTGAAAAATGCTAGACAGGGATGATTTAAATGAGTAACTTATCATTTAGTGGGAGAGATGTTTTAAAAAGAGGATTTGGAGAAATACAGCTGTGGTTCAAGTGGTAGAGCACTGGCCTTGAAAAAAAAGCTAAGGGAAGCAGGGTGCTGGTGGCTAGCTACTCAGAAGACTGAGATCTGAGAATTGTGGTTCAAAGCCATCCTGGGCAGGGAAGTCCATGAGACCCTCATTTTCTGGCCTATGAGACCAGAAAACTGGAAGTGGCACTGTGGCTCAAGTGGTAGAGCACTAGCCTTGAGCAAAAGAACTCAGGGATAGTGTGCTGAAAGAGCCTTGGGAAGTGTGACAGGACATCCACAGGTGTGGGAGAAACAGGTAAAAGTAAGAGTGTCATTGGAAGGCAGAGGAGATTAGCCCATTCATTCGATGAATATCCATGGAATGCCTTTCTGGGAGAGTTCACTACTGCTAGGTGCTGTTGTTCGTGACAGTTCTGCATGGACTTACTACAGAACTTTCAGGGAGCTTCATCAAAGCTACTTTTATGAAGGTTTTGTGTTTTCTTTTTTTTTTTTTTTTTTTTTTTTTTTTGGTACTGGGGATCGAACCCAGGACGTTGCACTTGCTAGGCAAGCACTTTGCCACTGAGCTACATCCCAGCCCTTATGAAGGTTTTGGATGGAACAGGCTCCCTGAGTCCCAGCAAAGAAGCATCAGCATGGGTTAGAGGAGTGATCCACACTGGTCATGGTGGCTCACACTTGCAGTCCTGGCTACTAGGAAGCCTAAGATCTGAGGCTAGAAGCCAGACCAGGGAAGGCAAATCCGACACTTTATTTACCAAAAAGCCAGAAGTGGGCCTGTGGTTCAATTGGTAGAGCTCCTGAGTGAAGAACCAGACAGTGCCTAGGCCCAGAGTTCAAGCCCCAGTGCCTGCACAAAAGCAGGCAAACAATGACAACAGAAAATGACCCATGAACATGAAAGCAGCACTTTCCTCCTTCGGGACCACCATGTTTCCCAACTCCAGGCATACCACTATATAGAATATGGTGTGAATGGTGTCTTTGCAACATTGTTCTATGAAATGACTCATCAGTCACCTTTCTGGTTGACAACATGAGTGGGTTAGAGAAAGGAAGAAGAAGTAGAGGGGCCTTGGTGGTGATAAGAGATCTTTGTTATTTTCTGCTCTTCCCTATCTCCATTTTCCTACTCTCACAATTTGATATTGTCCATTGTCAATAATTTGTGGATCATTTTTCTAATAGGTCCTGAAGCATACATTTTAAAAATACCTTTATTATCTTTTAGCTTTACACAGGACTTGTCATTCAACAAAGCAGTTTATGAATGAATACAGTGAGTCTTACTCAGTGTCAGCCCTTTCAACATCCTCACTTATCCATCCCAACCCATCCCTGTGTGTGTATGTATGTTCATGCACACATGTGTACACGTGTGTGTGTGCATGTGTGTGTGTATGTGTATAGCTCTGGGGCTTGAACTCAGGGCCTGGGTACTGTCCCTGAGCTTATTTGCTCAAGGTTACTGCTCTACCATTTGAGCCACAGCTCCACTTCTGGCTCTTTGGTGATTAATTGGAGATAAGACTCTCACCAACTTTCATGTCTGGGCTAGTGATCCTTCGATCTTAGCCTTCTGAATAGCTAGGATTACAGGTATGTGGCACTAGTGCCCGGCTAGCATAAAATATTTTATAATATAGTTTGACTTTTATATTTATATACTACTCATCTTTGGGTCCAACTTACTGTGGGTCAAAAATGAAACAAAAAACTGTGTCTGGCCATGTTACATGCCTGTAATCACAGAGAGGTGGGGGGATAAAAAAATTTTAAGCCAGGGCTGGGAATATGGCCTAGTGGTCGAGTGTTTGCTTCGCATACATGAAGCCCTGGATTTGATTCCTCAGCACCACATATATAGAAAAAGCCAGAAGTGGTGCTGTGGCTCAAGTGGCAGAGTGCTAGCCTTGAGCAAAAAGAAGCCAGGGACAGTGCTCAGGCCTTGAGTTCAAGCCCTAGGACTGTAAAAAAAAGAAAAACTTTTTTAAGCCATGGGCTGGGAATGTGTGCCTCAAGTGATAGAGTGAGTGCCTGGCAAGCATAAAGTTCTCAGTGGAAACTCATCCTGCTCTCCAAGAAAAAGAGAAAAGGAGTTTGAGTCCAGCCCAGGCCATAGAGTAAGACACACACCCCACCAAGTAAAAATGTATGCAAAAAAAAGTTGTGTCTGTACTGAACTTACATACTTCAGATCTCAACCTCCTTCAATGGCATGAGCCATTGGTGCCTGGCATTATACAGGATTGGTTATTAGTCTTTTACTTTAGGAAACCTCTCCATTTCTTTTGGCAGTTTTAACGACCTCAGATTTGTTCGAACAGCAGAGATACTGGAAGGAAAACTACCCTTGCTGCCTAAAGAATACTGGAATGTGATCCAGAGCCACTGCAAGGATGCGCGGCAGATTCTCCTCAACAGGTCAGTGTCTGGCCACCGAGAAGGAGGCTGTGACAAAGCAGAGCATAGACAGAACTCCCTGAGTTCAATCCCTAGTGCCATTTTTTAAAATGGTATAGAACTCTCTGAAATAAAAACTAGGTGTGCCATCTGGGAATTACACAAAGCTTATTAACTTAAACTCTTCCTGCCTTGTTCACCTCCTCTGGTGGCCTCATAGTCAACTTCTCTGTCCTGTGGTTCCCGGCTCCCTCTGTTATTTGAAACTCTTCCATTGTTGTTCTTTGTGAGGATACCACTTTTTTTCCTCCCTCTGAATACTCTCAGTCACAGTGAGCTACTGGACAATGGATTTTGAATGATTTGTATTTATTTAGAAAGTCCAGAAGAACAGCCTCAAGATTCCAGGTTAGTGCCAGGCCCAAGTGGCTTCTGCCTGTAATTCTAGCTACTCAGAAGGCTGAGATCCTATCGTGGTTGGAAGCCAGCCTGGGCAAGAAAGTCTTATCTCTAATTAACTATGTCCCAAAAAGCTATAAATGGAGGTGTGGCTCAAGTGGTAGAGCATTAGCCTTGAGCAAAGAGCTCAAGCACCCTGGGACAGCACCCAGCAGCACCTAGGCCCTGAGTTCAAGCCCAGGTAAAAGAGGGGGAGAGAGAGAGGGAGGAAGGAAAGGAAGGGGATGGAGGAAAGGAGCGAAGAGAACGAGAATGCTATACTTTCTGTTTTTCTTCTGTTGACTTAACAGAGGCTCTTCTCTGCTTGGCTGATGGATATGCCCCCACAGACCTAACCTGAAGTTAACAAACAAGGCTCACTGTCACAATGATAGCAATAGCTACTGACAGATTTCTATTATCAAAGAAAATGTATATGCAATAGGTGGTGCAGAGAGGCTTCTCATTAAATATCTTCATTATTCCTTTTGCTACGTTGACTACTCATTGTTTCTCTAATTGCCTGGGGTTGGATTTCTCTAGTACAGTATGACAGGATGGAATGATCAGTAGCTCCTGCTGGGAAGTGGATGTGGGAGGAAATGGGAGGATAGGAACAATGGGGCACTCATGCTTCTCCTCGGTTGCCTAGGTTGTACTCACAACTTCCGGGCTGCTGTATACCACACAGGAATTTCTTCTCCTAAGTTGTTTCCTTTTCTCTTTTGTCTTTCCCATCTACAGAAGTGTAAATCAGAGGCCAGGAAACTGCTAGAGAGACAAGTTGGAAAGAACATTCCAGTCCCTTGTGCCTTTCATACCTTAAGCTTCACCCTCAAATTCTGTCCACTTGAAGCCCTCAACTCACCTGTAAATTTCTTGCAGGAAAGGGGTTTGGGCAGGTGAGGTGAGCAGGAACAGGCGATGAGCGTGCGAGGCTGAGAGGCGAGCAGCGAGCCACCGACGTCACCACAGACAACAGAGATGGCAGATGGGCCTAAGAGTGCTGCATGCACGTATGCTCTCCGTTTTATTCATTCATTCATTTGTTTTTACAGTTGGATTCCTACTTGTGCCCAGCTTTTTGCCTCACAGAAAGAACATTGGGTTCACTTTGCTCCTAAGAATGACTATGATTCCTCTCGAAACATTGAGGAATATTTTGCTTCTGTCGGGTCCTTCATGTCACTCCAGCTCAGAGAGTTGGTCATTAAGTCCCTTGAGGACCTTGTTTCCTTCTTCATGATACATAAGGTATGTGGGGGATCTGAACTCAGCACTCTCACAGGAAGACAAACTAATTAGAACTAGGAATCCATCATATATGTCCATAGCTGTGAACCAGGCCAGAAAACAAAATATTAAGAGACTACTGTTCATTCTTTTGGATATAGTCAGTATATTTTTTATTGAGCATCTACTACTATGTGATAAATACTGCTTTCCACTTTGAGTTGGATAGGACTTAGATCCTGCCCTCAAGTTTAGAACAGAGAAGGTAAGATGCACTTATAAATCCTTTTAAAACAGAAAGATGAAAGACTGTAAAGAAAGTAGAAATATGAAAATTCTGTAGTAGAAGAGATTTTATCTAGGTAAGGAACAGAGAGGCTCATCAAAGTAGGATCTTTTGGGCTAAGTTTGAAAGATGGAAAGGAGATATTGTAGGAAGTGGCAAGAAAAATAAGAAAAAACTGAAAAAAGGCCTTGGAAAGGGGAAAAAATAACAACCATGAGCACAAGAAGGGTTTCACTATATCCAGCCTATATTTCAACACGGACAGTAGCATAGTACTATATATTTCCTTTCTTGGTCTCAGAATTATGAATGCATTACAATCACTCCTTTGAATTTGAAAGGCTCAATTTTGTGATGCTTGTCCTACTTTATATCTTTTTAAGGATGGAAATGATTTCAAGGAGCCCTATCAGGAGATGGATTTCTTTATCCCTCAACTAATTACAATCAAACTTGAAGTCCAGGAACCCATTATTGTCTTTAATCCACCTTTTGATGATTGCTGGGAATTAATAAGGAATTCTTTCTTGGAAATTATTAAGAACTCTGATGGGATCCCCAAGGTATGGTATTTCATTCATTTGCATATTTGTTCACTTGTTGAATAAATGTATTTTTAAATGTTAGTTTGTACAGGACACCATCCATATGAGATTCACTTAGGGAATATAATCTGACCATACCTCTGCAACCTGAGAAAGATTATTTGTGTCATAAAGAAATGTCCAGCTGGGTGCTGATGATTCATGGGTGTAATCCTAACTACTCAGGAGGCTGAGATATGAGGATAATAGTTCAGAACCAGCCTGGGCAGGAAAGTCTGTGAGACTCATTTCCAATTTACCATAAAAAAGATGGCAGTGGAGCTGTGGCTCAAGTGATAGAGTGCTAGCCTTGAACAAAGAAGCACAGAGGCAGACCTTGTGTTCAGTCCCATGACTGGCACCAAAAAAAGAAAAGACAAGAAATGTCCATGCTGCTCAGAATGGGACTTCTAATGAAAGAATTAAGACTCGACTTCAGAAGAGCAGAGTGTCCAAACCATATTCAATATGGGTGAGTATTTGTGTGTGTGTGTGTGTGTGTGTGTGTGTGTGTGTGTGTGTGTCTGTGTCTGTGTCTGTGTCTGTCTGTCTTTCTGTCCAGTACTGGAACTTAATTTCAGAGTCTCTCACTCTTGCTGTTCAAGATTGGTGCTCTAACAATTGACCCATAACTCCACTTCTGGCTTTTTTCTGGTTAATTAGAGATAAGAGTCTCATGGACTTTCCTGCCTCAGCTGACTTTAAACCATGATCCTCAGATCTCAGCCTACTGATCAGTTAGGATTAAATGTGTGAGCCACCAATGCCTGTTTCTGGGTTAATTCCCTCTGGATAATTGATAAGGCCAGAGGTTAGTATCCAGTCTCACTTGAGAAGGATCCTTTGATGTCTTGTGGTCTTATTTATTTTCTCTCTCTTTCTCTCCCTTTTTTCCCTCTTCCTTTCTCCTTCCCCCTTCTCCCTCCCTCCCTGCCTCCCTCCCTCTTACCCTGCCTCCCTCTTTTCCTCTCTCTCCCCTGACATCATTATGTATAAGGATGCTCTTAGCTCTCTCCTCTCTATAATCTTATCCTCAGAAAGTTCTAGGAGATCAGAATTATGGGAAAACCCCAACTGAAACCAAATGCTCCAGCTTCCCTAGAGAACTTTGCATTTGGAGGTTTGATCCCAATCAAACTGGGTTAACATAAAAATGGATATGTTAGAAGTGGAGGGAAAAATGGCAGCTCTCTGCCACCCATATCCCTAAGAAGGAAATGAAAGACCGTATAATTTGAAAGGATAAATGCAGGGTTGGGACAGATAATGTACATAGTCTTTGGAGTCCTCTTTCACTGATTGGCAGTGTTTGCAAGAAGCTGTGGGCTGGAGAGCCTGTAAGAAAAGAAAAAGAGCAGAAAGGGCAAAACTCAATAGACCAATAGGCTTTATTTGGTAGGAAAGCCTGAGAAGGGCAACTAAGTCTCTTTTAGCCCAGCTGAAGGGGAAATGGCTTACCACCCTTGCACTAGAGTCTGTTTGAATATTAGTCATGTAGCTTAGCGGTAGAGTGCTTACCTAGCATGCATGAAGCCCTGGGTTTGATTCCTCAGCACCATTTAAAAAAAAAAAAGCCAGAAGCTGGCATTGTGGCTCAAGTGGTAAGTGTTAGCCTTGAGCAAAAAGAAGCCAGGGACAGTGCTCAGGCCCTGAGTTCAAGCTCCAGGACTGGCAAAAAAAGAAGAAGAAAGGCATTAAATGTGAAGTCAGGGGGCTGGGAATGTGGATTAGTGGTAGAGTGCTTGCCTAGCATACATGAAACCCTGGGTTTGAATTCTCAGCACCACATAAACAGAAAAGGCTGGAAGTGGTGCTGTGGCTCAAGAGGTAGAGTGCTAGCCTTGAGCAAAAAGAAGTCAGGGATAGTGCCCAGGCCCTGAGTTCATTTGCATTTTGGTACTGCCTTCCTTCTTGTGTCTTGTGGCTGTCATCCTGCCCCTCCCTGTTCACCCCCACCCCACTTACTGTGTTGTAAGGAAATGATGAGCTTTTATTGAAGCTGGAGGTCTACTGGTAGATTCATGTCTCAAAAACCAGCAGCCCCAAATGCAGCTAACACAAAGCTTCTATAGGCCAAGACCACACAAGGTGTGTGGAATTAAACTGAACAAAAGTGTTATACATAAGCAAAACAAACCAGATGAGGATATTTCAACATAATAGAAAAGCAAACCATCTAGGGAAATCAAGGAGAAATTAAGGGCTAATTGTCAAGGGGAAACATAGAGCCGGTCTCGTTACTTCACTGGGGCTTAAACTCAGCGTCTTGCACTCTTGCTTGGCTTTTTCACACACCACTGGTGCTCTACCACTTGACCCATATCTCCATTTCCAGATTTTTATATGTTAATTGGAGATAAAAATCTCATGAAAATTTCTGCCCAGACTGGCTTCAAACTATGATCCTTATATCTCAGCCTCCTGAGTAACTAGGATTGCAGGTGTGAATCACCAGTGCCTGCTTTAGAAATGTCTTGACATCTACAAGTGATGTGTCTGCTCTTTAGGTGGAATCCATCCTATTTCCAGAGCTGAAAGGGTATAACCTCATCATTGGAACTGTTGACCCCAAAGAAAGTCTTGTTTCTGATCTTGTGGACCAAACTTTTGAAGTATTTAAGAAAAATCAAGTTGGCCCCTACAAGTAAGTTGGTTCAGTTGTAACTTCATTACTTAGTCATTTGGTATTGATCCTTAAATAACATCAAAAAAGTGTTCCATGTTTTTTCCCTCACACTTGAAACATACACATAGTAAGACTCACCATTACGTGCAAGAGTATGACTTTTCTTCATTTTCTGTCATCTTCCTAATGTTACAGCACAGATAAATAGGAGAGCCAGAATTCAAGTTCAGTTACAGATCCATCTCGATTATCCAAAAGCTGTGGGGCCAGCTTTTGGATAATTTTGGCATTTAGACATTTCTAGTTTTTAGAAAAGTCACTTAGTTCATCTGTCCTGTACTAGGCTGCATTCTCTGCCAGGCCTGGGGCAGTATGTTACATTTCTACTGTGAAATCCATGTCTATTCACATCAGTGTGCTATAGTCGTAGAACACAGTCAAGAAACCTTAGAACAGGGCAGCTAGATGGTTTGGTTTTCCCGGACAGCTAGAGTTTGTACCTATTGTCCCATGATAATTTTTATAATAGTTCACTGCTCTGTGTGTGTGTGTGTGTGTGTGTGTGTGTGTGTGTGTGTGTGTGTGTATAGGCACACAGTTACTAGAGCTTGAACTCAGGGCTTGGGTACTGTCCCTTATTGTCACTCAAGGTTGGCTCTCTGCCACTTGAGCCATACTTCTATTTAAGAATCTCATGAGCAAGGAAACCTTGGTTTTCAATTCGAAGTTCCTAAATCTAAATCAAGAGTTTCTGTATTCAAAGCCAGAATTTTCAAAAAAAAAAATAGTGCACTTTTGCCCTGCAAGTGTCTATGGCCATGGAGAGAGACACAATGGGATAGTGTCTACTGGGAAGCAGTGGGTGAGTAGCTGGAGATAGTTTTTTGTTGTTGTTTCTTTGTTTGTGATGGTCCTGGGATTGAGTTTAAGGCCTGAGGATTTTTTTCTTTTTCTTTTTCTTTTTTTGCTCAAGGCTAATGTTCTGCTACTTGAGCCACAGCTCCAATTCCAGCTTACACCTCCCCCCCCATCTGTTTTTGGTGATTAATTAGAAGTGAGTTTCATGAACCTTCCTGCCCTAGATGGCTTCAAACCCTGATCCTCAGATCTCAGCCTCCTGAGTAGTTAGGAGTACAGTTGTGGGCAACTGGCACCTGGCCGGAGATGCTTTTAAATATCCTAACATGCACAGCACAGCATCCACATTCATTGGTAACACATTATAAGTGTGCAGTCACTAGTTTAGGGTGATAGTGGAATATTGCTTTTAAACTGAAACTTCGAGAGTGAACTGTTAACACCTATAGTCCTAGCTGCTCGGGAGGCTGACATCTGAGGATCAAGGTTCAAATCTAGCCTGGGCAGAAGTCTATGAAACTCATTATTCTCAAATAACCAAGAAAGATCTGGGAGTTGGAGGTATGGCTCAAATGGTAGAGCGCCAGCCTTGACTGGAAAAAATCCAAGGGAATGTGTGAAGTTGTGAATCTAAGCTCCAATAACAGCAATAGATAGATAAGCAGATGCTATTATTTGTTTAAAATGCGACTTGGACCTATTTGATTTGTTGACCTGTATTTACATTTGCTTTTCTGTTCTTCAATATGGAAGATACTTAAATGTATACAAAAAGTATGACGATTTACTGGATAACACAGCAGAGCAAAACATCACTTCATTCCTGAAAGCACCTCACGAGATTGAGGATTTTATGACGGTAGGAGATGCCACTTGACATTGCATACCTTGCTGTCATGTGCTCCAGTCCAACCAATGAGTAGTCAGAGGGTTTCATTACTGCTCAGTGCTGGATGGGATTGAGGCTCAAGGGAAAATCAGGCTGCTGACTCTGCTTCTTTCTACAGAATATCAATGGTGTAAAAAAGCGGAGAAATGAGATTGCATCTATGCATATTACTGTGCCTTTGGCTATGTTCTGCCTTGATGCCTTGGCCCTAAATTATGATCTCTGTGAGCGAGCTCAAAATCTTAAAGACCGTCTGATTCAATACCAAGTGGATGTAAACCGAGACACCAATACCAGGTACCATGGTTCTGTACAAATACCAACCATACACCAGCCAGAGAGTGTAAGAGTGACCAGGACCGGTGTCTTCCCACAAAAGCTGAGCTGAGCTTCTAGTTTAAGTTGTTTTTCTGCCCAAAGTGAGAGCAACAGAGACTTCAGACTCAGAGAAAGGGATATCAAGTCAGGAGGAAACTGCATAGGGACTGAAGCAAGAGAACAGAGAGCACCCTGTGGAATTCTTTGCCTCAGATCCTGCCTAGACCATGGTCCACATATATTAGGCTTGCATTTGTAGCTGAGATGACAGGCTCATATTGCGTCCAGTTTTTCTTTACTGTGTTGTACTCTTGCAGATTTTCGCCTAGGCTGGTCTTTCCTTTCTTGTAAGCAATTTTATAGGATTAAAAACTGCTTCTTGGAGGTCTTCTGAGATCACAAGTCCTTCTTATGCACTGGCTCTGAACCACAATTCTCAGATTTCAGCCCCCTGAGTAGCTAAGATTACAGGAGTGAGCCACTGGCACCCAACTGTGCTGTTCAGTTTTAAATTGTAACTATTTTACTGACAATCATGTATTAGTTAGTTTGTTTGGGTTGGAAGCAATAGACTTGCTTTAGTAAATAAAGGAGAACAGGAGGGACTTGGGTCTTACATGTTGAAAATTTTAGGAGTTCTAGCTTCAGGCCATAACACTACAGTTGAGTACCATTTCCTTTTCTCTGCTCAGCGTTCCTCTGAGTTCCTCTGATGGGGTCTCTAAAGTCTATGGTTCCCATCTGTTCCAGGGTTCCATTCTTCCAGATCTTCGGTTCCCATTTAAAAAGAAGAAAATAAAATCTTAAAAAAATTTGAGCAGCCTCACAAAAAGTTGTGACTCATTTGATGCCACTCTAATTTGAGTTATTTGTACAACATGGAAGCAAACACGGGCCAAGGAGAATGGTTTTAGATCTGGCTGGTGATCCCAGACATGGGATAGATGGCATTCCTATCCACACCACAGAGGAGAGGTACCCCAAGAAGAGTTAGGGTGTTATTACTGAAAGAGGAAACAGATGTTGAGAGCTTGAGATAGAAACTCTCTGCTGCTATGTCTGTTTAAACTTTATAACATGGTTATAACGTCATGTTATTCCATCTCTCATCCTCTGAGTTCTTTAAATTATAGACTGAGATTAATTAGAAATACTAACCACTACATATGTTTAAATTTATATCATGCTAATTATGAGACACTCAAATATACCTATATATTATCCATACTATATACATATACAACATTTATGAAACACTCATATGGTTTGGAGGTGAAGTGTCCCCACAAGTGTGTTGAAGGCTTGATTTCCACCTAGCAGACTTAGCCACTGAGAGGATATTAAACCATGGTGATTCAATCTAATCAGTGGAGTAATTCACTGATTGCTTTATGATTTGATGAGATTATTGGCATTATCAGTGAGAGACCCTGGACCTAGTTGGAGGCAGAAGCCACTGGGGTGTCTGTCTGTCTACCTACCTACCATCTACCTATATACATTTTTTTCAGGTTCTGTAGTTTGAACTTAGGTTTGCTAGGCCAGGCACTGTACAACAGAGCCATGCCTCCAGCCCATTTTTGGCACTGGTTGACTTGAAATAGGGTCTCACTTTTTAACCCCACAGATCTGTGTGCCTAGACCATGATCCACATACTTTAGGCTTGCTGTTGTAGCTGGAATGACAGGCATGCCTCTTATCAAGCTGCTTTCACTGAGATGGAGTCTTGCAGAGTCTTGCAGACTTTTTGCCTGGGATGGCCTGAACGTACTCCTCCGGAGCTCAGCTTCTCACATAGCTAGGATGACAAGTATGCCACCACCATGCCTAGCTGTGGGTTGAGAAGGAAGCCTCATTCTCTCTGATTTCAGCTTCTTAAGTAACTAGCATCACAGAGGTGCTCATTCAAAGGATGTGCCTTTGAAAAGTATCTTTTCCCTGACTCCTTCCTTTCTTGCTGTCTTCTTTCTGGCTACCATGGTGTATATAGCTTGCTCGACTACTTACTCCTACTGCTCTAATACTCTGCCTCACCGCAGACCCAATTAGATTCAGCTGTCCATGGAGCAAAACCTTCTAAAATAAATCTCTTCCTTCTGGTAGGTGTGTCATGTATCTTGCCGCACAATCAAAAGGCTGCCTAACACACACACACACACACACACACACACACACACAACTTGTCAGCAAATTAATGATAATAACAGAGGCCACTTTCCTACCATGTGTTTTAGGCTGATATACCACATAAGCATTCTGCATAGTATAGGCAGAATCCAGGCTTCAGAGGTTGTTACTTATTCCCATGATGTTGATAAGGAAAAGGAGACTGGTGTGTTATGAAGTAGCACACTCACCTTGTTTCTTTATTTTATTTTGTTTTTTGGTGCCAGTCCTGGGAACTCAGGGCGTGGACACTGTCCCTGATTGTGCTAAGGCTAGCACTCTGCCACTTGAGCTACAGCTCCACTTTCAGCTTTTTGGTAGTATTGGAGATAAGAGTCTCAGGGACTTTCCTACTTGAGCTGGCTTTAAACCAAGGTCCTCAGATCTCAGCCTCTCGAGTGGAGAGGATTACAGATATGAGCCACTAGTGCCTGGCCAACCTAGTTTATTTTCATCTTAAAGTCTACATTTTCTACCACCACTGAGTCAAAGAGTGAGATTTCTCACTGAGTCAGAGTAAGGTTTATAGATTGGAGCTAGAAAAGTTTATTTTGAACCCGAGACCTCCCACTTACCAACTGTGTGAACCTTGGCTCTACCTCTTGGACTCTCAGTTTTTTTTCACCTGTAGAATAAAAGACACTAAAAAGTTTTTTAGCATTCACACAACTGGGATACTTTCTTTCCGCAGTCTGAGCCATTAACTTTTCCTCTTAAACAACAGCCCGTTTGTGCCTATCAAATCAAAGCAACATGGTATCTTACCTGGTTAGTGCATCCACTTTATAAAAACAAAACATCTCTTTGGGTCTGTTTTGTAAAATTGGCACATATTAAATGATGCACAGCAGGGAGGTTCATTATGATATTTCCACACGTGCATGTAGTGTACTTTGATTATACTCCTTCTATTTGTCTTTTTATTTCCTACCTCCTCCCAGCATTTCCCTTCTCTTCCACCTCATTAGTAATCTCCCTTTTACTTTCCTGACATTGGGAAATGAGGGGGAAAAAAAAAAACACATGTGGCAATTGTTTTTTTGGAATGGGTTTATTTCACTTAGTGCAATAATATCTAATTCCATCAATTTTCTTGCAAATGACATGACTTCACTCTTGTTTTCTGTTGGATTTGTGTGTGTGTGCATGCACACACACACACGCAACAGTACTGGGGCTTGAACTAGCCTTCTACCACTTATGTCACAACCTCACTTCCAGCTTTTTGCTGGTTAATTGAAAATAAGGTTCAGACTTTCCTACCCATACTGACTTCAGACCTTGATCTTCAGACCTCAGCCTCCTGAGTAGCTAGGATTTCAGGCATGGGCCAAAAGTACCTGGTATGACTTCACACTTCTTAAAGGCCCAGTACAACTCCAATGTATATATCTGCTACATTTTCTTCATGTATCTATTGGCAGGCATCTAGACTAATTACATAATTTGAGTATTGTGAATAGGGCCATGGTCAACATGGCTATACAAGTGTTTCTATAGTAAGCTGATTTTGACTCTTTGAAATACATACTAGGTTTTGCTAGATCATATGAGAGTTCTCTTTTTAACTTTTTGAGGATTTCCATACTGATCTCCACAACAGCTAGACTATTTTATATTTCTACCAGCTTGAATAAAAGTGTTTCCATTTCCCACTTCCCATTCTCACCAGGTTTTATTATTTGTTTCATCATGATAGACATTTTTACTGGGGTGAAGTAGAATCTCAATATGTTCCCCCCTGTTCTTTGTTTCTACTTTTTTTCTTTCTTCTTTTTGTTGTTTTTTCTTATTCTTCTTCTAGTTCTTATTGTTCCTGCTTTTCCCTTTCTCCTTCTCCAGCGTTGTTGGAGCTTGAATACAACGCACCTCATTCTTTCACAGGCTTGCTTGCTCAGCTGGCCTTCTACCACTTTAACCAGGCTTTCTACTAGCTACTTAGAGATAGACTCTGGAGGGCTTTTCTGCCCAAACTGGCTTCAAAACTTCAGATCTTAGCCTCCTGAGTAGCTAGGATTACATACTTGAGCCATTGGAGCCTAGCTATCAATGTAGTTTTGATTTACATTTCTCTTATAGCTAAGATTGTTGTGCATTTTTGTTCGGCAACAACAATAATATTGGCTATTTGTACTTCTTTATTTGAAAACTTTATTTGCCCATTTATTAATTGGATTGTTTATTCTTCTGGTACTTAATTGTTTGAGTCCTTTATATATCCTGGATATTAATCTACTGTTGAATTACTGTCTGACAAAGACTTTTGCCCCATTTTATGGTTGTTTCTTTACTCTGGTGATTGCTTCCTCTGAAGTGCAAAGGTTTTATTAATTCGATGAAATTCCATTTGTCTATTGTTCTTATTTCCTAGCTGTTGGAGTTTTAGTCAGAAAGTAATTGCCTGTGTCTAGATCTTCAAGTGTTTTTCCTATGTTCTTCTGTAGCAGTTTCAAAGTTTCAAGGATTCCATTGACATCTTTGATTCCCTCTGAATTGAATTTTTGTTCAAGGCGAGGGAAGAGGTCTAACCTCAAACCAGATTCTAGTTTTCCCAGCATCATTAATTAATTAATCAGTTAATTAATTAATTAGCTCCAATGTGTGGTACCTGTGTCAAGAGCCAGATGAATGAACCTACTTGGGCTTACTTCTGGATAGTCTATTTGATTCCATTCCATTGTCTATGTGTCTAGTTTTATGTAAGTAGCATGCCGTTTTGTTGCTGTGGCTCTTGTGGTATAGTTTGAGATATTGTGAGTATAGCTGTAGTTATCATGATACCTGCAACATTAATCTTCTTAGCTTTTTTCATATAAGTGAAAATATGGGCCACACACTCAATTTAGGAATTTCTGAGCATGCAGAAATTGTAAGTTGATGATCAGACTTCAATTTGGTGGCTGAGATCTAAAGCTTCTTTCTGCCTTATAAATAATGATTCTGCGCCAGATCCTGGTGATTCATGCTAGGTACTTGCATATACATGATTAAGATGGGACCTGGCACCTAATAAAAACTTGTCAAATGAGACAAGAAAGTCATTTTAGATGATGAGAATCATAATAACGATGATGCTAATGATGATGATTTCCTTCTCTGTAGCATTTGTTCTCAGTACAGCATCATTGCGGACAAAGTCAGTGAGGTTCCTGCCAACACTGAAGAGCTAGTATCTCTCATCGAATACTTAAAGAAATCCAGTGACGTCACTGTGTTCAAACTCAGAAGGCAGCTGAGAGATGCAAGTGAACGGCTGGAGTTTTTGATGGACTATGCAGACTTGCCACGTAAGTATAACGTTCTGTGTGTGTGTGTGTGTGTGTGTGTGTGTGTGTGTATGTGTATGATATAAAATGTTCTATACTTGTATTTGTAAGACTAATGGGTCAGAGAAAGGAATAATTCTACAATATTAGAATTGCCTTTCAAGTGATCCCATATATTCTATGCTAATTCATATTCATCCATAGAAATTTGAGTCATAAGGAGTGAATTTTATTGGACTCCAATTTATTGGCCTTTAGTTCTTAGATGCCTATCTTGACATCTTTTGTCTATTGTACCTAGAAAAAATTTTAAATTATTTTTATTGTTATTGTAAAGGTGGTGCACATAGAGATTATCAGGTAACGAGTACATTTGTCACCCTTTCCCTTGCTCTCTCCCAGTTTCACTTCTAATTTTTATAGTCCCTTTTGAAAGGTGACAGGACACTTTTCTTTATGCTCCTGAATATCTTACAGGGAAAAAAATAAAAGGTCAAGACTGCCTTAAAGCTTCAGTTTCCGAGGGAAGAATTGATATGCTCTCCGTGAGCCAGTTTCCATGTGAAAATTCTTGTGAATTAGTTCCCTGGTGTTCACAGTGTGTGAGTTCTCTGGTGTTCATAATGTGTGAGTTCTCTGTGTTCACAAGGGGCTTGTAGGGGTGGGTTGACAGGGAGGACAAGATGAGAATAAGGGAGTATAAAATGCTTTCCGAATCATCCTCCCCTGACTCCTGGAGTTGGTCTTTGATTATGTGTATGCATGCTGGATTCTCATTGTCCTCTCTGATTCACATTCCTAAGGAAACCCAGAGCATTTTTGTTGATCAGAGCTATCATGGAAATTGATACTATTATTTTCATTTAGCCAAAAGGAAATCTGAGATTCAGGTAAGGACCTGAAAGTCTGGCCTTAGTTTCTGGCTCTACTCAGACCTAGTTTGGGAAGTCAGGAAAACAGAGTGGTTCAAACAGAAAGGTAATCTGACTGAGGCTAGGATTCTGCTCTGCTGCCTTTTAGCAGTAAAACCTTGACAACTTGGCTGAACTACTTTGTTTCCATTTGTAAAAATGAGGATGATACCATCTACTTGCTTGCTGGCCCCTGCTCAATAAACGTTGGATATCATTCATCTCTAAAGGGTCCATCTACCCACTGCCACCTACGCCCACTTACGTTGACCTCTTGTCCTACTGAATTAATTTCCTACATGTTGACCAGTGTTCTGGAGTAGACTGTGTCTTTTGCAGAAGAGGATATCAGATTGAACAGCACATTGTTCCTCTGGCCAGACCAGATTGAAGATATCTTTGAAAACAGCCGTAACTTGCTCATGGCTAAGAGAGATCAGGCAGAGATGGACCTGATTAAAAGGTAAGGGAGAGTTTGAGATTTGTTTGGAAACTGGGATTTTTAACCCACACTGCAGATTCCTGACTTAGAACACTGCCCCTTTCCCCTCCAGCAATGAGTGGGCAAAGACCAAAGATAGTAGTTGGTGCAGGAATTCCTTTTTTTTTTTTTTTAATTCCTTTTGTTTCCTACTAAGGGATGTCCTCTTAAAGCTTGCTTCACTATAATAACCTGTACTCAATGTCTTTCTTCCTGGCCTTGAATTACTGAAATTTGGCAAAGAAGACAGAAAAAGACAAAAATAGTGGCATGTAATAACAGCTTTCACAATAATAATAGTAGACATGACAGCCTTACCTTGGAAACCACAGATCTGTGACATATCAAGATAGGGGAAATAAAGGCACGGTAGGGGGCTGAGCCAATAGTCTTATTTTGCAGCTGGTTTTGTTCAGAGTTATAATGTATCAGTAATCATTCAGTCTTGTGATGATACGCACTTATTCTGAAATTTTACTATGTACTATAATCTAGACATGTATGTGTGTTTGACTGCTACATAAAGAGTTCAATACAGCAACACAGTAAATATAAACAGACTGAAAATTCTGACAATGTTAAATGTAGGGAACCAAATGTCATGTGCATCACACACACACACACACACACACACACACACACACACACACACAGAGCCTGGGCTGAGGAGGGATGAGTAATAGTCATAGAAACAATCTTGTTTCATTTCCAAGAAGCCTGACCTTTTACTGTCTCACATAACTTTCGGAATCAGTGCCATTTGTTTTTGATTAGCTGCCCTTATCTTACCCAGAATTCCATTCTCCTCCCAGTCTTTGTCTGAGAGGTTGCACACACACACATACACATACACACACACACACACACACACACACACACACACACACACACACACACAGCCTAGGCTGCAGCCTCTGGTTCCCATGCCTGTAGGATCCAGGTTGGGCTGGCCCAGAAACAGGCTGTGAGGGAGTCTGGAGAGCTACTGAAAGGATTTCTCTCTCCTTCCTTCCTGCTTGGTCCTGGGGCTCTGGCAATAAGTAGCTGAATCCCTCTAGGTGGCAATGGCTGCTCCTGAGGTCTTAGCCCTCAGCCATAGTGGTCTTACCAGATTCCCACCAAGGCTAGTCCTTAGGTGCCTTCACTATTTGTGCCTTTAATCCTACCCACATCCACCTCTGTACGTAAGCCCTTCATCGAACATCTCTTTGAACATCAGAGTGAATTCTCTTTCCTGCTGGAATTGAGGTCAATAGCCATCTTTAAATTCCTCCCTTATCCTCCCTTGACTACAGGGGATTCACAAATACAGATCATTTACTCAGTCTAATTTCCTGGAGTATTATTATATGGAATATATGTGTATGCATATATATACACATATACACACATATGTGGACTTATCATGTGTATATAAAAGTATATATATATACACATGTGTATATATGTATATATATATATATATACACACACATATATCTCCTCCATATAAAGCTATTTAAGGCACTACATTATCCTAAACAAGTATAAGGAATTTAAAGCATACCAAGCACCAGTGGCTCACACATGTAATCCTAGCTATTCAGGAGACTGGGACCTGGAAATCTTAGTTTGAAGCTAGCCCAGGCAGGAAAATTCCATGAGATTCTTCTCTTCAATTAACCACACACACAAAAAAGCTGAAAGTGGAGCTGTGGTTCAAGTGGTAGAGTGCTAGCCTTGAGCAACTAGGCATAGTGCCCAGATTCTGAGTTCAAGCCCCATGACAGGCACAGGGGAAAAAAAAGGAAAAAAATAATCATTTTAATGTAATTAATTGAATGAATTAATTGAATATTGCACTCTGGAAATAGCTCATAATTACTTTTATCAGAGATTTCTCTTTGCATGTGAGTATAGTATTTGGATCTTCAAGAAGAATTTTGGTAGCCAGGTACCAATGGTTCATACTTGTAATCCTCCTACTCAGGAGACAGAGATCAGAGGATCTTAGTTCAAAGCCAGCCCAAGATGTGACATTTCATCTCAACCGTATTGCACATGTGATGGTGCCAACATGGGATGAGATCTAGAAGATCACAGTTCCAGGCCAGCCTGAGACACCCCCCCCACCCCCATCTCAATAGAAATGGCCTGTGCAATGGCATGTGCTGTCATTGTAGCTATGGTGGGAAGAATAAATAAAAGGTTAGAATCAAGGCCAGACCAGGGAGGGGGTGGGGTGAGGGTTAGGAGACTCTATCTCAAAAACACCCAGAACAAGAAGTGATAGAAATGTAGCTTGAGCCATACAGTACCTGTCTAGCAAGCAGGAAGCCCCAAGTTGAGTTTGAACCTGAGTATCACCAAAACAAAAAAAAATCCATAAATAAAAGAAATGTTATGATGTAAAGAGACATTCTACAATGTTTACTATGCAGGCAATAGGAGAATCGGCTCTGGCCCATCCTTCCCCCATTTTTCCCTATCAGTGGTAGATTCCATGTTCCTGAAATCAACATGGAATTTAAGTGATGGAAATGCAGTGGAAGACCCTAGGGCATCATGGAGAAAGAAAGGAAAATGCTTCAGAGAGGGCTCCAGGAATGCCTTTCACCAAAGCTTTCAAGACTTAGCACTAGGACAATGCCTTGAATGTGGTGGATGCCATGCTTACTGTATCTTTTCTTTTCTTTTCTTTTTTTGTGGTGCTGGGGATTGAACTCAGGGTCCCATGCTTGCTAGGCAGGTGCTCTACCTCTGAACCATGCCTCCACCCCTTGTTCATGTTGATTATTTTCTAAAGAGGGTCTTGCTTTATGTCTGGGGTCAACCTGGGCTGTAACCCTCCTGTTTGTGCTTTCCTATGTCTTTGGGAATGACAGGCACACTCCACTGTGCCCAGCCATTGTGCTTGCCCTGTAGCTGGTATCAAAGGCATATGTTACTGAACCTAGCCACTGGTTGAGATGGGATGTCTCAAGCTTGTTTTGCCCTTGCCGGCCTTTAGCAATAATCCTCTGATCTCTGCCTCCCAAGTAGCTTGGATTATAGGCTTGAGCCACCATACCTCGCTCTCCTGTTTTTTTGTTTATTTATTTATTTATTTATTTATTTATTTATTTATTTATTTATTGGCCAGTCCTGGGCCTTGGACTCAGGGCCTGAGCACTGTCCCTGGCTTCCTTTTGCTCAAGGCTAGCACTCTGCCACTTGAGCCACAGCGCCACTTCTGGCCGTTTTCTGTATATGTGGTGCTGGGGAATTGAACCCAGGGCCTCATGTATACGAGGCAAGCTCTCTTGCCACTAGGCCGTATCCCCAGCCCCTGGCTCTCCTGTTTTGATGAGTGAACAAATTAAACTTTTTCCTAGTAAGAATGTTCTTTAAGGTCAGTGCCCATGGAATCGGAAACCACAGCTTATTAACAAAACAAAAACAAATCCACACTCAGCAACAACTACTTTTATATGTCTAAGACACAGAGAATTTAAGTGGCGTATTCAAGACCACATAAATATTAAGTGGCAAAGTGGACATGTGAACCCGTCCTGCCTTTCTCCTATCCCCTAATAACTATCTTATTCTAGCTAATTAGAAAAAAAATATGTTTAAGGCCTACTTCATTAATCATATGGAGGAAGCCTGGCTCTAACTAAAATGGCCCTCTACTGAAGTGATCCATGAATCCCATTACTGTTTTTATTTCTTTAGGAAATTTATAGGATCAAAATGTCTCATTTCATCTTTATCCTGTCTGTGGATTCATTCATCCATCATCCATCTATTCATCGATTCATTCATCCATCCACATTTATT
The DNA here is from genome assembly GCF_023159225.1 of Perognathus longimembris pacificus. Classification (NCBI taxonomy): domain Eukaryota; kingdom Metazoa; phylum Chordata; class Mammalia; order Rodentia; family Heteromyidae; genus Perognathus; species Perognathus longimembris. The sequence goes on along the minus strand of NC_063183.1, from coordinate 1,640,100 downwards.
GTCTATGTCTTCCCCTGATTAAAATACAAGTTCGGGGCTGGGAATGTGGCTTAATAGTAGAGTGCTTGCCTAGCATGCACGAAACCTTGGGTTCGACTCCTCAGCACCACATAAACAGAAAAAGCTGGAAATAGCACTATGGCTCAAGAGGTAGAGTGCTAGCCGTGAGCAAAAAGAAGCCAGGGAGAGTGCATAGGCCCTGAGCCCAGGACTGGCAAAAAAAAAAAAAAAATTAAATACAAGTTCCATAGGGTAGAGAGCTTACTTACAGACTTACACAAATATACTTGTGATCCCTAAGCAGTTTAAGAAAATCTTAGGCACTCAATAATAAATATGTCATGGCTGAATGAATAAGCAATATGCAGTCAGTACATACATTTAATAATACAATATGTACATATTTTATATATATTTATAAGTATAATAAAACAACTGGGAGTGTTTAAACATGACTTAGCTCATAGAAACCCCATCTCTGTAGGTGAGATTAAAGTAATTGAGGTTTTACATTTCATTCAGTTAATTAGTTAATTTTTGCACAGGTCCTAGGGCTTGAACTCCAACAGTCCTTCCATTTTTTTGCTCAAGGCTAGTGCTCTACCACTTGAGCTGCAGCTCCATTTCTGGCTTTTTTTGTGGTTATTGGAAATAAGAGTCTCAAGGACTTTCTTCCTGGCCTGGCTGTGAACCATGATCCTCAGATTTCAGCCTCCTGAATAGCTAGGATTACAGGTGTGAGCTACCAGTATCTAACTGCTTTTCATTTATTTTTAGAGAACAAGAGATACAGCGGCACATATACCAGTAGCAGAAGATCATATTCTCTATAGAATGAACAATGTTGATTCTATAGAAATAGCATAAATATGAGATAGCATAAAATGACCTGTCCAGATATGACCAAGCTTCCTTTCCTTTCAGATGCTCAGAATTTGAATCAAAACTTGAATTCTATGGCAAGGAACTGGAAGGCTTCAGGAAGCGTGAAGTGATGACTACGGAAGAAATGAAGAACAATGTTGAAAAGCTTAATGAGCTTTCCAAGAACCTAGATCATGCATTGGTGGAATTTGAGGTTTGGGTTTTAGATGGTTACTTAATTAATGACTTTACTGGCATAGAAATTTTGATTCTTGGTTTTATGTCTTCTCAATGATACCTATTAAGCAGATGATGATTGATATGGTTGATTATATTTTTCATTGGTGCTTTCAACATCTGTTCACAGCATCCCTGCATTGCAATAGAGTTTTTGTTGTTACTGAGACCAAAAGAAGAAATTATATTAGGGGAACTGCTTCCATATAGTGAGCACCTAGATGTTTATTGATATACAAAGGGCTTTATGTGTAACATCTCACTGGAGCAATCTTCAAAGTTTGTTAAAGTTCTTTTTTGTTTTGTTTTGTTTTTGCCAGTCCTGGGGCTGAGCACTGTCCCTGGCTTCTTTTTGCTCAAGACTTGAGCCACTCTGCCACTTGAGCCACAGCGCCACTCCTGGCTTTCTCTGTTTATGTAGTGCTGAGGAATCAAACCCAGGGCTTCATGCATGCTAGGCAAGCACTCTACTACTAAGCCACCTTCCCAGCCCCATCATCTAGTAAGCTTTTAAGTCATAGAAGTTCTTACCTTTGAGGCAAATTCATGTAGGAAAGGCTCACAGTCATTTAAACAACTGAAGTACATAGAGAGATTATAAAAATGGAGAGACTGGAGAAAGTAGTAAACTAACCTACAATTCATCAGCTAGATCTGAGCTGCCATGGTCCTTGGAGGTAGCAAAAGGATTTTATTTTCCTCTCTCTATTAGTCTCAAGATGAAAGATGAGCATCTTTCTCCACTTGAGTTTTTCAAAATGCTGAGGGATTTGCTGTAGGGCTTCTTGGACTCAGGAGAACCTGTTGACCCAAGAGACAGTGTCTTCTTTTGCCCTACAGTTGATCAACAAGGAGGAAGAGCTGTTGGATAAGGAAAAAAGTACCTTTCCTCTTCTCCAAGTCTTGATGACCAACAAAGTACCATATGAGCAGCTGTGGGTGACGGCCTATGAGTTCAGCTTGAAGTCTGAGGAATGGATGAACGGTATATCATATTCTCATTCTGCCAGGGTGGAAGGGGGATGGGCGAGGAAATTTACTTGGCAGCCATGAAATCGAGTTTGTTCTTCAGATTTTGACGGGAATCTTCATCAGATTCTGACACTCAGGATTAAGATAGCCACAGTTAGCCTACATACTCAGGAGGCTGAGATTTGAGGATTGTGGTTCAAAACTAGCCCAGTTAGGAAAGTCTGTGAAACTTTTAACTACAATTAACTATCAAAAAGATGGTAGTGGATTTGTAATCCAAGTGGTAGAGCGTCCGCCTTAAGCAAAAAGCTAAAAGACAGCTCCCAGGCCCCGAGTTCAAGCCCTAGTACCAGCACACACACACACACACTCACACACACACACACACACACACACACACACACACAGCCATAGGCAATGTTTTTGATGTGATAACAACAAGAGGCAAGGATCAAAGATCTAGACCTGTTTCCAGGGTAAGACTGATGAGCACCCAAAGTTATGGAACAGCAATGACTGGGAGAAACAGCTGGTGGGAGAATGAGAGCTCTCAGTTCCTCTATGGAGCTGCTTTAAGAAGTGACAGAGCGCCACAGCATCTGAAAACTGCATTTCCTCCAGACTCTGGAGTTTGGGGAGGCATTGCTGAGGAGATAGCAGCAGCATTTAATAGTGGCTTCAATCTGTGCAAAGGGCAGAGAAGAACAGGAAAGGATCTACCATGACTTCCAGATTCATGTGCTCTTGTTCCAGATTTTTAGTTTGGACTTTATTCCTTTTTATGGGTGGTTGCCTGTCCTGGGGCTTGAACTCAGGGCCTGGGTGTTGTTCCTGAGCTTTTTTACTCAAGGCTGGCACTCTACCATTTGAGCCACAGACTTTCCTGCCTAGGCTAGCTTTGAAGCACTATTTTCAGATCTCAGCTTCCTGAGTAGCTAGGATTACAGGCATGAGCCTGTAATAAGCTGAGAACACTTATTTTTTAAAGGAGATGTTATTCTTTGCTTTTTAAATAACTTCAAACAATCGGGGCTGGGAATGTGGCTCAGTGGTAGAGTGCTTGCCGAGTATGCGCAAAACCCTGGGTTTGATTCCTCAGCGCCACATAAAGAGAAAAAGCCGGAAGTGGTGCTGTGGCTCAAGAGGTAGAGTGCTAGCCTTGAACAAAAAGAAGCCAGGAACAGTTCCCAGGCCCTGAGTTCAAGCCCCAGGACTGGCAAAAAAAATAAATAAATTGAAATAACTTCAAGCAAATATAAATAAGTTACTAAAATAGAGAGGACTCATATTTCCATTAATGTATATGCCCTCATTGCTATTTCAGAGCATCTGTGGAGCTCCTTTTAATACTGTTAAAATAATAACTTAAAAACCAATACAATACAAAAACCAATAATAACTTAAAAACCTGAATACAAGGTACAGTGGCTCCCTCTATAGCCCTAGTTGCTTGGGAGCTAGAAATCACAGGGATCATTCAAGCCCAGTCCAGGCAATAAATTTGCCAGCCCCATTTCAGCCAACAAAAAGCTGGGTGTGGTAGTGAGTACCGATCATCCTAGCTACATGGGATGCATAAATAGGAAGAGTGGAGTTCAGGTCAGCCCAGGGAATAAATGGGCGATCTTATTTGAAAAATAACAAAGCAAGAAAGAGCTGTGGGGGCATGGCTCCTGTGGTAGAGAACCTGCCTAGAAAGTGCAAAATCCCTGAATTCAAAACCTAGCACCCCCCCCAAAAGAACAGTAATAATAATATCTCCATTGTATACCAGGTACATTGTTTGTGTTATTTCACTTTATTTTCCACAGTCACTCTTCCAGATATCCATTTCCATCTTATATCCCAGGTGATATTCTTGAGGCTTAAGTGGATTTCAAATTTAGGCTCAACCTCAGAGCCTTTGCACATTCCAGTCTCTGTACAAGTGGCACTATTCTCAGCCCAGGGTTTAAAGGTACATGTGACAAATAATGGATCTCCTGACCTGTCCTTTCTTGCCTCACTCCTCCTTTTCTATTTCAGGCCCTCTCTTTTTACTGAATGCTGAGGAAATTGCGGAGGAGATAGGAAATATGTGGAGGACAACATACAAGCTAACTAAGACCTTAGTTGACATGCCTGCACCCCGGCGCTTAGCAGAAAATGTCAAACTGAAGATTGAAAAGTTCAAGCAGCATCTTCCTATCCTCAGCATCTCCTGCAACCCCGGAATGAAAGACCGACACTGGCAACAGGTGCTTGTCACTGCCTGTTCCAGGCAGCCCAGGCCATTCATGCCAGGCTGCAGGAGTCCCTGGGGAGGCAGGAGACATTACCAAGTCAAGTTCTTTTTTTCTGAGGGACCAAGGGCATAATAATGGGCCTAAAATAGCCTTCTGGGTTTTGAGGGTGTGTGTGTGTGTGTGTGTGCGTGTGCATGTGTGTGTGTGTGTGTGTGTGTGTGTGTGTGTGTGTGTGTGTGTGTACCAGGGCTAGCTTTTTTTGCTCAGGGTTGGCACTCTACCACTTGAGCCATACCTCCACTTCTAGCTTCTTGCTGGTTACTTGGAGATGGGTCTCTTGGATTTGTCTCCTCTGACTGGCTTTGAACAGCTATCCTCAGATCTCAAACTTCTGAGTATCTAGGATTACAGGCATAACCAATAGTACTTCCCGACAGCCTTCTAAAGGTAGGGAAAGGGTGGACTATAGAATGGACTTCCTGCCTGTGATGAGATTGGCCTTTCTAATTGGAATCCCCTTGATGGTGGTTGAAAAGCATCTCAGCCAGTGGTCTCCTTGTCTGCTCTCCCAAAAAATGAGTGGTAAGGGTAGTAAGTCACCCTAAGAAAACCTTGATTGGCACCTTATCCTAGCATATGCAGAAATGAATGTCACATCCTTCCTTGGGAGCCTGCTAATAACACCAGATGACACATGCCTTTGGTGTGTAAATTCATGGTCAAACAGGCTAAGCTCAGAAGTTATTCTTGGTACTTTTTCCCCTCATCCCCCAGCCCTTTGAACCTATAAATAGGAATGATATACTCTCATTAAAAGTAGTTGGGGTTTGTGTAAGCAATCAAATGTGAAGGTGATGAATGTGGTGTGAACATTGAGCAGAAAAAAAATTAGCATTGCTTTTCTTAAACAAACAAAAAACCTTTATCACCATGGACTTGCAATGACTTTGAAAGGTCCTCTACTGACAACACAAGCATCACTTTAGAGAAAGTGGAGCCCTAAGCCCAGGGGCTAGAACTTCTAGCATTTTGATCTCTCCAGGAAGACAGAGATTTCCAGATGGGAGAAGCTTGGGATTTTTTTCTTTCACTTTGCCAGTAAGCATGGAGAAGACCTAAGTGAAGGGTAGGAGGCTGTAAGGACAGAAGCCAGAGGAGTCTTCTCAGTGGTCTTCAAATGTCCTGGTAGAAGATCTGCAAAGAGAAATTGACCTTTGGCCTTCATGGGGCTTTTCCTATGGACTTTAGCAAAACTAGTTCTGGTAATACCAGGTTTCTCCATGAGATGGCACTGTGGCAATTGTCCTTGGTGGTTTTTTTGTTGTTGTTTGTTTTGTTTTGGCCAGTCCTGGGGCTTGGACTCAGGGCCTGAGCACCGTCCCTGGCTTCTTTTTGCTCAAGGCTAGCACTCTGCCACTTGAGCCACAGCGCTACTTCTGGCCGTTTTCTGTATACGTGGTGCTGGGGAATTGAACCCAGGGCCTCATGTATACGAGGCAAGCACTCTTGCCACTAGGCCATATTCCCCAGCCCCATCCTTGGTGGTTTTTTAAAGACCACTCTACCTGCTGCTTCCTATGTGGAGGCAGTTTCCCCAGCACAGGAGCTTTAAAAATCCCAGCCATTCTTAGATAGTCATGATTCTCTCTTAGAGACCATTTAGATTGGAAAGTGGTCCTTAGAATTATAATCAAATAATAACGATAGCTAAAAGGTATTGAGTTCCAGCTATGTAGCAGACACTGTATTGTATCCTTTATTTCCATTCTTTCAACAACCCTTTGCATTAGGGGACTATAATTATCTTCATTTTACAGGTAGGCAAACTGAAACTTGGGGTGACTAAGTAATTTGTTACATGAATTGTTAGTGAGTGTGGAGGGAATTGGAACCTAGGTCAGTTTGGCTTAACTTGAAAATGGAAAGAGGACCAGAGATATTAGGCATCAGAAGAGAGTGGGCAGCACAGGCAATGGAAGCCCAGGGGAGGGTGGGGCATGCCCAGGAAGATGACTCTGGAGGAACAAGCGCCTTATGGAAACCTAGTGGGCTGAACAGATGAAAGGTGGCTCAAAAAGCATAATGCCAGATGCACTGAGGGCTGTTCCCACGTGGGCTTACTTCTGTCTTCAGTGTATGTTACACCACAAACATCCCAGGGACAGACTGAGGCTAGGGAAGCTGCTGTGTGTGTGTGTGTGTGTGTGTGTGTGTGTGTGTGTGTGTGTGTGTGTGTGTGCTCACATGGATCAATACTGGGGCTTGAACTGAGATCTTCACACTCTCATTTAGCTTTTTCATTCAAGGTTGGTGCTCTACCACTTGAGCCATATCTCTAATTCTGGCTTTGTAGTGGTTAGTTGGAGATAAGAGTTTCAGGGACTTTTTTGTTCATGCTGGATTGAATCCTTGATCCTCAGATCTCAGCCTTCTGAAGAGCTAGGATTATAGGCATGAGCCATCAGTGTCCAGTCTTTTATCTGTCTTACTGCCTCACTCAGACAATTCAGGCCCTAGAATCAGGAGATCCTAGATGGGTAACAGACTCTGAAGGCTGAGCCACCTGATGGTCTCAAGGCCAGAGGACAGCTATTCCAGGGTCATAGGGTTGGGCTTTATCTTTGGCCATTTCAAAAGGATTGCTTCTGTAGTTTAAATAAGGTTATACTGACCTTGAGAAGTTATGTTGCTAGATACCAGAATTGTCCCTGCCACTAAGATCAGACTGTCCAGTAGAAATAAAACACATGGCAAATATAAATTTGAAAGTTTCTAATAGCCACAATTTACAAAGTTAAATTATGAGCATAATTTATTTAACTAAGTATATATGATATTATCATTTATATATTAATATGATTAAATTATTAATATATTCATTATATTAATATATTGATATGAAATACAATATAGTATGTTTTTATACTTAGAGCACATCTCAGTTTAGATTAGCCACATTTCAACTGCTCAAGAGCTACAAGGGGCTAGAGGCTACTCACTGCACAGCACAGCTCCAGGGTCTTGGAATTAGAGAGCCTTGTAAACCTGCATGATTAAGCAGCTGGTGACAGTGGCTCACATAGCTGTAATACTAGCTACTCAGGAAGTTGAAATCTGAAGGTCAGAGTTCAAAGCCAGTCTGGGCAGAAAAGTCCCTGAGACTCTTATCTCCAATTAACCACCAAAAAGCTAGATGCAGAAATGTGGCTCAAGTAGTAAAGCACCAGCCTTGAGTGAAAAACCAAAGGGATAGCACTTGGGCCCTGAGTTCAAGCTCCAGTACCAGTGCTGGTGGCTCACACCTGTAACCCTAGGAGGAAGAGATCTGAGGATCCCAGTCCAAAGCTAGCCCAGTCAGAAATATTTGTAATAATCTCTCCAATTAACTGGCAAAAAGCTGGAAGTGGAGTTGTGATTCAAATGTCAGAGCACCAGACTTAAGAAAAAAATCTAAATGAGAGTGCAAGGCCCTGAAACTCACAAAAACAAACAAAAAACACAAGAAACAACTATTGGGTTTTGATCCTTGGACTCAAAACAGTTCAAATAGTTTAAAATTAACTTACAGGAGAGGGATGATGAAAATAGTTATATAATGTGAATGCACCTACTGACATTCCATGATATTCTTGAAAAATTATCAAAATAGTTAAAGTTTAAAAAGCCGAAATACAGTAAGCTTGGCAGAGTATTTTATGCAGGAGAATGGAGTATTTCCAACCAGGAAAGCTTTTTGCCAGTTACTTGGAGATAAGAGTCTCACAGACTTAACTGCCCAGGGGGGCTTTGAACTGAAGTTCTCAGCCTTCTGTGTGGCTAGGATTACAGCCTTGAGCCACCAGCTCCTGACAATCCTCCCTACTTGTCTTCACATAACAGCATTCTGTAGTCTTCCTGTCCTGTGAAATAGTAACCTCTTTCCTTTATTCAGCAAATGCCAGATCTCTTCTCATAAGGTCCCTGGAGCACAGAAACAAACCAGGCCCTGGCCCAACCCTTTAGATGCTCAAAAATTGATGAGAGGATGAACCAACCCCCGGGAAATGAGATGCAGTGTGGCTCTAGGCTGCCTCCCGAGTCCTCTGATTTACAGTGTCCAGTTCAACTAGCCACATACACGTATCTGTCTAATTAAGTTTGAGCTAATTAAAATGAAGTAAAAATGCCAGGTGCAGGTGACTCACACCTATAATCTTAGCTACCCAGAAAGCTGAGATCTGAGAGTCACAGTTGAAAGTCAGCCTACGCGTGAAAGTCTGTGAGACTCTTATCTCCAATTAAGTACCGGAAAAGCCATAAGTGGAGCTGTGGCTCAAGTGGTAGAGTGCTAGCCTTGAGAGGGAAGAAAGAGCTCAAGGATAGTACCCAGGCTCTGAGAGCAAGTCAGATCCTCAGTCATGCTAGCTACCCTTTCATTGTTCACTAACCTCCTGGAGCTAGTAGCCATAGTGCTGGACACCACAGACAGAGACTATGTCTCTTGTCATAGAATATTCTACTGTCTTGGAGAATGAACACTTATCTTCTGTCCCCTGCAGATCAGTGAGATTATTGGCTATGAAATAAAGCCCACAGAAACGACTTGCCTCTTAAATATGCTGGAGTTTGGATTTGGCAAATACGTTGACAAGTAAGACTTATTTCTTCCTTTGAAAAAGTTTTTTTTTAATTTTTGATCCAAGTATCTATGGGTTCTGACATGGGACTCTGTGTGTCTGTCTGCCCCTTCTGGCTTGGAGTGACTTTAGGACTGCTCAATAACCTCCATTTGTGCTGACTCTCTACTCATGAAATTTCATTTTCAGCTGTAGAGCTGGTGATAGCTTAGGACTAGAAAATTGTTATAGATTTTATTTGAGATAAAATAACTTAGTGATAAAATAACTTTATTTGAAATAAAATACTAAAAACATTTTTTTTTTGCCAGTTCTGGGGCTTGAACTCTGGGCCTGGGCACTGTCCTAAGCTTCTTTTGCTCAAGGCTAGCACTCTACCACTTGAGCCACAGAGTCACTTCTGGCTTTTCCTGTGTATGTGATGCTGAGGAATCGAACCAAGGGCTTCATGCATGCTAGGCAAGCACTCTATCACTAAGCCACATTCCCATCCCTGAAAGAGTTTTTTAAAAGTTCTTTCAACCTGAGCTTCAAGCTCAGCTCTCAGTGACTTGAAGCAGGACTGGAGGTATGGCTCAAGTAGTAGAACACCAGCTTAGCAAATGCAGGGCCCTGAGTTCAAACCCTAGTTCTGCAAAAAACAAAACAAGCCCCCTTTCCCCCTAGAAACCCAAAAGGCCCTATAATAAACAAATCACTAACTCAAAGCAGGATCAGTCAGCCTTCCTAGGCCTTGGTTTCCTCTTCTTTAATCAACAAATAACCATGAACTAGGAATGACCTCTGAGCACTAAAATCCCATGAAACATGATCCAATGAAACATCTCTTTGGGTTTTTTTTTCTTCTCATTTACAAATGTCCCTGGGATTTTTGTCTGTGAATTTGTATATATTTGAATTGTTATTTTTTTTCTCAAATTTTTATTATCAAACTGATGTACAGAGAGGTTACAGTTTCAAACGTTAGGCATTGGATACATTTCTTGTACTGTTTGTTACCTTGTCCCTCATGCCCCCCTTCCTCCCCCCTTTTCCCTCCCCCCCCCAGGTGTTCAGTTCACTTACACCAAACAGTTTTGCAAGTATTGCTTTTGTAGTTATTTCTCTTTTTTTACCCTGTGTCTCTCAAATTTGGTATTCCCTTTGAATTTCCTACTTCCAATACCAGTAAACACGGTTTCCAATATACTCAGATAAGATTACAGAGATAGTGTAGGTACAACCATAGGAAGGTGATACAAGAACATCATCAATAATAGATAACTACACATACACATAGGACGTTGAAAGTAGTTACAACTGTGATATAACAATTGTTTCCATAACATGGAGTTCATTTCACTTAGCATCATCTTATGTGTTCATAAGGGTATAGTTATTGGGCCTTGTGATGCTCTGCTATGGCTTGCCTCAACCTGTACTAATTATTCCCAATAAGGGAGGCCATAGAGTCCATGTTTCTTTGGGTCTGGCTCACTTCACTTAGTATAACTTTTTCCAAGTCCTTCCATTTCCTTACATTGAATTGTTATTTTTCAGAACTAAAGATACTCAGGTCTGCATTTTATTTTCTGCCCTTCCTTCAAGATGATGCATAAGGAAATTTGGGTTTCCAGGACTTAAAGACTATCAGAACGCCCATGGTTCTTAAATTATGATACCAGAGTCACTGCATCACCCTTCCAAGAGATGTAGTTAGAAATGCAAGTCTTTACATCCTACCCCAACCTACTCAGTCCAATTATGGAGGTTGGCTGTACCATGTGTGTGGGCTTTTTGTTTTGTTTTGTTTTAATTTTATTGACAAGGTGTTGTGCAAAGGGTGTACAGTTACATAATAAGGCAATGAATACATTTCTTGTAGTTTTGTTTTATTGTACCAGTACTGGGGCTTGAACTCAGGGCCTTGCCACTGTCCCTGGGCTTTTTTGCTCAAGGTTAGCACCTACCACTTGTGTCAAAGCTCCAATTAATCATAGGGGGGAAAAACTATCCAGAAGTAGCACTGTGGCTCAAGTTTTAGAGTGTTAGCTTGAGTAAAAGGAGCTCAGAGGGCTGGCAATGTGGCTTAGTGGTAGAGTGCTTGCCTAGCATGCATGAAGCCCTGGGTTCAATTCCTCAGTACCACATAGAGTATAGAAAAAGCCAGAAGTGGTGCTGTGGCTCAAGTGGTAGAGTGCTAGCCTTGAGAAAAAGAAGCTCAGGAACAGTGCCCAGGCCCAGAGTTAAAACCCCAGAACTGGGGCTGGGGATATGGCCTAGTGGCAAGAGTGCCTGCCTCGTATACATGAGGCCCTGGGTTCGATTCCCCAGCACCACATATACAGAAAACGGCCAGAAGTGGCGCTGTGGCTCAAGTGTCAGAGTGCTAGCCTTGAGCAAAAAGGAAGCCAGGGACAGTGCTCAGGCCCTGAGTCCAAGGCCCAGGACTGGCCAAAAAAAAAAAACCCCAGAACTGGCAAAAAAAAAACAACAACAACAAAAAAAAACCCCAGAACTGGCAAAAAAAAAAAAAAAAAAAAGGTACATGCTTGTAATCCTAACTACTCAGGGAGCTTGAGACTTTAGGATTGAGTTTGAAGCCAGCCCAGGAAGGAGAGTCCATGGAACTCTTATCTCCAATTAACCACCAAAAATCCCAGAAGTGGAGCTGTGGCTCAAGAGATAGAATGCTATTCTCAAGCAAAAATGCTCAGGGACAGAGCCCAGGCTCTGAGTTCGAACCCCAGGACCAGTAAAAAAAAAAAAAATGTACTTGCTGCTATTGCATTTGTAACAGACAGCAATGCTCCAGGCAGTATAGCTGCTTGCTAGAATCTGAGAACTCCATATTGCACAGTCTAGCCTAAGGTGCTGCCTACCTTATACCCCCTAATACCACCACTACTGTCCCTTGTTACAGAGCAGCCAGAAAAACATGTCAATATCTGTGGGTAAGACCAACTGTAAGTCAAAACTACTTCAGGGGCTGGGAATATGGCCTAGTGGCAAGAGCGCTTGCCTCCTACACATGAAGCCCTCGGTTCGATTCCCCAGCACCATATATATGGAAAATGGCCAGAAGGGGCGCTGTGGCTCAGGTGGCAGAGTGCTAGCCTTGAGCAAAAAGAAGCCAGGGACAGTGCTCAGGCCCCGAGTCCAAGGCCCAGGACTGGCCAAAAAAAAAAAAAAAAAAAAAAACCTTCAAAAAAAATTGTAAGCTGGGCACTGGTGGCTCACTCTAGTAATCCTCACTACTCAGGAGGCTGAGATCTGAGGCTTGCCATTTGAAGTCATCCTGGGCAGAAAAGTCCATGAGACTCTTATCTCCAATTAACCACCAAAAAAACTGGAAGTGGAGCTGTGGATCAAAGTGGTGGAGCACTAGCCTAGGCAGAAAAGCTTAGGAACAACGCCCAGGACCTTAGTTCAAGCCCCATGACTGACAAAAGAAAAAAAATTGCATCTGTACTGAACCTATATACTTTTTTCCCTGTCATTTTTTTTCTCTAAGCAATGTAACTGTTTTACACAGCATTTACATTGATTAGTTATGTTGTAACTAAAAATTGATTCGAAGTAATCTAAGATGACTTAAAGAACAAGTTGGGGATATATATATATATATGTATATATATATACATATATATGTTACATGCAACTATTTTGGGGTATTTTTATTGTTCCTATTTTCTGTGTCTGTGTCTGTGTCTGTGTGCCCGCGCATGCATGCAGGCGCATATGCACACGTGTGCATGCATGCGTAACAGTCCTGGGACTTAAACATAGTGCCTAGGTGGTGTTCCTGTGATTATTTTTTCTCAAGGATAGTGCTCTAACACTTGAGCTACAGCTCCACTTTTGCCTTTTTTGATGCTTAGAGACAAGAGTCTTATGGACTTTTGTGCCCATGTTGGCTTCAAATCAAAATCCTCAGATCTTATCCTTCTGAATATCAACGATTACAGGCATGAACCACTAGTACCCAGTATTCCCATCTTTTATTTATTTTTTAACTTTAAAAATTTTAATTTTATTATTACTGTTTAGGTAGTTACACAAAGGGGTTTCCATTCAACACGTCAATTTATGAGTATAATGTAACTCAATCAAGTTCATCCCTTTGATCATTCTTCCCTATCTTTTGACTTTGGGATATTGTTTTCTGTACCGCAGCATTGCTGGCTTTTCAGGTCACTATTAGACAATACCACCAATTGAGGGACCCTTAACAACAAAAATGTATTTTCTCATAATTTTGGAGGTTTGAAGTCAAAGACCAATGTTGGTAGGGTTGGCCTCTTCTCACATGATTTTCCCTCTGTGTATCATACTCATGACACCACTCGTCAGAAAGTCATTTGAACTCATTACCTCATTTTTTTTTTTTTTTGCCAGTCCTGGGGCTTGAACTTAGTGCCTGGGCACTATCCCTGAAACTTCTTTTTGCTCAAGGCTAGCACTCTACCACTTGAGCCATAGCGCCACTTCTGGCTTTAAAAAAAAAAAAATGTGGTGCTGAGGAATCAAACCCAGAGCTTCATGCATGCTAGGCAAGCACTTTACCACCAGGCCATATTCCCAGCGTCATTACCTCATTAAAGACACTTTCTCCAAATGTATACACATTCTGAGGTACAGGGGATTAGAACTTCTTTAATATGTTCAACTCATAGCCCCAAAAGTCAATAGTGCTCAGACTGAAAAATCCCACAACACCTTGGAAGCAGCTGGCAAATTTGAAAGTAAACGTTTTTGTACAATTAAAAGCTTTGGAAATTCTCTTTGGGATGAGCAACAATTCCCGCTCTGACATGTTTTCCCTACCTCCTCTTATTGCTGCTGCTGCTGCTACTGTGTTCCTCCTTCAGACTAGAACCCATTGGTGCAGCTGCCAGCAAGGAATATTCTCTGGAGAAGAACTTGGAGAAAATGAAGTCAGATTGGGTTAACATGACATTCAACTTCGTAAAATACAGAGACACGGTAAGTCTTAGGCTAACTGCAGCCCCTGTTTAAAAAAAACAAAATCCTAAAGATCTTCTATTACAGAGTAGATTACAGAGGTGATTTATTCAGAATTTCAAGAGAACTCATGGAACTCGTGGTAGGTGCCACCCTGCACCTGCCAGTCAGCTTTCCTCTCAGACAACCCTGGGAGATGCATTTTCAAATCCCAAGGGCCTTGAGTCCGAGCAAGAGGCTTTCTCAATGCAAAGGAGCTGAGCATCCCTTCTGAATTAGCATCTCCCAGGGAGAACACAGGCTGTCCTACTTCCCACTGCTCTGCAGGGACTGCAAAAGCATATCTGGGGTAGATAGTGCCTCCTGACTCCCAATACGTTTGTGTAGAGTCCTCTAGAGATGGCCTGAAACTGCGGTATCTGATGCATTGGTTCTGGGGGTGGGGCTGAATTCTACACTATGAACTCCCAGATTACTGCACCATGATTTGAATCACGAGAGTGTAATTTCTTTCTTTTTCCTGGCACGTATAGATAGCATGTGGGTTTGCACTGTATGTATGGAAGAGTGCTTACTCACGTGTCTAGGGTCTGGGTTACTCATGGATCGTGGAGTAGAAGATTGTGGAGCCTGATGTATGCCATCATGGTATACATGGATGCTGTCATGGCTTCCAATTGCTAAGCAATACAGTCACTTGGGGTGCTTAACAATTACATTTCCTGGGTTCTGCACTCTCAGAGAGTCTGAGTCTACATTTTTTTGTAATTGTGTGTGTGTGTGTGTGTGTGTGTGTGTGTGTGTGTCATGTGTCCCACTAGGGTTTAAACTCAGGACCTCATGCTTGCTCAGCTGGTACTTTACCATCCAAGTCATACCTCCACTCTAGCTTTTTGCTGGTTATTTTGGAGATAAAGTCTCATTAACTTTTCTTCCTAGGCTAGCTTGGTACCATGATCCTCCATATTTCAGCCTCCTGAGTAGCTAGGTTGTGCATATTTGTTTTAACTCTCTATCCTTTGCTGGCTTTTTTAATGTTCACTGTGGATTGAGACCCAGATTCTAGGTTCACATCCCTTCCTTCTCCCCTGGGCTGCATATTTTCCTTCTGTCATTTCTTCTCTCTCTTTGGTTTCAATAGTCATGATGCTTTGATTTTATACTTGAATAAGAACTACTGGTGAACCATGGGAAGGAGGAGAACTTGAGGCCCTTGGATTTGTTGTTGGGCCTTTTCCAGCAGGGACAAGCCCACGTGGGTCCCAGAAGCCTAGTGCTTTATGGTCTGACCCAGTCAGACCTGTTCAGAAATTCTCTCTGTCTCTGTCTCTCTGTCTCTGTCTCTCTCTCGTTCTCTCTCTCTTTCTTTTCTCTTTCTTATGCCAGTACTAAACTCAGGACCTAGGCTGTGTCTTAGCTCTTTTGCTGAAGGCTAGTGCTCTAGCATTTGATCCACAGCTCCAATTCCAGCTTTTTGGTGGTTTATTGGAGATAGGAGTCTCACTGACTATTGGAGATAGGAGACTCACTGACTTTTTTCTGCCTAGACTGGCGCTAAACTGTGATCCTCATATCATAACCTCTTGAATAGCTAGGATTACAGGTATGAGCCATTGGCATCTGACATAGGTCTCTTGATTTTAATGAAATGGGCATTGTTATTTGCAGGATACAAGTATCTTGTGTGCAGTTGATGACATTCAGTTGCTGCTTGATGATCACGTGATAAAGACCCAGACCATGTGTGGCTCTGTATTCATCAAGCCAATAGAAACAGAATGCCGGGTAAGATTAGATGGAGTTGTGAGTTTTGTGATGCCTCCTCAGCTCTGGGTTTCTCAAAAGAAGGGAAAGGCTTTGGCAAGTTCAATTAACAAAGAAATGTATTTTCTTCAGAATGGAAAAAACCAGCATAACCCTGAAAGGAAATGACAATCCAAGTAAGCATAGGCATTCTCAGCTTTTGTTATAATCTTCCATAAGAGAAGAGTTTTTAATATAACAAGTAAGATTATAGTCAATGGTACACACCTGTAATCCTAGCTACTTGGGAGGCTGAAATATGAGGATCAAGGTTAGAAGCCAGTCTAGGCAGGAAAGTCTGTGGGACTCTTATCTCCAATTAACCAGCAAAAGGCCAGATTTGGAGCTGTGGTTGAAATGGTAGAACACTAGCCTTGAGCAAAAAAAATCTCAGGGATAGCACGCAGGTCCTGAATTTAATCCCCAGGACTGGCACACAGACACATATCCACACATACACAGACACACACACAGGTTTGGAAAGCATCTATAGGCGGTAGCAATACAGGATTGTGATCTGCATGGGAGAAGAAGCTGTTTTGTTCATTGCTGTAAAATTAGCCCAGGCCAATGGTGTAGATCCTGGAGTCAGACTGCCTGGAATTCATATTCTATCTGCCCTGCATTATTAATTGTGTGACCTTGGGCAAGTTAAAGTTACTTGAACTGTTCTGTCTTAGTCTGCATCTGTAAAGTGCGATTCTAAAATAATATCTTTCTCAAAGTCTGTTGAATTAAATCAATGTCTGTATGTATATATATATGTATATATGTATGTATGTATATATATACATATATATACAGACAGACAGACAGATCATAGGTATAAAGCAGCTCAGACCATCACCATAAAAGAAATATTTGAATTACTCTTATTATTTTAGCAAAATGTGAACTCCATTAGATCCAACAAATCTTTGTTTCACTCTTTGCTATATCCACTTTGCCTGGAATAGTGACCAGACAATAGAGAACACTCAATAAATATTTGTGCCTGGATGGATGGATCCCATCTATTTGTGCAGTTACTGGGTCCATGGTACAAAGTGGCAGGCTAATGATGTAGATGTGGAATGCTAAATTCACAGAAATGGGAAGAAAAGCTAGTTCGTGTGCAGGAGATTTTGGATGCCTGGTTGAAATGTCAAGCCACTTGGCTCTACCTTGAACCAATCTTCAGCTCAGAGGACATCATAGCCCAGATGCCAGAAGAGGGCAGGAAATTCGGTATTGTCGATGGTTACTGGAAGTCACTCATGGCCCAAGCGGTAAGCTTCACTTCAGCAAAATGTAAACTCCATTAGATCCAACAAATCTTTGTTTCACTCTTTGCTATATCCACTTTGCCTGGAATAGTGACCAGACAATAGAGAACACTCAATAAATATTTGTGCCTGGATGGATGGATCCCATCCATTTGTGCAGTCACTGTGTGGCTGGTGGGAGAGCCAGTCAGCCTGCAGAGGGGCTGGATCCACACAGTGGAGGATGACTCTTACACAGATCCAGAGTCCTCTTATTTAAAGAGTCAATACAGATCAATAAAAACAGTCATGGTCTGAATTCTAAACCCCTGGAAGTGTATGATAAATGAATATTTACCCCGGTGGGATGAGGAGAGGATTAAGAAGCAGTTAGTTGCCTGGCAACTAATCCTAGCTACTCAGGAAGCTGAGACCTGACAATCTCCGTTCAAAGCCAGCCCAGGCAGGAAAGTTTGTGAGATTCCTATCTCCAATTGACCACCAAAAATCTGGGAGTAGAGCTGTGGCTCAAGTGGCAGAGTACTAGCCTTGAGCAAAAAAACTCCCAGACAGTGTCTAATCCCTGAGTTCAAGCCCACAGGCACACACACACACACACACACACACACACCTGCGCACCCAATTAATTGGGGGCTTCATTAGTTGATGGATTGGTTTTACTTGCATTCCCAAGGCTGGGCTCAATAATATAGAAACCTCATGATTAAACACACCTTTCTGGGGGGATCCAGGTGAAAGATACCAGGGTTCTGGTAGCAGCAGACCAGCCGCGGATGTCGGAGAAGCTTCAAGAGGCCAACCTTCTATTGGATGACATCCAGAGGGGGCTGAATGACTACTTGGAAAAGAAGAGACTGTTTTTCCCCAGGTATTCCGTATGACTCTTTTGTTTGGAGTTAGCGTCTTAAATTATAAAATAGGCAGAATTGCATTTCTCATAGTGAGTTGGCTTTGATCAATCTACTCCATCCCTGACTCTCCATTCCCCCAAGAGACAGCTTCTAAGAATGGGGCACATTTTAAAGGTCATTATCTGAATGAAGATGAAGCAACTCAATGGGGAGTCAAGTCCACACTTTGACCATCAGCATTGCCATTTCCCTCAATTAAAGGTAGACAGTAGTTATGATTAAGGGCTTAGATCTTGGACCATAACTTATTTGTTCAAATGAGTTATGCCGGGCTGGGAATATGGCCTAGTGGCAAGAGTGCTTGCCTCGTATACGTGAAGCCCTGGGTTCAATTCCCCAGCACCACATGTATAGAAAACGGCCAGAAGTGGCGCTGTGGCTCAAGTGGTAGAGTGCTAGCCTTGAGCAAAAAGAAGTCAGGGACAGTGTCAGGCCCTGAGTCCAAGGCCCAGAACTGGCAAAGAAACAAAACAAAACAAATGAGTTATGCCATGTTATGCCTGACATTTTAAAACTGCCAGGTGACATTAGAATCATCTGGTAGTTATTCTTTTCTTTTTTTTTTTAAAGACAGATTTTCCTAGACCTTATTCTGCATATTAAGATCTCTGGGCATTAGAACCTTAACATGAATTTTTAGAGACTCCCAAATAATCTAAAAATCAAGCAGAGTTGGGAACTATGCTGTACCTAACCTTAATTATAGGGCCACTTTACTTCTCATCCATATTCAACTTACATATACCAGCTTTTGCCTTTTTTTCTTGCTTTCAGAGTTGAAACTGTCTTTAACCTTTTATGCCTCAGATGAAAAACAGTGAGGAAGATGGGCTTTAGAGAAAACTTTAGGACACAGCTAGTATTCATTTGGATGTGATCTTCCTCTTGGAAACTATAGTAGGAAAGAGAAATTCTCAGGAGAGGTCTCAATTACCATGTCTTTTGCTTTAAATCAGATTCTTCTTCCTGTCAAATGATGAGCTGCTGGAGATCTTGTCTGAGACAAAGGACCCTCTCCGAGTGCAGCCACACTTGAAGAAGTGCTTTGAGGGAATTGCCAGGCTGGAATTTACAGACAACCTGGAAATTGTGGGCATGATCAGCTCAGAAAAAGAAACTGTTCCATTCATACAGAAAATCTACCCAGCGAAAGCCAAAGTAACTCGGCTGTCCACTTTTCTCTTTTACCCCTCCTTTCCCTTCTCCCCTCCCCCTCCCCCTCTCCTTTTCTTCCTCCTTCTCTTGCCTACTCCTCTTCCCCTCTCCCTCTTTTTCCTCCTCCCTCCCCCCACCCCCTTCTCCATAACACAGCAAGTCAGAAAGTCCTGGTTAAACTTTCAGACTCTAATTCTGGTTATGGAACAGTGATGAAGGGAAGGAACTCAATCTTCATTTCTGAGTCTCAGTTTACCCATCTCTAAGATAAGAATAATACTGAAAGTTATATGACATGTTAAACTTGTAGAAGGATCTCAAATAAACTTGATGTGGAGACAGTATCAGGAACCACCTACAAAGAACTGATGCTGTTTATTTTATTTAATTATTTAATTAATTTTTTGCCATTCCTGTGGCTTGGACTCAAGGCCTGAGCACTGTTCCTGGCTTCTTTTTGCTCAAGGCTAGCACTCTGCCACTTGAGCCACAGTGCCACTTCTGGCCGTTTTCTATATATGTGGTGCTGAGGAATCCAACCTAAGGCTTCATGTATATGAGGCAAGCACTCTTGCCACTAGGCCATATTCCCAGTCCTAACTGATGCTGTTTAGATCTCCATACGCCCAATTAAAAGTGATCCAGCCAGGCTCTGGTGGCTCATACCTAGCTATTCTAAGAGGCTGAAATCTAAGGATCACAGTTCAAAGCCAGCCCAGGCAGGAAGGTTGCTTAGACTCTTATCTTCAATTAACCATCAAAAAAGCCAGAAGTAGAGCTGTGACTCAAGTAGTAGAATGCTATCCTTGATCAAAAATTAGCTTTTTGAGATAGTGGCCCAATCCTTGAGTTCATGCCCTAGTACCTGCACATATATACAGAAAGAAAGGAAGGAAGGGAGGGAGGGAGGGAGGGAGGGAGGGAGGGAGGGAGGGAGGGAGGGAGGGAGGGAGGGAGGGAGGGAGGGAGGGAGGAAGGAAGGAAAGAGGAAAGAAGGGAGGGAGGGAGGGAGGGAGGAAGGGTATCATCTAGTCAGATGGATAGCTTCTTTTGGGGCAAAGAACTGAGGATCTTGGTTCAAAGTCAGCCTAGGTAGGAAAAATCCTCGAGACTCTTCAATTCACCAGCAAAAAGCTGAATGTGAAGGTATGACTTAAGTGGTAGAGCACCAACCTTGAGGAAAAAGCCATAGTGCAAGGCCTTAAGTTCAAGCTCCAGCACCAGTACACTCACAATTCTCCAAATGACTCTTTAGGAGGCACAGCCTTCCCAGAATCATGTAAATAAATGTAAAGCAAAGAAAGCATTTTGGCTTGAGAGGTATCAGTACATCAACTTACCTCCAGCTCTTGAAAAAGGGAGGGGGAAAAAGAGAGGGAAGGAGAGCGAGTGGGAGAGGAGGAGAGTGGGTGCAGGGTTCCTCCCACAATTCCTCCCTTGGGCTTCAGTTGACTTGCTCTCTTCCTCTGTCTGACTTACCTTGCAGGGAATGGTGGAGAAGTGGCTACAGCAGGTGGAACAAACTATGCTTGCCAGCTTGAGGGATGTTATTAGACTTGGGATTGAAGCATATACCCAGGTAAACAAGCATCAGTGTACATGTGGCAACGGGGCTGGTACTGTAAATGAAATTCTCGGGGGAGAAGGCTAAGTAGATCTGGCTCATTTTGCCTTCGACTGAAACACACCCTTCTGCATCTCTCAGTCCTTTACCTGTGAATCCCTTTGAATACGTTTCTAGTGAAATGTTTTGCTGTTAGAAGCAGGAGATTCAAGAGAGGTGGTTTTACTGGGTGCTGATGGCTCATGCCTGTAATCCTAGCAACTCAAGAGGCTGAGATATGAGGATCATAGTTTGAAGCCAGCTAGGGCAAGAAAGTCCATGAGACTTTCATCTCCAATTAACCACCAAAAAGCCAAAGTGGAGTTGTGGCTCAAGTGGTAGAGTACTAGCCTTGAGCCAAATAAAACGCAGAGACAGTAGCCAGGCTGAGTTCAAGCCTCAGTACTAGTACCAAAAAGAAAAAAAAAGAGAGAGAAAAAAGGGTTAGTGACAGCTCTTTGATTGCTACAGGCTTGATTTTCCTGTCACATGATACCCTTTCAATTCAGCATTCACTGTGTAATTCATTAAGTCCCCAAAGGCTAAAGAGAAACAAGTGGGACACAAAGCCAAAAAAGAAAGAAACTGTCACAACAAGTCTTTAGCTAGCCTCTAGCAAGGTTCACTTTGCACATTGAGTCCACCCCCCCCCTTTTTTTTTCTTGGTGCCAGTACTGGGGCTTGAACTCAGAACCTCTTGCTCTTGCTTGGCTTGTTGACTCAAGGCTGGTGCTCTACCATTTGAACCACACTTCTGGCTTTTTGGAGATAAAGTCTCCAAGTTTTGTCTGCCTAAGCTGGCTTTAAATCATGCTTCTCAGATCTCAGCCTCTCGAGTAGCTAGGATTACAGGCTTGAGTTACCAGCATCTGGCTTCTTACCTCTGCTTTCAATTGCCTCTTCTTACTTCTAGACCCCTATTCCCATTTTTTATCCCCTTCCATCAAACTTAAATGTATCTAATTAATACTTTCACATTAAAGTTTTCAGGACCAACCTTGCTGTTCTTCACAGTGAAAATGACAGGCCAATCATTTTTCTTATAATACATTCTAAATAAAAAATTGAGGGGAAGCCAGGCACTGATGCTTGCATTTGTAGTTCTAGCCATTCAGGAGACTGAGATATGAGGGTTGAAATTTAAAGCCAGCTTGGGCAGGCAAATCAGAGAAAGTCTTATCTCCATTTAACAAACAAAAAACTGGAAGTGGTGGTATGGCTCAAATGGTAGTGCACCCGCCTTGTGTGAAAAAGGGAAGCCAGAGAACTAGGCCCTGAGTTCAAGCCCCAGTAGTAGAAAAAAATTAAATTAAAATTTCAAAGCCGATGAGACTGTTTTTTTTTTCTTTTTCATGAACTGTAAGGAGGAAGATATAAATCAGCAATCCTAGAGATGTCACCTCTTAACACCTGAGGGTGGGGAGGCTTTTGTTTGCACTGTCAGTGTGCTTTAGAAAGTCATGCCACATCCCCTGTGAAGCCTGATCCTGAGCATGCCTCTCTTCCTAGGTCCCTCGGAACTTGTGGGTCTTGCAGTGGCCTGGTCAGGTGGTGATCTGTGTCTCCTCCATCTTTTGGACCAAGGAAGTGTCAGAAGCCCTGGAAGCACGGACCTTACCGGTAAGTTCAACCTGCTGTGAAGCCTGCAGAGGGGGCTGGAAAGCATTCAAATAGCCCTGTTTCATTTTCTAAACAAAATAATAACAATAATTTGAACCACAGCATCACAGAGGCATGAGTTCTCAAAGGGCCAACGAGATGGAAAACTGGGAATTGCAGACCTAGAAGCCAGTGGTTCAAGACTGCTCACTGTTTTTCTTAGAAATCCTGAACTACAGGGTTCTAAGTTTTTTAAATTTCTTTTTATTGTTATTATGAAGGTGATATATATAGGGGTTACAGTTACATAAGTCAGGTCACAAATACATTTTTTTGGACAATGTCACCCCTTCTCTCAGGGTTCTAAGTTTTATCAGCCTTTGCTTCAAGGGATTAATCTGGCAGATTTTCTGTCCCTAGAGGCATGGAATAGGTTGGTTTGAGGGATGGCATCCAAGAGTCTAGCTCGGGACATTGGATGGTCATTGAGACTTCACTCCCTGAATTAATGATTTCCAGAAGAAAATCCAACTTACTTGATTGTCCCCACCTGTATCTTGACCAGGATTTCCTGAGAAAGAGCAATAACCAGATTGCCGAGATTGTGGAGCTGGTGCGGGGAAAGCTGAGCAGTGGAGCTCGGCTCACTCTTGGGGCCCTCACAGTCATTGATGTCCACGGTAAGCACGGAGACTTCCCCTGGTATTACCCACTGCCCAGCAGGGGCAGCTGGGTGGCTTCTCAGTTCTTTTGAATGCAATGACTTGGGGTTTCCTAATCCATTAGGGACAAGCTCCTCCAAATGAATAAGAATTTGAATACTCACTAGGGCCCAAGATTCGTGCTCAGTAATCAGTTAGCATTATTTCATTGCACATATAGTTCACAGATTAAGAACATGATAGATGGGCACCGGTGGCTCATACCTGTCATCCCAGCTACTCAGAAGGCTGAGATCTGAGTATTGCAGCTCAAAGACAGCCTGGGAAGGAAACTCCATGACACTTTCCACCAGAAAACTGGAAGTGGCACTGTGGCTCAAAGTGGTAGAGTGCTAGCCTTGAGCTGAAGAGCTCAGGGACAGCACGCATGCCCAGAGTTCAAGCCCTACCCAAGACTGGCAAAAAAAAAAAAAAAAGAAAGAACATGATATTATGTGGGCTGTGGTGGCTCACAACTGTAATCTTAGCTACTCCAGGGCCTGAGATTTGAGGATCATGATTTGAAGCCAGCCCGAGCAAGTACCAAAACAGCCAGAAGTAGAGCTATGGCTCAAGTGGTAGAGCCTTGAGCAAAAACTCCCGGGACACCGCCCAGGCCCTGAGTTCAAGCCCCAAGACTGGCATAGAAAAAAAAAGATGATATAGAGGGAAGTAACTTTCTGGGAGCCACAGAGTAAGGGACAAGAGGTTCCTCTGTCTTATTCCAAACCCAAAGGAGTAGAATGGGAAGTGATGCAAGAAGTTGTTGCTTCCTAACAGATGATGCCTTCTAGCTATTCCCTGAAACAAAAAGATGGTAATGAAAAAGAATTGGGGCCTTTATATAAACAAACAACCCCCATATCATCACTACCTCATCACCAAGGAAACCAAGGGCTGGACCAGGCTGGTTGCCTAGAAACTGTCTCACTCAGATACCTAGCTCCCTACTAACATATCACAGCATCTTATTCTCTAGGTGCTAATGCTCATTGCAATCTGATTTTAGCCACTTAGACTAACATAAAATCAGAGGTGGAGGAGGGGGAATGTACACCTCACATACCTGCACAAGTAGCTGGTAGAAGTTAGAGACGTGGACAAGGAAGGCTGAAATCTGAGGATCGTGGTTCAAAGCTAGGGTAGGTAGAGAAGTCCTTGAGAGTCTTATTGCCAATTAACTACCAAAAAGCCAGAAGTGGAAGTGTGGCTCAAGTTGTAGAGTGCTAGACATGAGCAGAAAGGATAAAGAACAGCCTGCAGGCCCTGCCTTCAAGCCCTAGTATCACCCCACACATGTACGCACACACTTATACGCTCCAAGGGGCTGGTATATTTTTTAGAAAGGAAGGCAAAACTTCTGGTATAGTCTTCTAAAACTCTGGCTTTTTCTGTTATAAAAACTTCTCTCTCAGAGAGGCAGTAAATTTGCAGAAGTGTCATTTTGCAAAGTCATGTTTCTGAGATCCTAAGCTGGAGCCTACTGTACTAGTTTAGGCATCTCAGCAGCCTGCATCTTGTGAGTCACCTGAGAGACAAGGATTTTCATAAACCCACATCCATTCTTCAACTTCAGTGCTCCTATCACTATGAGAAAATTAACTCCATGGCCTGTGAGAGAAAGGAAAAACCTAGAAATGTATCTCCTTGCTGGTTCTTCAGGCCCTGGAGGGGAAGAATACCTTTTACTGTGAATTTTTGACATACCTCCTTGTGCTTACTACCTCTGATTCTTTCTAGGCTATCCTAGAGTCAAAAAGGCATACTAGGGACGTGAGGGCACTTGCAGTTACTACGTATTTCAAATTCTCTTGAGTCCATCCCTCACCCAATTTGGGAATAGCAGTAGATAATATAATACTTATATAATATTTTTTGTGTTCCACTGCTGAGTTCAACTCAGGGCCTGGTTGCTGTCTCTGAGCTTTTCTGCTCAAGGCTAGCACTCCACCACTTGAGGCACAGTTCCACTTTTGGCTCTTTGGGTCATTTATTGGAGATCAGTCTCATGGACATTCCTGCCCAGGCTGGCTTCAAACCACAATCCTCTTGAGTAGGACTAAAGACATGAGCCACTGGCGCCTGGCCTTATTTTATATGTTGGCCGTGTTTTCTATCTGTGTGTATGTGTGTATATGTACACACACTCATTTAGTCCTCATAAAAGTGGGTACTATGTTAACCTAATTTTACAGAGTGTGCAACTGAAACAGTGGTTGAGTAATTTGCCTGAGTTAACACAGCCAGTTCTGGTGGAACCAGAATTAGAACCCAGGAAGATTGTTTTCAGGGTACACAGATTTAACACCTCTGCTTTGCTATCAGAGAGAAGATTACACCATAGATCTTATGCCTGCTCCTGGGAGAAAGTCAAGACAGGCTTCTGCAATACAGTCTTGCCTATAGTTGAATAGGACAGGAAGCACGGTAGACCTTGAACTAGTCTGAACAGTGAGAGGCAGCCTGGACACTGTCCTTTGCTAAGGACACCATGGAGATGAGGGTTCTGATGGCTCTGTGGGTTGTGTTTCTGCCTGGTGTTCCATAGCTCGTGATGTGGTGGCCAAGTTAGCCGAGGATAAGGTCTGTAATCTGAACGATTTCCAGTGGATCTCACAACTGCGCTACTACTGGGTGTCAAAGGATGTACATGTGCAGATGATAACCACAGAAGCCTTGTATGGCTACGAGTACCTGGGAAACTCACCCCGGCTGGTGATCACACCCCTGACCGATCGTTGCTACAGGTAAAGCCTGGGGCCTCCAGCTTGAGGGCTGAACGGAGAACTCAGGATCAGAAAAGATCTGGGAGGAAGGGTGGGGATGACCTTGGGTTTATTATCATCAGCATTTTAGAGTTTCTGATTTCAGAATTTTCCCATTTGTCCCCATAGTCACATAGTGGGCATGGAAACTGGGCACTCAGGTGAGAGATGGGGACCTACCAGGGAGCCACTGATAAGTTGGAACCAAACAGCAGAACAGTGCGGTGCAACTGTGAAAATGACATGATGCTCTCAAGTAGCAAGTCTGCAGTGGCAGAAACCAACATGATGCCTGGAAATAACTGTGGCTGAAAAGTTGACCAAGACAGGACTCTCCAAGATTCCTAGCTAGTCTGGAGAAGAGACACTTGCCAATTCTACACTCAGCAGAATACTTAGCCACTTTTCCTTGGCATTCAGGTTTTCTTTTGCTTTTGGATTTTTTTTCTCACAGTGCAGTTTTGTACATTGTAAAAATAATATTTGAACTATGCACTAGTGGCTCACACCTGTATCATAGCTACTCAGGAAGCTGAAATCTGAGGATCAGGGTTAAAAGCCAGTCTGGGCACAAAAGTGAAACTCTTATCTCCAGTTAGCCAGCAAAAAGCCATAAGTGGATCTGTGGCTCAAGTGGTAGAGAACTAGCCTTGAGTAAAACAGCTAAGGGACAGCACCCAGACTTTGTGTACAAGCCCCAGCACTAACACAAAATAATAATTATAAGATACTTGAGAGAAATTTCTTTTTTAAATATCCTCAGTCACTTGTTTCCTATTCTGTGACATTTTTACACATCATTTATTCTGTTCATTATTCCACAACTGTGTTTTTTAAAAAAATAAATTGTTATATATATTTAAGATGATTACTAGAGTGGAAAAGTAACATATCTGTCATTTTACACAATTATTTTCTTCTCTGTGGCAAGAGCATTTATAATCTACCAATTTAGCAAATACTCTAAATATCACACAGTATTATTAGCTATAGTTACATTATGTATAATATATGTTACATGTATATATATGTGTACATATATATATATTCCTCCTAAGTAACCATTTCTTTTTTTAAATTTTTATTGTCAAACTGATGTACAGAGAGGTTACAGTTTTATACATTAGGCATTGGATACACTTCTTGTACTGTTTGTTACCTCCTCCCTCATTCTCTCCTCCCTCCTCCCCCTTTCCCTCTCCCCCCCCATGAGTTGTTCAGTTGGTTTACACCAAACAGTTTTGCAAGTATTGCTTTTGTAGTCGTTTGTCTTTTTGTTTGTTTGTTTGTTTTTTTTGGCCAGTCCTGGGCCTTGGACTCAGGGCCTGAGCACTGTCCCTGGCTTCTTCCTGCTCAAGGCTAGCACTCTGCCACTTGAGCCACAGCGCCGCTTCTGGCCGTTTTCTGTATATGTGGTGCTGGGGAATCGAACCTAGGGCCTCGTGTATCCGAGGCAGGCACTCTTGCCACTAGGCTATATCCCCAGCCCCAGTCGTTTGTCTTTTTATCCTGTGTCTCTCGATTTTGGTATTCCCTTTCACTTTCCTAGTTCTAATACCAGTATACACAGTTTCCAATGTACTCAGATAAGATACAGTGATAGTGCAGGTACAACCACAGGAAGGGGATACAAGAGGATCATCAACAATAGAAGCTACGGTTTCACATGGCATGTTGAAAGTAATTACATTTCTTTTATGGCCAGTGATGTAGAGCATTTTTTCATATGTCTCCTGGCCATTCTCATTTCCTCATCAGAGAAGTCTCTTTGTAAGTCTTTAGCCCACTTGATGAGGGGGCTATTGGTTCTCTGCGGTTTTGTTTTGGAAGAGGGTAATTT
Organism: Perognathus longimembris pacificus; assembly: GCF_023159225.1. Taxonomy (NCBI): domain Eukaryota; kingdom Metazoa; phylum Chordata; class Mammalia; order Rodentia; family Heteromyidae; genus Perognathus; species Perognathus longimembris. Next base: position 1,612,600 of record NC_063183.1, on the reverse strand, counting down.
TTTTAGTTCTGCATATATTTTAGAGATGAGGCCTTTGTCTGTTGAATGGCCGGTAAAGATCTTCTCCCAGTCTGTGGGCTTTCTGTTTATCTTGCGAGCTATGTCTTTTGCCCTGCAGAAGCTCTGCAGTTTGATGCAGTCCCATTTGTCCATCCTTTCTTTGATTTGTAGCATTTCTAGGTCTTTGTTAAGGAAGTTCTGTCCTGTGCCAAGGAGCCCAAGTGTTTCTCCTACTCCTTCCTTTAGTGTTTTCAGGGTATCTATTTTAATTTCGAGGTCTTTGATCCATTTGGAATTGATTTTGGTGCAGGGTGATATATAAGGCTCTAGTTCTAAGTAAACCATTTCTTAAACTTTTCTCTGCAACATGCATGACCTAACAAACCCTAAATCTAATTAAGGTTTGGGGAGTCATGTTCAGAAGATTATAAGAGCCAGCTGTGCACAACTGTAATCTCAGCACTTAGGAGTCTGAGGTAGGAGGATCATGAGTTTAAATGAGGTAGCCTTGCCCACATAAAGAGTTGGAGGCCAGCCAGGGCTATATGGCAACCTGCCTTAAGAAAAGAAGCAAAAGAGGTCTGGGAATATGGCCTAGTGGCAAGAGTGTTGCCTTGTATACATGAAGCCCTGGGTTCAATTCCCCAGCACCATGTATGTAGAAAATGGCCAAAAGTGGTGCTGTGGCTCAAGTGGCAGAGTGCTAGCCTTGAGCAAAAAGAAGCCAGGGACAGTGCTCAGGCCCTGAGTCCAAGGCCCCAGGACTGGAAAAAAAAAAAAAGCAAAAGAAAATTATAAGATAGTGTGTTAAATGAAGTTATGCTTATATCAGGAAATGGGCCATATCTAAAGTGGTAGTTTACCTTGTATATGCAAGGCCCTGAGTTCAATCCCTAGTACCAGAAAAAAGGACCTTTAACAAGGGCTGTAGGATCAATTTTGCTACATCATTCATTTCGGGCACTGTATATTTTTACTGAGGATATAGAACTAATTGAAGTATGTTTCCTGAACTCAAGAGCTCATAATCTTGTGGGAGAAATATATTTATTGACCATTTCACTAGCCCTGGCAATATTTGGACTATGAAGTATGCTTTTCACTTCGTTTGATTCACTTACATCTATTCCTTTTTCCATCCAATCATTCAATTAGACAGGTATTTATGGTAGCTACCATGTGCCAAGCACTGTGCCAAACTCTGAGATTACAATGCTGAGTAAAACAGATTGTTTTAAATGATGATGACATATTGCATGTATAATTAGGAGCAAATTTTCAATTATTTATATGATTCAATAGAATGAGAAGCTGATTTTCCAACCTAGGCCGGAAAGTAAGTGAGACTCTTGTTGATAATTAACCACCACAAAAAAAAAAAAAAAGCCTGGAAGTGCAGCTGTAGCCCAAGAGGTAGAGCCTTGAGCAAAAATCTCAGAGATAGCGCCCAGGTCCTGAGTTCAAGCCCCAGGACCAGCACCTCCACTCTCCCACCCAAAGGAAGAAAAGTAAAAGCTAGCTTCTCTCCTTGCACACAAAGCTCCTATTTTCTTCTCCCTAGGACATTGATGGGAGCTTTGAAGCTGAACCTTGGGGGAGCTCCAGAGGGCCCTGCTGGAACAGGAAAGACAGAAACCACCAAAGATTTGGCCAAAGCATTGGCCAAGCAGGTAGGGAAATGTTAGTCATCCGGGCTTCTCCTCTGTGTTCTCTCAACCTCTGCCCAGGAACATGAGCATGAAGTTCAGGATGATTAGTAGCTGGCAGAGTGGGGCCCCATCTTGTTCAGTAGAACAAGAAGAGAGGTACCCCCCCCCTTCTGGGGTGCTGGTGATAGAAGTGGTGTGGGCACCATCCTGAAGGGGCCCACATGCTCTTTTTTTTTTTTTTTTTCCAGTGTGTGGTGTTCAACTGTTCTGACGGTTTGGATTACAAAGCCATGGGGAAGTTCTTCAAGGGGCTGGCCCAGGCCGGAGCATGGGCATGTTTCGACGAATTCAACAGGATTGAGGTAACCGTGCTGCTAGGCTACAGTGTGGAAGCATTGATTGTTCAGGGCCCTTTTTCTGGATTCTCAGCTTTTTTGTTTTTCCAGTCCTGGGGCTTGAATTCGGGGCCTAAGAACTGCCCCTGGCTTCTTTTTGCTCAAGGCTAGCACTCTACTAGTTGAGCCACAGCTCCACTTCTGGCCTTTTTCTATATATGTGGTGCTGAGGAATTGAACCTAAGGCTTCATGTATGCGAGGCCAGCACTCTACCACTAGGCCATATTCCCAGCCCCTGTTCTCAGCTTCTTAATGACAAGGGCTCATGTTTCCTCTATGAATTTTGTACAGCTTAGGTACTTAATAAACTAAATCTAAACAGTGACAAGGAAACAGAGTACATATTTTATACACATCTTTACCTCCTCATCATACCCATTCACTGACACATTCAAAAATTTTGAACAGCTACTGTATGTGAGCAACAGTATGTGTTTATGATACACAGAGGCATAGAAATGTCCTTGCCCTCTAGGTGGTTACATTCTAGTAACAAGAAATAAAAATTAAGTCAGGTGCCAGTGGCTCACACCTATTATCTTAGCTACTCAGAAGCCTGAGATATAAGGATTGTAATTTGAAACCATACAGGCAGAGAAGTCTGAGAGACTCTTATCCCTAGTTAACCAGCAAAAAGCCAGAAGTGACAGTGTGGCTCAAGTGGTAGAGTATTATCCTTTTTTTTTTTTGCCAGTCCTGGGGCTTGGACTCAGGGCCTGAGCACTGTCCCTGGCTTCTTTTTGCTCAAGGCTAGCACTCTGCCACTTGAGCCACAGCGCCACTTCTGGCCATTTTCTGTATATGTGGTGCTGGGGAATCGAACCCAGGGCCTCATGTATATAAGGCAGGCACTCTTGCCACTTGGCCATATCCCCAGCCCCAGTATTATCCTTGAGAAAAACAAAACAGGCAAAAACACAAGGTCCTGAGTTCAAACCCCAGTATTAGCACATGCACACAGAAATTAAACAAATAGAACATGAGAGGAGTCTATTGTAGTGGTACAAAGGACACATCACAAGAGAGTGGATGATCAGGACTTGCAAACATATAATTTGAAGCAATAAACACTGAATGCTTCTTCAGTACCAACCACTAAGTGGTGTTGAAACAAAAATTAAATGCTGTGTAAAACACATACGCACCAGTTTTCCTTTCTTTGTGAAATCCCCAAATCATGCTTCTATTCTGACTATGAAAGTTTGTTTTTAAGTGATGGCTTTTTTGTTTTATTTTTATGTTTGTGAGACTTGAACTCAGGACCTGAGCACTGTCACTTAGCTACTTTGTTCAAGGCTGGTGAACTACCACTTGAGCTATTCCTCCCCTTTCCGCTTTTTATAGTTAAATAGAGATACTCACAGCTCAGGCTGGCTTTGAACCATAATCCTCAGGTCTCAACCTCCTGAGTAGCTGAGATTGCAGGTATAAGTCATCAGCACCAGGCAGGTGATGGGTTCTTTTCTGATAAGTTAGGGGGACCCAAGCAGAACTTCCATCAGCCAGGTGCTCTCAACCACAGGTAGAAGTGCTGTCTGTGGTAGCCCAGCAGATCCTCAGCATTCAACAGGCCATTATCCGGAAGCTAAAGACCTTCATTTTCGAAGGCACTGAGCTCTCCCTGAACCCAACTTGTGCTGTCTTCATCACCATGAACCCTGGATATGCCGGCAGGGCTGAGCTGCCAGACAACCTCAAGGTAAACATGAGCATAGACTTTATATAACATGGATACTTCATGGTATAGAACTTTCTGTAGTATGTATCAGAGGATCTCATAGAGCATTGCAACAGTAACAGGAGGCTTTTTTTTTTGTTTCTTGTTTTTGTGTTTATTTTGGTTGTGAGAAGGAATAGTAGCAAGATCTTGGTCTCAGAACATAGCTACCCAACAAGGTCTCCTGGAGAAAGGGGAATATGTACATAATGACCAATGGCAAACAGGAAACAATGACCACTGGAATAAAAGTCACCATTTTACCAGTGCTGGTGATTGATGCCAGTTATCCTAGGTACTCAGGAGGCTGGTCAGGAAAGTCCATGAGACTCTTATTTCCAATTAACCAGCAAAAAACAGGAAATTCAGTTGTGGCTCAAGTGGAAGAGTGCAGCCTTAAGCAAAAAGCTAAGGGATTGCACACAGGCCCTGAGTTCAAGCCCCTCAACACAATAACAGCAATGGTTATTATAATAATACTATTACATAATATAATAGTATTGTATAATAACAGAATTATCCACCTGGAAGCAAGAGCTACCTTTTAGGTCCAACCTACTACTGGTATACAAGATTTCGGGTCTCATTTTTTCCCCAGAAGCATCTAGAAATTGGGATTGTTACATGAAATCTGATAGTTTTAGAACTTGGCTTAAAAAAGGAAAAGTACTATAGACAGCTAAAGCAAATCTCTATATAAAATAGTATTACATTTCAATATATAGGACTGTATCAAACCTAGGCTGAGCTGCTTAGAGCGCTTGACTATGAAGCAGATGAAAATGAAGTGGTTTCCAGACCTTTGGAGGCAACTGGGCCCTAGATGGCCTTAGCTGCATAAATTGAAGGCAAAAACACAAGAGAGTGGCTAGGTCTTCTATAGGAGAGCATCTGGCACCCAGCTGAAAAGAGTGACCAGAGAGAGAGAGAGAGAGAGAGAGAGAGAGAATGGTCATGCTACTTCCCTTTGCCTCTGTAGATGTTCCTCCTCAAAGTACTCTCTGTATGTATTCAGATTCTGATCAGTTATTTCTTTTCCAGGCCTTATTCCGGACAGTGGCTATGATGGTGCCAGATTATGCTCTTATTGGAGAAATCTCCTTGTATTCTATGGGGTTTCTGGACTCCAGGAGGTATATTACATTAGTTTTCCACTCAGTGTGTTCTGAAATGCTCTTAAGGAGTGGCTTTTGTGTAATGGATTCAATGTGAGTTGGAAGAAAAGAGAAAACATAACAAACTTGCTTCTTTTCACTGGCTAACCTGAGAGCATATAGCCCTGGCTTTGGTACTGAAATAATTTGGTACTGACTGGGAATTAGCCCAGTGGGCTAAGAAAGAGCCTCTTTTATTCAAGTGGCTGCTCATATCGTCTCTACTCCTCACTTTAGCAATTTATGTCACATTATTAAGTGGCCTAAGGCAAAACTATAGTACATATGAAACGACTCCACAGTTGTTTAATATTACTTAACAATTCATTAAATTTTTTTATCAATCAACTGGGTTATTTACCATTAGAAAATTATATGGTTTTCTAAGGCACACATACACACACACACACACATATGTACGTTTGTTTATACATATAACACATATAACAAGACTTGCAAATAATTATTGTAAGTTGGCTTTCATTAAGCCATTCCAAATTTTACCATTTGTCTTTCACATTGTCTTTTCCATAATCTTGAAAGACAGTTATGTATCCTTAACTCAGTTTGGTTACGAACTTTAAATGATGGGGCTGCTCCTCAAATCCATGGGCAAGCCCACTCTCTGCAGAGGTGGGGGTCAGAACCTGCAGATGTGTCTTTGTCCTTCCAGTCTTGCCCAGAAGATCGTTGCAACCTATCGTCTGTGCTCAGAACAGCTCTCCTCCCAGCATCACTACGACTATGGCATGCGGGCCGTCAAGTCCGTGCTCACAGCCGCAGGCAACCTAAAGCTCAAATATCCGGAGGAGGATGAAAGCGTCTTATTGCTCCGCGCCTTGCTTGATGTCAACCTCGCCAAGTTCTTAGCTCAAGATGTCCCTCTGTTTCAGGTGTGCAAGCCTTTAGGACATTGGCTAAGGACCCAGGCTCAACTTCTTCAGCATCTTTACTCCTCATCTTCTGTCCTTTCATACCCTCTCTCATTCCAAACAAAACATATCTCCTGTTGCTAAGTAATAATCTTGTTAGCAAATAGCTCTGTCTAGTTCCAATTTAAAATTTTGTTTTCCCTTTTCTTTTTGGGGGCCAGTATTGGGTTTTGAACTCTAGACCACTCTCTTCCACTCAAAGCTGGCACTCTACCACTTGAACCATTCCTCCACTTCTAGCTTTTTGCTGGTTACTTGGAGATAAGAATTTCACAGACTTTTCAGCCTGGACTGACTTCAAATCATTTGTAGTTGTTTGTCTTTTTTTACCCTGTGTCTCTCGATTTTGGTATTCCCTTTCAATTTCCTAGTTCTAAAACCAGTATAGCGGTTTCCAATATACTCAGATAAGATTACAGAGATAGTGTAGATACAACCACAGGAAGGTGATACAAGAACATCATCAATAGTAGAAGCTACAGATACACATGGGACATTGAAAGTAGTTACAACTGTGATATAACAATCATTTCCATACATGGAGTTCATTTCACTTAGCAGCATCATATGTGATCATAAGGGTATAGCTATTGGGCTCTTGTGATCCTCTGCTGTGACTTGCCGAAACCTGTGCTAATTATTCCCAATAAGGGAGATGACTTCAAATCTTAATACTCAGATCTCTAAGCATCCTGAGTAGCTAGGATTACAGGAGTGAGCCACTGGTACCTGACAAAAATTATTTCTGTAATAGGATAAGCTTTGCTATTGGTGCTAGGATGTAACTCAGTGGCAAAGCTCTTGCCTCGCTAGTGCAATGTCCTGGGTTCAATCCCCCCAAATACAGTAAAAAAGAAAAAAATTTGCTGTTGGGTTTAGGTAGTTATGTTTATTCAATATAAGTAATTTCTTTTTGTACTAATTTAATGTCTTTTTTTCTTTACCAACCAGGATGTGAATTCCATAAAGACAGCAATCATGATTATCTTGGTCATTCTGAACACAACAATTAGAAAGCAGTACTACAAACTTACTAAATATTTACCGTTTTAAATTTTAGGGGAGGGAAATTATGATTAACAGTTGGCATCCATAACGTTGGATGAGTTTTTGGTGCAAGGGGAAAATGAGCTTTGAGAGTTTTCAAACATTTCTTCTGCCTATAGATTTCATTTTAGGAAAATGTTGAGAATCACATTCATCCTTGCCACCTTCTCTCGAATCCTTGTCAACAGGGGATTATCTCAGATTTGTTTCCTGGAGTGGTTCTTCCAAAGCCAGACTATGAAGTTTTCCTGGAATCCCTGAATAACAACACCAAAAAGATGGGTCTTCAGCCAGTACCCTGGTTTATTGGAAAGGTTATCCAGGTTAGTTCCTTGGACCCATGTAAGATGTCCCTGTTCTACTGTCTACAGGAAGCAGGAACTAGGATTTAGGGCAGAGAGGAGCAGGACTGACAACATGGAGCTAGAGTTAACAGATCATGTGGCCATCTGTTGTACTGCAGAATTAAAGTTCAACGTTGTTAGATGATTCTGATCAAGTCATATGATCACTTTTGACTCAGTTACAGAGATTGGGCCTGGACCACAACCAAGCATAGATGGAGATAGCCCCACCCAAGTCACATCAGCTGATCTGAAGGTGCTGACTACCCAGGGAAAGCTAAGCGTCTGCAGATGACAGGCAGGTGATTGTACAGGAAAATCACACGTGTCTGTAGTTAGACTTGATTCTAGAAATTTACTTGAAGCTTCCTTCTAATCTCAGGATTCCCTCTCTGAGATTGCTTTCCAAGATAAATTGAATGAAATAGGCCTCAAATGCACTTTCTTTGCAAAATCATAGGCCATAATGATAAGATGCCTTACATATCATCTGATTCATCCTTTCTGAAGTCCAGAGAGGGAACAAAAATGGGATTAATACAGACATAGGCTCAAATCTCCAATCAAATCCTGCTGTGAGATTTTGGGCAATTTATTTCACCCCATTGAGCCTCAGTTTCCTCATCTGTAAAGTGAAAAGAGAAAAACCTTCCCCACATAGAAATTTAGTTATTCAGAGGTATAGAAAAGTGCTAAATATAGTGACAGATACTATATATAATTAAGTCATTATTATCTCCACCACCCACTTAGTGTCATCAGCATTGTAAGCCTTACCACTTCCCAAAGTCACATTATTAATTGAAAAACAGGCTAAGTAGGATGGTGTCTTCAGATTCTGAGACCAAATTGACCTGTGGTGAAAATAATGATTTTTTCCTACTATATAACCAAGTGAGCTGCTTCAAAAACAAAGCAAAACATTTCACTTAACTCAATCTCAGATCCCAATTTATTTGTTGGAACTTTCAGGTGAACTATTCTTTATGAATAAGCTTTTTTTCCCCAATATTTTTATGGAATATCTTAAACAAGTAGAATTATAATGAAAACATCCATTCCCAAGACTTTGACTTCATCATTAATATGTTTTAATACTTGTGTTATCACTTACCCATTCTTCCATCAATCTACCCATCTATCTGCCTCCTTTCATTTATCATCTTTATAATAATATTTCAAAGGAATTTGCAGACATCCCAATGAACTTTTATAAAGCTTAGCACTGATTTTCAAAAGCAAGGAAATGTTTTTAAAATAAGGTATCAGAAACTATCTGTCCTTTAATATGATATATACTCAATCTTAAATTATATATGTATATATGTATGTACATGTATATATGTACATATATACATATATATAATTAAGTCTGGAGTGTCTAAACCAATGTCTGGCACAAAGTAGGTGCTTCGGAGACATTTGCTGAATGAGATTCCTGCCCTCCTCTACAACCCCATTGTTATTACCTTCACTTAGAGCCTCCTTAAAGACTCATTTCCAAGAGCAATGAGAACTTGATCTTCAAAATTAAAAAATTCAAGTTTTCCCTTTCTCTGAGGGACGCATAGTCAAAGGGAGAAAATGGAGGAAAAAAACATAAAATCTCATACAAATGCTAGTGTTTTAACTAAAATGGGCCACTTGTCACCCACAGGAACAATCAGGACATTCAAGAAATAGGCTCTCACGTAGCTGCTGAGTCTTAAGAGTAGGGGTTGGAATGACATTGTGTCTTTTTTTTTTATTTTGGTACCAGTCTTGGGGGCCTGAACTCAGGGCTTGGCACTGTCCCTGACCTTTTGTGTTCAAGGTTAGTGCATTACCATTTGAGCCACAGCTCCATATCCAGTTTTTTTTGGTGGCTATTTGGAGATAAGAGTATCTTATGCTTCTCTGCCTGAGCTGATTTCAAACCAAGATCCATATTTCTCAGCCTCTTGAGTAGATAAGATTATAAGTGTAAGCCACTGGCACCTAGATGTCATCATATCTTACAGCATGATGCCTGACTCAGAAAACATGTTTTCATCTAAAGAGATTCCAATTAAATCAAATTAGCAGTTAACCCTCTAGAATGGAACTTTCCAACAGAACTGCAGTTTGTTAAAGTAATAACCATTTCCTTTTCCTCTTCAAAATAAATATATGATCAATTTACATAGGGTAATTCTATAGTATTTCCACTCAGGTATAAGACAAGTAATTTTTTTCTGTGTCTTTCAGTAACAATAATCTGACCTCTCTCCCTCTCTCCCTACCCTTTTTAGCCTGTGTGACCATCATTCTAATCTTTAGCTCTAGGAGGTAATGGAAATGACCAATGGTCATTACAGCAATACTAATTACCTAGTTTTAATCATTTCCTATTGTACACATATATTGAATTATCATACTATACCCCATAAATAAAAACATTACTGTTAATTGAAGTTGTGGTTTTTTTTGTGTGCCAGTTCTGGGGCTTGAAGTTAGGGCTTGGGCACTGTCCCTGAGCTTTTGTGCCCAAAGTTAGCACTCTACCATTTGAACTACACCTCCACGTCTGGCTTTTTTTTTTTTTTTTTTTTGCCAGTCCTGGGGCTTGGACTCAGGGCCTGAGCACTGTCCCTGGCTTCTTTTTGCTCAAGGCTAGCACTCTGCCACTTGAGCCACAGCGCCACTTCTGGCCATTTTCTGTATATGTGGTGCTGGGGAATTGAACCCAGGGCCTCATGTATATGAGGCAGGCACTCTTGCCATATCCCCAGCCCTCACTTCTGGCTTCTTTTTAGTAGTTTATTGAAGCAAACTTTCCTGCCCTGGCTGGCTTTGAACTGCAATATTCAGATCTCAGCCTTCTGAGTAGTTAGGATTACAGGTGAGAGCCACAGGTGTCCAGTGTGTGGGGAGCTTTTCAAAGCCCAAGCACAGGCACTTGGAGCTTGAATTGACTTGTGTTGGAGCTTGAGTTCAGGGCCTGGATACTATCTCTTAGATTTTTAACTCAAGGCTGAAGTTCTGTTACTTGAATCATGCCTCCACTTCCAGCTTATTTTTGTTTAATTGGAGTTAAGAATCTCATGGAGGCCGGGCACTGGTGGCTCACGCTTGTAATTCTAGCTACTCAGAAGGCTGAGATCTGAGGATGGAAGTTCAAAGCCAGCCAAGCAGGAAGATTCGTAAAACTTTTATCTCCAGTTAACCACCAGAAAACTGGGAGTGGGGCTGTGGCTCAAGTGATAGAGTGCTAGCCTTGATCTGAAGAGCTCAGGGACAGCACCCAGGCCCTGAGTTCAAGCTCCATGACCGACAAAAAGCAAAACAAAAAACATGGACTTTCCTGCCTGGGCTGGCTTCAAACTACAAATCGATCCTCAGCCTCTTGAGTATCTAGGATTACAGGTATGAGCACCAGTGCCCAACTACTAAATTCTTCCATGGTTTCTCTTTCCAGATCTATGAGATGATGCTGGTAAGACATGGCTTTATGATTGTTGGAGACCCCATGGGTGGCAAGACCTCTGCTTATAAAGTGTTGGCTGCAGCTTTGGGTGATTTACATGCAGGTAAGCTCACATCCCTGGCTTTTGTTGAGGTCAGGACTCCCTACTCATTGGAGAGGATGTCAAGGCTGTGCTTTGCTGGCCCTGGTCATGATTGTCAGAGATAGAAGTAGAATGTGGCACATAGCAGGTAAACAGTAAGGGAGAATGGCTTCTAACAAGGGACTTTATGGGCATGTTATAAAAACTGGAGAAATTCTCTATCAATGTTGAACGTGGCTTATTCAATGGCTCTCCAATAAGAGAGAGATACTCCTGTCACTGGCCTAAATGAAATGAGTCCAAAAGCAAACCCAAACCATCACATTGTTTCTTTTCTTTTACTTTTATTTCTTCCATTCATTCTTCCCTTTCCATATTTTCCTCTTTCCTTCCTTTCTTCATTTTAAGGTAGAGGATAAAAATCCTTTCTTTCTTTCTTTCTCTCTCTCTCCCTTCCTTCCTTCCTTCCTTCCTTCCTTCCTTCCTTCCTTCCTTCCTATTTTCCTTCCTTCCTTCCTTCCTTCCTTCCTTCCTTCCTTCCTTCCTTCCTTCCTTCCTTCCTTGCTTCCTTCCTTCTTCCCTTCCTTCCTTCCTTCCATGATTGTGAAAATTATACCTATATAAATGAAATTATATTCAACACATGGAAGCTACATTGACTGCCAGGGAAACAGACAGACATTTTGTTTGTTTCAGTATAAATTTACAAGCTTATAGTTTTGAATTGTAGTCCTATGTTAGATATATTTTTACATATTTATTTCAAGTCAAGAACTTCATTTAAAATGGTTTTCTAATGACATTTGAGAACCAAGTTGCTGTTAGATATCTTTGAGATTTTTGTGTTGAGGACCGCAGCCTCACCCACTAATTTGGGCATTTACATTTTAATTACAATGATATGAATATTTTTCTTTTTTTGCTGTCAGTCCTGGGGTTTGAACTCAGGGTCTGAACTGTCCCTGAACTTCTTTTGCTTAAGGCTAGTGGCTCTACCACTTGAGCCAGAACTCCACTTCCAACTTGGTAGTTTAGTGGAGATAAGAGCCATACATACTTTCCTGCCAGGGCTGGCTTCAAACTGCAATCCTCAGATCTTAGCCTCTTGAGTAGCTAGGATTAGAGGCATGAGCCACTAGCACCCCATTTATGTGACTACATTTTAAGAAACTATAAGAGAGGGCTGGGCTAAGTAGCTCATGACTGTAATCTCAGCTATTCAAGAGGTCGAGATTGAGGGGATTGTAGTTTGGGGCCAACCTGGACAAAAGATAAGCAAGACTTCATCTCAGCAAATAAGCCAGGCATAGTGGTATGCCCCTGTAACCTCAGCTATGTGGGAGGCATAGGCAAGAGATTTGTGATCCAAGGCCAGCCCTGGGGAGGGGGGAGAGGTTGAGATACCCTATGACTAAAACACAATTTTTTAAAAATAAGGAAGGTTGGGAATAGATAGATATGTGGCTCCAGTGGTAGAGTCCCTGCCTAGCAAGTGTAAGGCCCTGAGTTCAAGTCCCAGTACCACAAAAAAGAAACTAAAAGCATTAGAAAGATGCTACTACAGTGTTTGTACTATTTCTGTAGAAATAAATTTTATTTAGGATGTAAATCACTTAAGTACTTCAACTTTCTCTTACTTTGAAGGATGATGTAAAAGTGTCATAATTTTCTGTTATTAAATAAATACTCTGTGCCAACCATTTAGCCTAAATATTCCAGCTTGATGCTGGCATTATAATAGTATGTATATTTTTCAGGGGACAAATGACACTCATTGAGCAGTTGAGAAAAAGCTTTCAGGGCTAAATTAGCCATCAGATAGAAAAATGTAACTATTATTTTCCAGAATCCTAGCCTAAAGCCAAGGTAGTTAGGGACTATGACAATAAGATAGTTTGAGATGATAAAATAGGGTCTCTCTTCTTTAGTCCTTGAGTTCTTAGGCCTAGTCCAGTTGCTTTAGACTTGTGTCTGATCAGCACATTTGGAATAAGACTCAGAATAAAGTATACTATGAAACTAATGGCCATGATAACCCAACAACCTAACATGTACTTAAGTTTAAAATCTATGTAAGAACTGAGTTCACATTTTATTTATTTATTTATTTATTTGCAATTCCTGGGCCTTGGACTCAGGGCCTGAGCACTATCCCTGGCTTCTTTTTTTGTTCAAGGCTAGCACTCTGCCACTTGAGCTACAGCACCACTTCTCGCCTTTTCTATATATGTGGTGCGGAGGAATTGAACCTAGGGTTTCATGTATACAAGCTACGCACTCTTGCCACTAGGCCATATTCCCAGCCCCCTGAGCTCACATTTTATAAAAACTATTTTTGGACCAGGCATGGTGGTCTTTCCTCTAATCTCATCTATTCAGTGGGTGGAGGCTAGCTTGGACAAAGCCAGCCCATGCAAAGTTAGCAGTGATACCCCATCTCAAATACCAAAGGGTGAGGGTGGAGGTGAGGTTCAAGTGATAGAGTGTTAGGCTTTGAGAGAAAAAGCAAAAAAAAAAAAGTGTGACGTCCTGCACAAAACAACCTTCATAGCCAGTTACTGGTAGTCCACACCTTGTAATCCTAGCTATTCAGGAAGCTGAGCTCTGAGGATTAAGGTTAGAAGCCAACCCTGGCAGGAAAGTCGCTGAGATTCTTATCTCCAATTAAACACCAAGAACAGAAGTGGATCTGAGGCCCAGGCAACAGCTTTATGTGAAAAACCTAAGGGATCAAGCCCCAGTACTGTTCCCCCCCCCCAAAAAAACTAAAAACTCCCAAAAGGGAGGGAGCATGGCTCAAGTGGTGAATCATTTGCCTACCCTGTATGAAGCACTGAGTTCAGTTTCCAAGATTGAGGAAATAAATAAACAAGGACTCTCTTTGGGTTGCACATTTATCAAGGCTGTTTTTTGTTTGAAGTAGCATTGTTTTTTCTACCATCTGGTATCACCAGAGCCTCTGTAACTAATGTTGGGTCTTTTCCTCCAGCCAACCAGATGGAGGAATTTGGTGTGGAGTACAAGATCATCAACCCCAAGGCCATCACAATGGGGCAGCTGTATGGGTGCTTTGACCCGGTGAGTCATGAGTGGACAGATGGCGTCCTGGCCAATGCTTTCCGGGAACAAGCATCTTCTGTATCTGAGGACCGCAAGTGGATTATCTTTGATGGGCCAGTGGATGCTGTTTGGATTGAAAACATGAACACTGTTCTGGATGATAATAAGAAGGTAGCTACAAGCCTCACTTGTTTGTGAGTTGGGTATAAATTCTTATTGAAGTCAGTGATCAAGACAATAGAAGACATGCATTTGTTGAGAATGACATTTATCAATTTCTCAACAATACTGCCGTTTGTACTTATAGTCAGTAACTATATAGGGTCTAATAATGGTTTAAATAACTATTTTTCTTATGATTTTTTGGGGAGGGGGAATATTGAGAGAGTTAAATTGGCCAGTTGGTTTCTAGTTCTTGTGATTTCACTAGAACTAGAGGATATACAGCCAAGATGACTTTTCCACACAATATTTAAGGGCTTTCTGGGCACTGGTGGTTCATGCCCGTAATCCTAGCTACTCAGGAGGCTGATACCTGATATTTACAGTTTGAAGCTAGCCTAGGCAAAAAAGTCCATGGACTCTTACCTTCAACTGACTTTTCAAAAGCTGGAAGTAGAGGTGTGGCTCAAGTGGTAGGGCACCAACCTTGAGTGTAAAAGCTAAGGAATAGCTTCCAGATGTTGGGGTCAGCTGTGCCTTTAAGGGGCCACAGCTGACCTTGACCTGCCCTTGGCAGGAAGAGAAGGCTCTGCTCCTGGGGCAGCACGTGTGTAATGGAGGACACCTCAGAAACCCATCCTTAGGGGGCTGGGCCTCTGCCCCCGAGGGAGGTCCCCTGACATCACTTGATGGACAGCCCTCTGTGACCAATCTGCAATCCCTCTCTTGTGCCTGCCCTCGGAGGTATATCTGGGGGGCTCCTCATTTGAATAAAGTAGAACGTCCCAGAGACATCTCCAAGATCTCACGCGCTCGTGTCTTCCTTGGGCTGGCGAGTATGCAGGTCTCGCACCCACACGCGACCCAAGGGCTTAGCTTTATTCCTCCCCAACATCCAGACCCAAAGTTCAAGCGCCAGTCAGTATTCACACACACACACACGCACACGCACACACACACACGCACACGCACACACACACACAGAGTTACAGGGCCTATCTGGACTCAAACTAGAAGAGAAATAGACTCCATCTCTTGATGGAAGTGGAGAAAGACACATTATAAATGTGCATGTGGAATGAGAATAGATTTTGGAACATTACTGCAGTAGTCTTTGGAAAATACATTTTGCCACAGTAAGTACAGTAACACTAAAGAACTTGACCTTGAGCAAGGCAGTTAGGTTCAAGGCCTGGCTTTTCCACTACCAGCTGGGTAGCATCAGAAGCTATTTACTCACTCAGTGTCTCAAATCTATCACCTATGAAATCTACCTCATAATGTTGTTAGGAAGGTTAGATGAGTCAATATTTGCAACCTGCTTATATATACTATCTGAAATATAGCCAGTACTATATAACTTTCACTATACAATTTTTTAAATAATAGAATAAAAATATACTGTTGAATATACATCACCATCAAATCAACATGTTCTCAAACTATTTAAATGTCACAAGCCTAAGAGTGAGTCGTATTTAACAATGGAAGTCTCAATGAAAATTACTTACTCAAATTACACACATACATTAATTACACCATGTGTGACACCCAGATCATGATGACTCCCCACAAAGGCCCCATTAGGGAGGGGGAAATTCCCTTAGAAGAGCACAAAAACCTGAAATGTGGTCATATGTGCATAATTTTGATTTTATAGAATAGAAAATTAGAAACAAATAGTATTATATGGTATGGATTATACTATATAAACTAATGTACCAAATGGTTTTGAGTTTAGTAATACAAAGAGAGTCATAACTAAGGAGTTTCTTAATTGTTGTTCTTGTGGTATAATCAATAAAGCTATAGTCACAGGTGTGGATCTATTTTACCTTTATTGATATTTAGAAATGGCAGAGCTTGATGGTGTCATTCCCATAATAGTTGTGACCTTATCTGGGAATGTATCCAGAGACATGAATCAGGTAACACACAGGGAACTTTATAGCCACAATTAAGATGAGCAGCTGGAATCTGTGGTGTCAGTTTTCCTTGGAGAGGCCAGGACTCTAGCTTTGTCTATGACTTAAATTTTTCTCTTGTACTCATGTTGGCAGATGACAGGTGTTTTAAGGAGATATGCCAAGACTCACCTATGATTTTCAGGTTCTACAGTGTATTGTCAACCACAGATCCCAATGAGCTTAGGTGGCTCAGGCCTGTAATACTAGCTACTCAGGAGGCTGAGGTCTAAGGATCATAGTTTGAACCCAGCCCACATAGACAAACAGAAACTTATCCCCAGTTAACCAGCAAAAAGCCAGAAGTGGAGGTGTGATCAAGTAGGGGAGTGCCAGCCTTGAGTGAAAAAGATGAGTGAAGAGAGTAAAGCCTTGAGTTCATGCCCCACTACCAGCACACACACCAAAATACAGTGCCTTTCAAACACTAGGATTTCCAGTGGTCTTCCATTCAACTCTAGAAAGGATTGAGAGGGAGTTTTTGTCACTCTTAACATTGATTAGTCCATGTGAGAAGTTCAAAAATACATCTTTGACTTTAGTAAATATGATGAGATGAAGATGCACACTTAACTTCTATGTTAAAAACCAGAAGGAAAAAGGGTGCCCATGGCTCACACCTGTAATCCTAGCTACTCAGGAGGCTGAGATCTGAGGATTGTGGTTCAAAGCCAGCCAGGACATGAAAGGTTGTAAGACTCTTCTCTCCAATTAACCACCAGAAAAATGGAAGTGACACTGTGGCTCAAGTGGTAGATCACTAGCCTTGAGCTGAAGAGCTCAGGAACAGCACCCAGGCCCAGAGTTCAAGCTCCACAACTGACAAAAAAAGGGACTAAGAAGCTTCATTAGAGCTGATAACATCTCAGTTCTTCACTTAAGATTGCAAGTTTGTGATTTCCTTTCCTTACTATCTACAAGTATAACTCACTTAGCCATGACTGAGCCCCCTCCACCCCCTTTCTGCTTCTCTCTTGAGAACTTCTCATCATTTTCTAGGCTATATGCTTTGATTGTCATCTATCTCCTCCAAAAGCATGTTGACTCCCAAGAAGAGGATGTTTCTGTCTCTTTTATCCCATGCACTTAGAATAGTGCCTGGACCATGATACGTGCTCAGAAAATGTTTGTGGGCTACACTCAAACTAACTGTTTCCACTGAGACCCTTCAGTGGTTGATGAAATTTAACTGCTTTGCTTGTCTCCCCCTCCCCCACCCCCTGCCTCCTACCTGCACCTCCATTCTGTTTTCTCTTTTTTTTTTTTTTTTTTTGGCCAGTCCTGGGCCTTGAACTCAGGGCCTGAGCACTGTCCCTGGCTTCTTCCCGCTCAAGGCTAGCACTCTGCCACTTGAGCCACAGCACCGCTTCTGGCCGTTTTCTGCATATGTGGTGCTGGGGAATCGAACCTAGGGCCTCGTGTATCCGAGGCAGGCACTCTTGCCACTAGGCTATATCCCCAGCCCCTCCATTCTGTTTTCACTTGCAGTTGTGTTTAATGAGTGGAGAGATTATCCAGATGAGTGCCAAGATGAGTCTGATCTTTGAGCCAGCAGACCTGGAGCAGGCCTCCCCAGCCACTGTGAGCAGGTAAGTCAGGGTGCATGGGTACCTGAGGGGAAGGTGTGGTCTGCAAGCCCTACACAGGAGGAAAAGCACTAAAATCCACAAATGTGATTAAGCACTCAAAGACCACCCCACTACCTGTTATTCACTTAGACGTGTCACACTGTTGGTGGGAGTCCAAATCAAGCAAGCACTTTGGAAAAGAGTTTGCCATTATCTTAAGTGGAGCTTTCATTTGCCCATATGATCCATCCAACAATTCTGCTCTTAAGTATATGCCCGAAAGACACTTTTACTTAGGAACAATGGGAGAGCTGTAAAAGAATATGCATACTGGCACAAAGACCAATAACAAACTGTTGGAAAGTGCCCAAATAACTATTTGTAGGAGTGAATTAATAAATTGTGATAACAATGCAATATCTATCTATCTTATGCAAAATAAATAAGTAAGCAGCCTTGACAGCATCTGTATGGATAAATCTTAGTAACCATATAGTGGATCAAATCTTAGTATTTTGTGTAGCTATGGTAAATAATTCTGTAGTGAGCATGGTTGTGCTAGAAGCTTTAGTATGGCCTTGTTTGTGATCATTTTTGCCAGTCCTGGGCCTTAGACTCGGGGCCTGAGCACTGTCCCTGGCTTCTTTTTGCTCAAGGCTAGCGCTCTGCCACTTGAGCCACAGCGCCACTTCTGGCCGTTTTCTACATATGTGGTGCTGGGGAATCGAACCCAAGGTTTCATGTATGCGAGGCAAGCACTCTTTCCACTAGGCCATATCCCCAGCCCCTGTGATCAGTTTTGTAAAATCCCAGAAGTGGGATTGCTGAGTCATAGGGAAGCTCTGTGTTTAGTCTTTTGAGGAACCTCCATACTGCTTTCCAGAGTGATTGAACAAGTTTACACTCCCACCAACAGTGTAGTAGCATTCCCTAAAAGATTTTTTAAAAATTCATTACATGTCTGATGCAATGGCATATGCTTGTAACCTTATCTGAGTGTATGGGAAACAGTGTGTACTGGTATTAGAATTAGGAAATTCAAAGGGAATACCAAAATTGAGAGACAAAGGGTAAAATAAGAGAAACAACCACAAAAGCAATACTTGCAAAACTGTTTGGTGTAAGTGAACTGAACACCTCAGGGGGGAAAGGGGGAGGAGGAGGGGGGAATGAGGGACAAGGTAACAAACAGTACAAGAAATGTATACAATGCCTAATGTATGAAACTGTAACCTCTCTGTACATCAGTTTTATAATAAAAACTTAAAAAAAAAAGAGGGAGGGGAGAAAATGAAATTTCTTCATCAAGGAGGTAACCCACTGAAAGCACCATTTAAATAATGGTAATATGATAATAATTGCTAGCATTTATCAAATCTTACCACATGCCAGCTCAATAAGTAATTTACATACATACGTAAGTGAATTCTTGCAGTAACTCTGTGAGAGTATTATCATTATATTCTTGTAACTAGTGCAGAAAGAAAATCAGAGAGAAGTTATATGATTTGACCAAAGATACAAATCTAGAACAACTATGCCGAAGCTGGATGTTCTTGAATGAGAGAAGCAGACACATCAACATAGGCTCATCTGTCTGTCGTGCTGATGGGTCCATAGTACTGGAAGCTAAGACTGGCTACCTTAGCAAACATGGCCTGGTGACTCCTGACTGCTATTGTTAGGTAGATGTGAGCTCTTTGATAAAAACAGAGTAAAGTATGTTATATTGTAAAGTATTTTTCAGAAGTGGAATACTGTAAAAATTCAATAAATGTCAGCAACTTCTATGACCATTATTTAAATGATTTTTATTGTATTGGTTCCTCAATGATAAGCTTTTAGATTCTGCATTAATGATTCTCAGTTTCAATGTCAAGGCACTTTGATGTTTTGCAATCATCTGTGAGGTGTCCCATATGTAATTTAGCGTTGCTAATAAAAAACCAGAAGTTTGTTAATTTAAAAAAAAAATTTCATTACATGTCTGATGCAATGGCATATGCCTGTAGTTCCAGCTACTTGGGAGGTGGAGGTAGGAGGATTGTGTTCTAAGACCAGCTGAGACAAGAGCATAAGACTTTATATGAAAAACAAACTAAAAGCATGAGGACTTGCAGGAGTGGCTCAAGTGGTAATGTGTCTAGTAAGTATGGAGCATTGAATTCAGTCTTCAGGATCACGAAAAGGAAAAGAAAAACACATGTAATTTCAGAAGCATCTAAAATTGTATAAAACTACATAATAAGGGAAGAAATCAATATTCAAGATGCTATGTTACCTTAGGTGGGGAAGCCCAAGAGAATAGGACAAGGGTGATCATATGGTGAGATGAAGTTTATTGCTAAGGTCTAAGGCCTGGCACAGTGCTTGAGGTACAGTACAATAAAAAGAGAGCACCTAACCTCATTCTCTGTTTATGCAACTAGGTGTGGAATGATCTACATGGAGCCCCATCAGCTAAGTTGGAGGCCCCTGAAGGATTCATACATGGACACCCTGCCTTCCAGCCTCACCGAGGAACATAAGGAATTGGTGAGACCTTCAGTTCTCTTTATTCTCATCCCATTCCACTTCAGCCCCATGTCCTAAGTCATCGCCAGGACCTTCTAAGTACATCTTCATCTTCATAGTTCCAGGAAGCAAGAAGGGGCAGGAAATGGATTCCTTGCCCATCATGTTTCCAACTTTCTTCTTCATGTGGTGGGCATGGCACAGGACAGTGAACTTATCCTTCATCTTCCACCTTCCCCATCATTCCTCTTGTCTCCAACGGAAAATTCCAGTGCTGGGGAATGTTCTTTTTATTTTATTTTATTTTATTTTTGCCAGTCCTGGGCCTTGGACTCAGGGCCTGAGCACTGTCCCTGGCTTCTTCCCGCTCAAGGCTAGCACTCTGCCACTTGAGCCACAGCGCCGCTTCTGGCCGTTTTCTGTATATGTGGTGCTGGGGAATCGAACCTAGGGCCTCGTGTATCCGAGGCAGGCACTCTTGCCACTAGGCTATATCCCCAGCCCCTGGGGAATGTTCTTGATGGTGGGTGTGCTATCATTTATCCTCCATTTTGCTACCAGCAGACATGGCTATAGACATAGACCACATCAGAGAGGATCCTGTCCCTCCACAATGTCATTCCTACAGCTAACCCTTGGACCAGCTCTCCACATTTCTCACTGTGAGCAACCTAGGACTGGTTAGAAAGACTCTCTTTGCAGCTGGCACAAGTGGCCAGTGACCAGTCTCCCTCCCCATCCTCAAAGATGGGAATGTTTAGGTTATGTGGGTTTTCCTGACTTCACACTCAGACCAGGGAAGCAGGAGGAAAGCCCACCTATGCTTATGGTGTCCCTTGTACTTCCCCAAAGAATGAGGAGACTAAGGAAGTTCCACCTCACAGTAGAGATGCTCAGGGGATCACCTAGGATGACACTATGTTTGTCACCATATAGACACGCACACACATGGCCTACACCAAAGGAAATTCGCCTAGGGCTTTAAATGTAATGTCGGCAATGGGGTTTGCTTATCCTTGTCTTATATGAACGTACATACATAGCTTTTGAGCTATTGTGATACACTGAGAGGTCTATTTTTGACCTTTATATGTTGAGTAATTGTTTGGTTTTAGTTACAAAATGTAGGGTCGCTGACCCAAACCTGTGGGAAATACCTTTTGACAAGAAGTTTTTGGTTTCGCCGCAGACCTGGTCTCTACCCTATCCCCCTGCCCCCACCTTAACAGTCATATATCAAGGAGCTCATGCCCCTTTGTTTTCTGTGTTCTAGGCTTGTCTCGCTCAACATTATTTGCTCAAGTTCGGACCGTTTCCCTGCAAATAACAATATTTCACCATTTCTAATCGCTATGTAGTATTCCATTGTGTATAGGTACCATATTTTTTGGATCCATTCGTCTGTGGAGGGGCATCTGGGTTGTTTCCATATTTTGGCTTTTGTGAATTGTGCCGTGATAAACATGGAAGTGCAGATGTCTTTTTGATATCTTGGGACCTGTTGTTCAGGATAGATGCCTAGGAGTGGTATGGCTGGGTCATAGGGTAGGTCTATGTTGAGCTTTTTGAGGAACCTCCATACTATTCTCCAAAGTGGTTGTACTAATTTGCACTCCCACCAACAATGGAGAAGGGTTCCTCTTTCCCCGCACCCCCTCCAGCATTTGTTGTTGCCTGAGTTTAGAGTATAGGCCATTCTGACTGGAGTGAGGTGGTATCTCAGGGTTGTTTTTATTTTCATTTCCTTTACTGCCAGGGATGTTGAACATTTCCTCATATGTTTCTTTGCCATTTTTATCTCTTCGCTTGTGAAGTCTCTCTTTAGCTCCTTTGCCCATTTCCTAATTGGTTTACTGGGCATGGAGGGGCTTAGTTTTTTGAGTTCTCTGTACATGAAAGATATTAGGCCTTTGTTGCTGTGCTGGTAAAGATCCTTTCCCATATGGTTGGCTGTCTTTCTAGTTTGGTGGCTATGTCCTTAGCTGTGCAGAAACTTTTTATTTTGCAGTAGTCCCATTTGTCGAGTCTCTCCCCTATCTGTTGTGCCCCTGGGACTCTATTCAGGAAGTTCCTTCCTGTGCCTATAAGTTCTAGTGTCTTTCCTACTCTGTCCTTCAGTAGTTCCAAGGATTCAGGTCTGATGTTGAGGTCCTTGATCCATTTTGAGTTGATCTTGGTGCATGGTGATAGGCTAGGGTCCACTTTGAGCTTTCTGCATATGGCTGCCCAGTTTACCCAGAACCAGTAGTTGAAGAGGCTCTGTTTTTTCCATTGTATGTCTTTAGCTCCTTTGTCAAATATCAGCTGACTGTAAGAGTGCGGTTTTATTTCTGGGTCTTCAATTCTATTCCATTGGTATTCAGGTCTGTTTTTATACCAATACCAGGATGTTTTTGTTATGATGGTTCTATAGTAGAGCTTGAAGTCTGGTATTGTGATACCTCCTGCACTGCTTTTTTTTGCCTAGAATTGCTTTGGCTCTTCTAGGTCTTTTGCTGTTCCATATGAATTTGTGGGTTGCTTTCTCTATTTCAGTGAAGAATGGAGCTGAGATTTTGATGAGGATTGCATTGAATTTATATAACAATTTGGGCAATATGGCCATTTTCACTATATTGATTCTGCCTACCCATGAGCATGGGAGGTCTTTCCATCTCCTTGTGTCTTCTTTGATTTCCCTTTTTAGATTTTTATAGTTCTCATTAAATAGGTCCTTCACGTCTTTGGTTAGGTTGATCCCTAGGTACTTTATTCTTTTTTTGGCTACTGTAAAAGGAATTGTTTCCATAATTTCCTTTTCTGCTTGTACATTGCTGGTGTACAGAAAAGCTGCTGACTTTTGTGGATTGATTTTGTATCCTGCTACTTTGCCAAAATGGTTTATTAGGTGTAGGAGTTTGGGGACTGAGTTTTTTGGGTCCTTCAGATATAAGATCATGTCATCTGCAAATAGGGATAACTTGATTTCTTCCTTGCTGATGTGGATCCCTTTGATGTCCTCCTCTTGCCTTATTGCTATGGCTAGGGATTCCAGCACTATGTTGAAAAGAAGTGGGGAGAGTGGGCATCCTTGTCTTGTTCCTGAGTTTAGTGGGAATGATTTTAGTTTCTTCCCATTTAATACGATATTAGCAGTTGGTCTGTTGTATATGGCTTTTATTGTTTTGAGGAATGTTCCATCTATTCCTGTTCTCTCCAAAGCTTTTTAATAAGTATGGATGTTGTATTTTGTCAAAGGATTTTTGGACATTGACTGAGATAACAATGTGAATCTTGATCTTAGTTCTGTTGATGTGGTGAATTACGTTGATTGATTTATGGGTGTTGAACCATCCTTGTGTCTGTGGCATGAAGCCTACTTGGTCATGATGTATAATTTTCTTGATCAGTTTCTGGATCCTGTTAGCTAATATTTTATTGAGGAGCTTTGCGTCTGTGTTCATTAGTGATATTGGTCTGTAGTTCTCTTTTTTTGTTGGGTCTTTGCCTGGTTTGGGGATGAGTATGATATTAGCTTCATAGAATGAGTTTGGGATTTCTCCCTCTGTTTCTATTTCATGGAAGAGTTTGAGGAGTATTGGTATTAGCTCCTCACTAAAGGTTTTATAGAATTCGTTGGTGAATCCATCTGGGCCTGGGCTTTTCTTTGTTGGGAGGCTCTTGATTACCCCCTGTATCTTGCTGTAAGTTATTGCTTTATTTAGTTGATTTATTTCTTCTTGGTTCAGTTTGGGCAGTTTATACTTCTCTAAGAATTGATCCATTTCTGTAAAATTATTTTTTTTAGTGAGTAGAGGTTCTGGAAATAGTTCCTTATGATTGTTTGAATATCATGTGTATTTGTTGTGATTTTTCTGGTGGAGTCCTGATTTTATGTATATGAGTCTCCTTTTCTTTTTTTTGTAAGTCTTGCGAGGGGTCTGTCAATTTCATTTATTTTCTCAAAGAACCAGCTTTTAGTCTTATTTATTTGTTGAATAGTCTTTCTATTTTCAATCAGATTTATCTCTTCTTTAATCTTTGTGATCTCTCTCCTCCTAGTCATTTTAGATTCAATCATTTTTTGTTTCTCCAGTTGTTTTAGTTTCATCATGAGGTTATTCACCTGCTCTGCTTCCATTCTTTTAATGTGAGTGCTGAGGGCAATGATTTTGCCCCTCAGTACTGCCTTAGATGTATCCCATAGGTTTCTTTGTGATGTATTTTCATTGTTGTTGTTGCTTATGAGTTCGTTAATTTCATCCTTAATTTGGTCTGTGGCCCAAGTGTTAGATAACAGTGAGGGGTTTAGCCTCCAAGAATATGTGTAGCCTCTGTGGTATCCTTTGTTATTGAGGGTTACCTTTATTCCACTGTGGTCAGACATAATACATGAGATGACGTCAATACTTTTGTATTTGCTGAGGTTCTTTATGTGGGCTAGGACATGGTCTATTTTGGAGTATGATCCATGGGCTACTGAGAAGAAGGTGTATTGGGTCTCTGTAGGGTGAAAGACTCTGTACAGATCTATCAGATCCATTTGGGATATGGTGTTACTTAGGTCCTCAGCTCCCTTGCTAATCCTCTGGGTATTGGATCTGTCTCTTGGAGAGGTGAGGTATTAAAGTCACCCACTATGATTGTGTTTGGGTCTATCTTGTTCTGTAGTTCTGTGAGAATTTGCCTGACATATATAGGGCCTCTTTTGTTTGGTGAGTATACATTTATCACCGTGATGTCTTGATTCTGGATTTTTCCTTGTATTAAAATGTAGTGTCCTTCTTTGTCTTTTTGAGTTGATTTTAATGAGAAGTCCAGCTTGTCTGAGATCAGGATGGCTACTCCTGCCATTTTGATAGGTGTGTTTGCTTGGAAGATCTTGCTCCATCCTTTCATTTGGAGCCTGTTTCTATCCCTTTCTGTAAGATGGGTCTCTTGAAGACAACAGATGGCAACTTTTTGTTTGTGGATCCACTCTGTCAGTCTGCTCCTCTTTATTGGAGAGTTTATACCGTTTATATTCAAAGAGATCAAGGATAAGAGTGTGTTTTCCCCTTCCATTTTCCTGTTAGGCTGTTTTTCCTCTCTTTTTTTTTCTCTTGTCTTTAATGAGCTGCTCTTTCTGTTGGGCTCTGGTTATTGTAGTTTCTTTCTGTTTCTCTCTGTGTGTCCTGTACGATTTCTGTTGGATGGAGTGCCCCTCTTAGAATTTGCTGTAAGACTGTTTTTTTATTCACATACTCCTTTAGATCCTCTTTGCTATGGAAAGATCTGGTTTTTCCCTCGAATGTGAATTGTAGTTTCGCTGGATATCTAATTCTGGGTTGGCAATTGTTGGCCTGTAGGACTTGGATTGTGTTCTTCCATGCTCTTCGTGCATGGTAGGTTTGTGTGGAGAGGTCTGCTGTTATTCGGATCCTTTTCCCATTGTAATAAATCTCTTTCTTTCTTCACTTTGGCTGCATTCAAAATTTTCTCTTTATTCTTGAGATCTGAAGTCTTGATTATTATGTGCCTGGGCGAGGATTTTCTAGGATCTGGTCTGCCAGGTGTCCTATAGGCTTCGGTTACCTGGGTGAGGTTCCTAGTGAGACTGGGAAAGTTTTCTGCAATAACTCTATTGAAAATATGTTGAAGCCCTCTGCTCCAGTATTCGGCTCCTTTTTCTATTCCAATTATGCACAGAATATATCTCTTGTCTTTGTCCACTAGCTCCTGGATTAGTCTGCCTTGGAGTTTTACCGTTTCTTGGAGTGTGGTAATTTTCTGGTCCTTATTGGCTGCATTGTCAAAAGAGAGATTCGGGTTTCAATATGATCAATTCTTTGTGATGTGGTTTCAAGCGTGGAATTTATGGATGTCAGGGAGCTATTTATGGTTGCCAGATCAGCTCTGATCGTGGAAATTTCTTCCTTTAAAGAGTTGTATTTTAAATCTATTTTTTCATGCATTTCACTTCTTAAGGTCTTCTTTAATGGAGGTGTGCACTGTATCCATTTTTGCTTCCATTTCTTTCTTGACTTCCTGAAGGTCCTTCAAGACTTCCATTCTAAACTCCTGGAATTGTTTTCTGAATTCGTTCCTGAGGCTTTCCATCATTTCTGCTATCAGAGCCTCAGTTGTTTTTTTATTCTCCATCTCCTCTTCAGTCGTACTGCTTTTTGGAGCTGGCGAGCTGGCTTGCCCTTTCATGAAATTTGTAATATTTCTTTGTGATTTGCGCATCTGGAGATCTGTAGGTGGCGTCCTTGGGTTGGCTTTGTGCTGGTTCCTGCTGGTTCGTCAGTGGAGACTTGTTTGTGTCCTGGCTCTGGGTTTGAGTTTGGCTGTTGAACCTTACTTCCTAATGGGTGAGCATGACTGTCTCAGTTGTTGCCGGGGTGGTCACCCTCACTGCACTTGGGGGTGGGTAGGTTCTGTGTCTTTCTCTGCAGGACAGTGTCCTGCCACTGTGTTGTGCTGACCCTAGTGTGCCCCTGGTGGGAGTTTGTGGGTCATTGATTCAGCGTGGCATGGAAACTTTTCTCTTCTTTGGTTCTTTTTCCCACTTGGTACTGTGGTCAGAGGAGCTCACCTCTCAGATTGAGGTTTGCCGCTGAGAGGCGGCTCGCCCACCTGTGTGGATTGCACCTGTTGGAGTAGGTGTTGCTGTTGAGGGGCGGCCCACCCACCTGTGCGGAGTGCGCCTATCAGAGCAGGTGCTGTCGCTGGGGGGCTCTGCCCACCTGTGCGGAGCGCACCTATCAGAGCGGGTATTGTAGTTTGCCCATTTTTGCACTCCCGCAGGGGGTTGGGCAGAAAATCCTCCTGCTGGAGGGCTAGCACGCTGGCCCACATTGGCCCTCCAGGGGGGCACGTGTGTGTGCACTCTAGTGCTTCCTTTGGGGACATGCTGCCCCGAGTTGTTGGAGGGTGCTTGTGCCCTCTCGTGAGTTTGCCTGTGGGGGGCGGTATGCGTGGACCCCAGCAGGTTCAAGTGTCCAGGCGTGGGTCGATGCCCACAGACTCTCTGCGCCTCTGCTGTGAGGGCGGCATGTGTTCGGGCCCAGGTGTCCCTGCTGGGCTGGTATTGCACACCAGCAAGCCTGTGACTGTTGTTCAAAAAGTCCACGAGGACCAGGCACCTCAGGTGGGGGTTCCAATGCCTACCAGTCCCCGGGTCCTTGCTGGGGAGGGGGCGGGGCTGGTGTGGACAGTTTCGGGCTTCCCAGCTGGGGCTTTGGGGAATGCCTGACTAAGGTGTTTTCCGGTCCCCTTGTTGGGCGCTGCTCCACCTCTGCTAGCTCCCGTGTCCTCCCAGAGGCTGTAGGGTCCTAGAACCGCCAGATTTGGGGCTCCTTTGTCCCCTCAGGGTAGGGAGGGGGAGGGAGGGAGCTCTAGCTTCTTTGTAGGGTTTGGGTCTCTGTTAGAGCTGGTCTCCCATGGGTGGGGGGGGAGGTTAGTGGGGAACTTACTGGTCCTGGATTGTGTGTGTGTGTCCCGCGCTGCTGTGGGCTTTTCAGGGCTGGGGTGCTGGGGTGTGGCGAACGGTCATTTGGTGGTGGCAGTCCTGGCTGTCCCTGTCCGGCTCTCCCCATCTGTGCCGCCCGGTTCCCCTGCTGTTTATGTCTGTTCCCAGCCATTCGGTCCCGCACCTCCGGTCCTGTGCCGCTGTCTGTCTCAGTCGGTCTGCGCTCTGTCTGGGGTCCGTGGAGCTCCTGCTGTCTGGACTCCGCACTCCTGGCATGACTTTTCGGCTGTTGGTTTGCCGGCGCCGGATCCCCTTTCCCAGCCTGGCCCTGTTAGGGCCAGGGGTCGGCGGGTGGGGGAGGGGTACCCTGGAGATTTTCCGACTCCGTGCAGGTTATAGGCTCTTCTTTTTTTGTTCTTTTTTGTTTCCTGTGTTTCTCTGTTGCTTCTGGTTGTTGGGTTTGCTGGATTCTTGATGGGGTGTTGGGTGCTGGAGTTCCCAGCTCACTATTCGGTTGGAGCGAGTTGGGGTGCCTCCCTATTGTATCAGCGCCATCTTCCCCTCTCTTATTCTCAATTATAACACCTTGGTTTCCTACTAACACTTCCATCATCTTCACTTTATTTACTTCATTACTTTTTTCTTCTTCTTCTTTATTGTCCAAGTGTGGTACAGAGGGGCTACAGTTTCATATGTAAGGCAAGTACATTTCTTATCCAACTTGTTAAAATGAGGGAGGAGCCTCATTTTTCTTCTGTCTTCCCCCCTCCTCTTCATTACTTTTAAAATTTTTATTTCTATTGTTTGTTGTCCCCCTCCCTCAGGCTATGGACTAGCAGAGAGGCCTTGTCATCATATCCATCACTTATTCCCAGCACTATGGGCTACAATGCAATTATTAGATGCTCAGCAAATAGCATCTTATTTCATATAGGTGCTCCTAACTTAAGATGGGGTTATGTCTTGACACACTTATCCTACATTGAAAATATCATAAATTGAAAATTCATTTAACCCATCTGATTTATCAAACTTCAGACATAGCTTAGCAACAACTGGTTTATCTGCCTTTCACCTCCTGATTGATCACAAGGCAGGCTGGGAGCTCTGGCTCTGGATCCTGGGGAAACCCAAGGAAAAAAAATTCGCATTTGAATTATTTAAATTTTGAACCTAAGGGGCTGTGAATATGGCCTAGTGGCAAGAGTGCTTGCCTCATAAAATTTGAACCTGTCAGAAACTGGTGGTTCACACCTGTTATCCTAGCTACTCAGGAGACTGAGCAAGCTGAGGATTGGGGTTTGAAGCCAGCCCAGGCAGGAAAGTCTATGGGACTCTTATCTCCAATTAACCATGAGAAAACTGGAAATTGGCTTAAAGTGGTACAACACTAGCCTTGCATAAAAGAGCTCAGGGACAGTGCCCAGGCCCTGAGTTCAAGCCCCATGACTGAGACAGTAAGTAAGTAAGTAAATAAATAAATAAATAAAATTTGAACCTACTCTCAAAATGTCTACAAATCTCACAGAGTTTTCTATTCTTAGGTCAATGACATGTTCGTGTGGCTTGTCCAGCCCTGCCTAGAATTTTGTCGCCTTCATTGTAAATTTGTGGTCCAAACATCTCCCATCCATCTGGCCTTCACAATGATGAGGCTGTATTCCTCTCTGCTTGGTAAGTGCAATAGGGAGGGGGGACTCAGCTTTTATCTGCCCTCACCACTATTTTGAGCCCCTGTAATTATAATGGAACCATCTGTTTGACTAAGAACAAAAGCGCCTTTGAATTGTAGATAGAATTTCAGGAAAGAGTCTATGTGTTTTGTTTTTATCAGTACTGGTGTGCGGCATGCGTGTGTGTACATGCATGCATGCATGTGTATGTGTGTGTGCGCATGTGTGCCAGTACTATAGCTTAACTCAGGGTCTCACATGTTTGTTTAACTTTTATGCTTATGACTGATATTTAGCACTTGAGCCACACCTGGTTTTTGCTAGGTATTTGGAGATAAGAGTCTCAAATTTGCCTACCTGGGCTGGCTTTGAATATTGATCCTCAGATCTCAGCCTCTTTACTAACTAAAGGTGAACCAGACAATGCCAGGTGTAATTTTTTTGTTCCCATCTTTCCTTGGCTCCTGTCTACCTCTACCAAACAAGGTTATTTTGATAGGAAATGGGTTTAGATATCACATGTAAATGCATCTCATAAAAACGTTCTGATAAAATATTGGAAGTTTCACATTAAGAAAACTTACATTATAAAAATATGAAGACATATGTTATTATAAGGTGAGAAAACAGAGAAGCCACATTTTGAGAGGTCAAATCATGGAATCTTTTTGTTTGTTTTGATTTGTTGCCAGTCCTGGGGCTTGAACTCAGGACCTGAGCACTGTCCCTGGCTTCTTTTTGCTCAAGGCTAGCACTCTACCACTTGAGCCACAGCACCACTTCCAGCTTTTTTTTTTGGTATATATATATATATATATATACTGAAGAATTGAACCTAGGGCTTCATGTATATGAGGCAAGCACTCTACCACTAGGCCATATTCCCAGTCCCTGGAGTCTTTATTAAAAGACTGATGACTGCATGGTGGACTCCTGTCTCAAAGACAAGCAGCCAGGAAATACACTCAACACTGTTAGGAAACTGTACTATGCAAGCCAGAGAGGAAAGAAAGAACAAAAACAATACCAACAAACCAATTCAGCTCCAATGGAGAGCCGAAGTGGGATGCCTTGGTGACCGGAGAACAGCTAGGAGGCAGGAGACAAGACACGAACATGGAGACACGTGGCATGGTGTTGGAGTGCCTAAGCTGAATGCGACTTAAATAGGGTCAGGTCAGGAGACTGGGTCACAGGAAATTCCCAGTCCCAGGTACTGTTCTGACAGGTTTAGTAACCTATCAGGTACACCCATTACCTGAGGGGGTTAGGGGCTTCACCTTCCCCCACCATGAAGACAAGATGCCAGACCTCAAATGGACATACATACTCAGCTCCCAGCAGAACCTTTTCATCTAGGGGAGCTAGACCTATCTCCCAACTTTCCATACAGGGCATACTTAGAGTCTACTCAGAGGCCTGTGATTCAAGCCATTTAGGGCAGAATCAGAGCATTCTCTCTGCAAAGCTTTCCCAAGGTTATGACATCTGCATTCTTCTGAAGCAGAGTTTTCCCAGCTCACCCTGATCCAGGCATCTGCATTGAGTGAATGGCCTCCCTCACCTCTAAGCTTTTCAGCACTGGATGGAGAATTCCCTCCACCCAGCAAGAGGCATCAGGATGGCTACAGGAAGTTACTTAGACTCAGCCTCCCTATTTCAGTGTCAAACTATGAATGTACTATAATGGTGTCCCACACTAAGACATTTCTTCAGGATATTTAAAACAGTACTTCAGTGTTTTATGTATTTCCCAAGATGCAACCATGTAACTCCATAACTGTTTCACACAAATCAGATTCCACTGCATTCTTCTGTAAAGGGCTATAGATGTATTCATTGGAAGACCTTTCTTTGGATATTGATTTTTTTTTTTTTTTTTTTTTGGCCAGTCCTGGGGCTTGGACTCAGGGCCTGAGCACTGTCCCTGGCTTCTTTTTGCTCAAGGCTAGCACTCTGCCACTTGAGTCACAGCGCCACTTCTGGCCATTTTCTGTATATGTGGTGCTGGGGAATTGAACCTCATGTATATGAGGCAGGCACTCTTGCCACTTGGCCATATCCCCAGCCCCTGATTTTTTTTTCAAGATGACATTCAGGATGAATATTTACAACTTCTAACACATTTTCTTAGTTCATTTCTGTTAAAAGCATTGTAGTCACAAATTAAAAATGTAACCAGTAATAGTTTAGTATAGATTATACAGTATTTATTATTCCATTTTGCAGATGATATGATACTATACTTTAAAAACTTTAAAAACTCCTAAATCTGATAAACACCCTCAGCAATGTAGCAGCATACAAAATTAACACACAAAAAAAATCCACCAAAGAAAAGCCCAAGACCACACAAACAAATTCTATCAGACTTTTAGAGAAGAACCAACTCTTACCAGCATTCTACAACATAAAAAAGGAATAAAAATTCTAAGCTCATTATACAGTCATTGTTACCCTGATACCAAACCCAGATATGAACTCAACAATGAAAGAAAATCATAAGCCAATTTACTTGATGAACATAGATGCAAAATTTCTCAACAACATACTTGCAAATCAAATTCAACAACAAATTAAAAGATCACATATCATGATCAAATTGGTTTAATTCCAGAAATGCAAAGATGGTTTGACATGCACAAAACAACAAATTAATACAGCATATAAACAAAGCAAGAACAAGAATCACATAAACATGCAAATAGATGCATAAAAGTATTTGACAAAACTCATCATCCCTTCATGATTAAGCATTTGAAGAAAGTAGGAATGGAAGGTTCATAGCTCATGATAGTAAAAGCTATTATGAGAGACCTGTACCCAATATTGTACTGTAATCCTAGCTACTCAGGAGGCTGAGATTTGGGCAAAAAAACAGCATGGGCAAGAAAGTTGATGAGACATGTCTCTGTCAGTGTGTATGTGTGCCTGTGTGTCTATGTCTGTGTGTCTTTGTGTATTGGTCTTGGGGCTTGAACTTAGGGCCCAGGGGCTGTCCTGAGCTTTTCTCCTCAAGGCTAGCTCTCTGTCACTTGAGCCACAGCTCCACTTGTCTCAAATCTCTTTTCTTTGATTATTTTAGCTAGCTAAATGTTTACCAATCTTGCTTATTCTTTCAAAGAACAAGTTCTTTATTTCATTGCACTTTTGTATTGTTCTTTTAATTTTATTAATTTCAGCTGTGACCTTTAGTATTTCTTTATTGCTAACTTGGGGATTGGCTAAAGTTTTTTGATTGTGTATATGCCAAGACAATTCAGGGGTAGAACAATAAACTATTTTCATCTAGTAGTGGTGGAAAACTAGATAACCACATGGAAACGAATGAAGTTTGATCCTTACCCAATATGGTATATGAAAATTAGATGGATAAAATATCTAAAAATAGAGAAAAAAACTGCAAAACTTTCAAAAGAAACACAAAGCAGAAGCTCATGACACTGAATCAATGATTTCTTGGACTTGACACCAAAGACACAGGCAACAAAAGTAAATTAGAATAAGTAAATTAGAATTCATTCAAATTTAAAACCTTTATGCATTAAAAAAGACTTGCCAACAGAGTCAGAATGGAACATAATATCTGCAAATCATATATAGAATATTTGTATCAGAAAATGAAGAGAATCACTCACATTAAAAAATAAATAAAACAGTGTAATACAAAAACAGATAAAGGGCTGGAAGAGATATTTCTCCAAAGAAGATATGCATATAGCCCATAAGTACATGAAAATAATCAATATCACTGTTAGGCCAAGTCGCGAGAAGACCACCAAGAAGGCCACCGAGACTCAGACATTCCGAAATGCGAAAGCAAGGCTTTATTCAGGCGAGCTGCAACTCGGGCCTCGTCCTACCCACCGACACAGTGGAGGTTAGGAGGAAGCCCCGAGCTGCGATTGCACAGGGCTTATAAAGGCAAAAAACAAAGTTACAGCCATCAGGTGTTCAAGCAAGACAAAAAACAAAGTTACAGCAATCAGGTGTTCAAGCAAGCAAGATTAGGACACGGGTACAAATCTGATTGGCTCAGGGCTCGAGGCATTCTGGGGGCGGTTAGAGTTCTTGACTGGCTGGGCCCTAATAAGCTTGCCCTGGGTTTGCTCATAGTTTAAACAGACAACAAAACGGGGGCTGCCTGAAAATGGGGTTTACTTTAACTCTTCATTCCCCCTTCAATCACTAATAATTAGGAAAATGAGTCATAATAATATTAAATTACCTCTGACCTATTAGGATGGGTACAAATAAAAAACAAACACCAAATGGACTATTGTTGAGAATTTAACATATAGTAGGTATGGAAAATAGTTTGGTGGCTTTTTAGAAAAAAAAAAGGAAGTATAGATTTAACCACATCACCCAGATTTTGACTTCTGAGTATATATTCAAAATAATTTAAAGCAAAGGCTTGATCAGATATTCTTATTCCCATACACAAAAGGTACGAGAAGCAACCCAAATATCTATCAACAGAAAAATGAATAAATAAACTTTTATATCACCCAAGGGAATATCCTTGGAAATTTTTGACACATAATACAAAGTGGATGCACCCTAAAAATATTATATTAATTAAAATAAACCAATTGCAAAATTACTATATCAATCTACTTTATATATAAGTTTGTATACTTATAGACAATAAAAAAGCACAAACAAGACAAAAATGCTGGTTAAGTGAGAGATGAAGGGAGGATAGAGATTAAGTTATTGTTTAGTGGTACAAAGCTTTAGTTCTATCAGGTGGAAAGAGTTCTGAATATGAGTGGTAGTGATAATTGCACAATCTGGATATACTTAATACCACTAGATGATATACACTTTACAATGGAAAAAATGGCCAATTGTTATGTTGTATGTATTTTACCACAGTAAAAATAGGCAAATGGAGCCAGCCACTGGTGGCTCATACCTATAATCCTAGCTACTCAGGAGGCTGAGGTCTGAGGACTGCAGTAAAGTCAATCTGGGCAGGAAAGCCCACAAGACCCCATTCTCCAATCAACTACCCAAAAAGGCCTGAAATGGAGCTGTGGCTTAAGTGGTAACAGCACCATCCTTGAACAAAAAAGCTCACGGACAATGCTCAAGCCCTGATTTCAAGCCCCCAGGACCAGCATACACAAACAAACAAACAAACAAACATATATTTTTTTTGTTTATATATATGGTAAAGGATTTTGGTATGGGCACCCAGCTGATCTCTCTCTCTTTCTCTCTCCCCACCCCCCATAAGCTCCCCCTGGCAATATTTGCACCCAATAGATATAATAGTAGCACTGTTTCTTGGCCTGAGCTTCCTTCTCCTTTTCACTTTTAGATGAAATCAAGAAATCAGAAGAGGAAGAAAGTGAACTATCTGAAAACCTGTCAAGTCAACAGATCTTCCTCTGGCTGCAAGGACTGTTCCTCTTTTCCTTGGTGTGGGCGGTAGCTGGAACCATCAATGGGGACAGCAGAAAGAAATTTGATTTGTATTTCCGCAGCCTGATCATGGGCATAGATGACAAAAACCCAAGACCCAAAAGTGTCAAACTCACCAAAGCCAACATCTTTCCTGACAGAGGTAATTCTAATCTTGTTTATTATATCTTGTGAAGATCATTTAAATCATATATCACCAACCCCACCAAATTGTGTGAGCTCTTTATAGACACCAAGATAGCTGAATGCCATTGACTAAATTCTGAGGATTGCCATTCAAACCAACCCAGGCAAAAATTCTGGTAATACTCCTA
Source organism: Perognathus longimembris pacificus (assembly GCF_023159225.1). Lineage (NCBI taxonomy): Eukaryota > Metazoa > Chordata > Mammalia > Rodentia > Heteromyidae > Perognathus > Perognathus longimembris. The sequence goes on along the minus strand of NC_063183.1, from coordinate 1,577,714 downwards.
TTAACCAGAAAAAAGGCAGAAGTGGAGGAGCTATGGCTCAAATGGCAGAGTTCTGGTCTTGATCAAAAAATCTAAAGGATAGTACCTAGGCCCTGAGTTCAAGCCTCACTACTGGCACATACACACATGCACACACGTTACAGAATATTTCATAGCTCTCTAGGTGTATTTGCTTCATCAGAGCTGCCTGACATGTGTGAATATGGGTGGTCCTGAAATCAGGGCCTTATTGGCTGATTGCTTGTTTTTCTAATTATTATTGTTATTATAAAGATGATATATAGCTGGACACAGGTGGCTCATACCTGTAATCCTAACTACTGAGGAGGTCTGAGATCTGAGGATGGAGGTTCAAAGCTGTTGGGGTCCAGCCTTTGGTCTTGAGGGGGAAGGGCATTGGAGAGTGCCCCGGAGACGCCGCCCTTCCCCCAGCCCTGGAGAATGCGGAAGCAGGCCACAATTCTCTGGGTCCAGAACCAGAAGAACTGGCTTTGCGAACAGCCCCCAAACTTTCTCACCAGCCCATGTGCCCCCCAGTCTTGCGGGTTTTTACCCCTGGCAGGGCGCTTTCCAAGTGACGTTAGCTCATGAGGAGGTCCTATGGCAAGCTCGCCAGCCTATCAGCGTTCTGGCCGATCACTCTTCTCTCGTCCCTTCCTACCATTAGCCTTTGCCCCGCCCTAATAAATCAGATTGCTCAAGAAGCGTCTCCGAGATCCATGCAAGCCTGGCTTTCTTCACGGGTAAGGAGGTGGGTAAAGCGATCTCGTATGGCCCCGTGCACCTGAGGTCTTTGCTGAGGGCCCCCCCACTTCACCCTGGCCTTACCTGCGGGTCGGGTGACCAGGGGAGAGGGTGAGAAAGGGAGCTGTTAGAGCAGAGCAGAGCCTTGATCCTCGCGCCAGGGGAGGCGAACCGAGCCCGGCACAAAGCCAGCCTGGGCAGGAAAGTCCATGGGACACTTTTGGGTTTTGATAGTCTTGAGGCTTGAACTCAGGGCCTAAGCACTGTCCCTGGCTTGTTTTTGCTAAAGGCTAGCAGTCTACCTGTTGAGCCACAATGCCACTTCTGGCTTTTTTCTGTTTATGTGGCGCCGAACCCAGGTCTTCATGCATAAAAGGCAAACACTCTACCACTAGGCCATATTCCTAGCCCCCGTGAGATTTTTATCTCCAATTAACCACCTGAAAACCACAAGTGGGGCTGTGGCTCAAGTGGTGGAGCACTAACTTTGAGCTGAAGACCAGGCCCAGAGTTCAAGTGCCACAACCACCACCAACAACAACAAAAGATGATATCCAGAGGGTTTACAGTTACATGAGTTAGGCAAAGAATATACTTCTTTTTGGACAGTGTGACCCTTTCCCTCACTCTCTTGCAGTTTTTCCCTCCTGTCCCCACATACAAGGTGTATAGTTCATGTTCAACGTACTATCTAGTGAGTCACACTGGGCTGATTATTTTTTTAATTTAGAAAGAGAGGATATGAATTTTTGTTTGATATATTTTTTATGTTTGTTTTTTGCCATACCTAGGGCTTGAAATCAGAGCCTGGGTGCTATCCCTAAGCTACTTTTGCTCAAGGCTAGTGGTCTACTACTTGAGTCACACCTTCTTTTTTTTTTTTTACTTTTTGGTAGTTAATTGGAGGTAAGAGTCTCATGGACTTTCCTGCCTGGGCTGATTTGAGCTTCCATCCTTAGATCTCAGCGTCCTGAGTAGCTAGGATTACAGGCTTGGTGGGGTTTTTTGTTGTTGGTGGTGGTCACCAGGCTTGAACTCAGGGCCTGGGTGCTGTCCCTGAGTTTCTTTTGCTCAAAGCTAGCACTCTACCACTTTGAGCCACAGAGCCACTTCCAGTTTTCTGGTGGTTAATTGGAGGTAAGAGTTTCACAGACTTTCCTGCCTGGGCTGGCTTTGCACTGTGAACATCAGATCTCAGCCTCCTGAATAGTTATGATTCCAGGTGCGAGCCACCAGTGCCCAGCTTCAGTGGGGTTTGTTGTTATTGTTTTGCACAAAAATTACCCATAATTCCATCACCTAAACAGAATGGTGATTTCCCCCTACTCTTTTCTAGTCCTGTTCTATGCTCACACACTTGTTTCTCCCACAGACTACATCTTCTGATATAATGTTCTGGCAGATGAATTGCATGGCAGCCCTGTTTAGCTCCATTAGTTGGGAAAATATTTTGTTCATTTTTTATTATGTTTAAATATATGAAATATACAATTTTAGTGGCATTCAACACATTTCATAGTCAGAATTTTTTCATCGTGTGTGTGTGTGTGTATAACAGTCCTGGGGCTTGAACTCAGGGCCTGGGTGCTGTCCCTCAGCTTCTTTTGCTTAAAGATAACACTCTACCGCTTGAGCAACAGCTCTACTTCTGGCTTTTAATTAGTAGTTTGTTGGAGATAGTCTCACAGACTTTCCTGCCCAGGCTTTCTTTGAACTATAATCCTCAGATCTCAGCCTCCTGAGTAGCTAGGATAGCAGGCATGAGCCATCAGCACCTGGCAATACAATCTGTTGTTTTCAATGTGCTAAAATGTTTTATGGCCAAGAATGGCAGGCTGTCTGGTGAAGGCTCCATGTGAGCTTGAGAAGAGCATTGTCTGCTGTTGTCAGATGAGTAAATCCATACATAGACTCAGTTAAGCTTAAAGTATATTCTCACTCATTTTCTGACTGCCAATTACTGATAGAGGGGTGTTGAAGTGTCCAACTATAATACCAAATTGGTCATTCTTCTTGTCACTTCTCTGCATTCTGCTTCATATATTTTGTCGTTCTGGAAAAATCTGAAATGGGAAAATAAAATCATTTAAATTTCTTTGTTTTTTATTTTAATTTTTTCTCCTTTTAGTTAAAAGTAAGGCTGCATTTTGCATATAGTGGTAGTTTGTTTCTCATATGTTCTTTATTTAATGTTCCATTGTAGATTTTGTGTTTGTTTTTATTCTGACAGACTATGTCTAGACACAGTTCTTCTTTTATTTATTCTGCCTGGAATGTGAGGCATCTGTTCAGTCCAAAGAAAAAAAATGGTATTCTCTGCCTTCTGTATATATTATCTTCTCTTTTTTCTGCTTCTGCCCTTTCTAGGCAGACTTTCTATTTTAACACCAGTCACCCACAACTTGAATTTGTCTCCTCACCAACTTGGATGATTTTTATTCTGCCCTTGTATATTTTGTTTCTTTGCCACTTTTCTTAGTATAATAATAGTAAAAAAAAAAAAAAAGGCACAGGCTCTGGGATGAAATTGTTAGAGCTGGAATTCTGGGTCCAACTCCTTCTAGTTGGGAAACTTTGAGCAAATCCCTAAACTTTCTCAGTTTCCATAATTACAAAATGTATACAAATAGAACGTACTTGTGGTTCTTAGAAGGCTTATGAGTTATTACATGTAAAAATGTTCATTGCCTAACTTATGAAATGGTAGCTCCTCTGTACAACATCTTCATAATAACAATAAAATTATTTTTAATACTTAGAACTCTTCAAAAAATTAAAAAAACAAAACATAGTGTGTTGAAAGTGTCAAAGAAATGTTATCAGTTTGTATTTATCATCAACATTCTCATCATCATTACTTAATATTAGATTGTTCTATGTGTGTGTGTGTGCCAATTTGGGGGCTTGAACTCAGGGCCTGGCTGCTGTCCCGAGCTTTTGTGCTCAAGGCTAGTGCTCTACCACTTGAGCCACAGCTCCACTTCTTGTATTTTGCTGATTAATTGGCAATAGAGTCTTCTGGACACCCCTATGCCAGCTGACTTTGAACCTCAGTCCTCTGATCTCAGCCTCCTGAGTAGCTAGGATTATAGGTGTGAGCCATCAATGCCTGGCTCATCTCACTTTTTAATCTCATCTCACCATTTCTCCTATGGCTTCATGTTCCTATTTTACTTTTTAAAAAATGATATCTTTTTTATGCCTTACAGAAGATGCCAAATGGTTTACTGGAACTTGTTTCAAATCAGGCATTCAACAAGTTCCAGAAATACACTGTTCAGGCTAATCTTTACGTTCCTTTATATTGTGATTTTTTTTCAAGAGTCCACATGTTTTTACATGTTCTCATTCTCTAAGATTGATCTGTTTGTGCTCTGAGACTACAGAGATGGTTCATGAATTGCCACTGACCCCAATTCTGGCTCACTTTGTAATGACCTCATTCCTGCTGTTTTACAGCAAGAAGACCAGTGACAGACAGCTCCACCCCATTTCTAAGTAACTTATCCCCTAGAACACCCTTTGTTTCCTGTGAAGACTTCCTCTCCATGTCCCGCTTCATTGATGAAGCATAATCGAAGCCATCATTGGTGGGCACCCATGGTTCTTGCCTGTAATCTTAGCTACTCAGGAGGCTGAGATCTGAAGATTATGATTCGAAGCCAGCTCAGTGGGGAAAGCCCATGAGATTCTTATCTCCAGTTAACCATCAGAAAAGCCAGAAATGGCTCAAGTACTAGGGCATTAGACTTGAGGGGAAAAAGAAAAGGGGACAGGGGCAGGGACAGAAGGCATGATTCCCAGCATATATTTTTAACTTGCTTCATCTATCTTTTTTGTAGCAACTACTTAAAAGCAGGTTTGGTTAAGAAAGATGTTGGTAAGACTAAAATCCATATAAAATTAGGCTTAACTTTTGTCTCTGTGAGAAATGTACACTTTTCCCTACTAGTTTTTAAACTCATTGCTGCTTTTGGACATGATCAAGGCAAATATAACTCATCAAATGCCTTTAAAATGAACCCAAATGCAATAAACCATTGCTCTTAGATGGATGAACAGTGGAATGGCCAACATCCAATGACCACATGGGATCAACCAGTTCCATCTGCTGGAAGTAGTCTTTTCTATTTGTTTCATCTGTAAGCATTCAAAACAATTGAAAATCCTCAACAGAGGGGTTCTTTTTACTTTGAAGGGGCGTACTGTGCTGAATTTAAGGTGTCATTACAATCTTTTTCTTATCCATTATGGTCTGCCCCCCACCCTCCCCTGCACTTTTGGCTCCAGGGGGAAAAACCAGCCTAATAAGGGAAAGACAAGAATAGCAGCTGGCAAGCAGGTGAATGGCTGCCTGATTTTCAGTGCAATATGCATATGTCTTTAGGCAACCACTGGAGAGACACCCGGTGTGCTTTCCTGCCTTTCTTCATTCAGTCTCTTGATCCATTTCTATGCTAGTTAGTTTTCCAGTACAGTAACAAGTATCTTAGAGAATCGACTGAAAAAGAGGAAAGGCTTTAGTTTCAGAACATTTTTTTCATCCGTATATAACTGTCTCTTCATGACTATTTTTAGATAGTCCCTATTTTCACCCTCAGCCACAGACAACAAATAATCAACTCTCTGTAGATTTGTCTTTTTAAATACTTTGTATACATGAAATTATGTAATATGTGATATCTTGCATCTGGCGTTGATTGCACTTTCTTATAACCGTCTTTGAGAAGTTCAGATGCCTTTTCACAAGGGTCCAGGGTTAGAATTCTACATGTGATCACTCAGGAAAGCCTTCTCTGACATCATGGGACATTTTCCCCCTTGGCTTTTCATGATCTAGGAACTATAAGAATAAATGCATCTCTCAAATAAATGCTGAAGTAACTGCATTGGGAGTATACTCTGAGAAAAGCAAGCAGGCCTGTGGGGAGTCTCTCAAGGTTTGGTTGACTTCATCTGGCATGGATCCCAGTTTGTCAGGAAGAGATTTTGGGGGAGAAACCAAAGAATATTGTGTTCCCCTCTTATTCTCCTATTCATTGGGTGATCTTTGAAAAGTCACTTAATTTCTCAGTTGAGAAGTTTGCCTTATGCTCCAAATGGAGGAGAGGAACAAAGAGCTGGAGGGAGGGAGCCATTCAGAACAGAGAAGTCTGTGATTCCTGCTATTTTCTCCTTTGCATCCTTGAGCCCAGACTAGAGTTTGAGCTACAATCACAAAGCAAAGAAAATGGGATTCAATATTCTGATGAGAATCAAAGAACCCTAGAACTATATGTTACTAAGAACATGTATTTACTTTATTATATTTTTAAGTTTGTTTTATGATCTTTAAGTAGTTGTACAAAAGGAGTGGCCATTTAACAAAACAGCTTATGAATACAATGCATCTTGATCAATGTCATTTTAAGAAACTTCCCCCCTCCTTCCCTTTCTTTCTTTCTTCTTTCTTTTTTTTTTTTGCCAGTAATGGGGCTTGAACTCAGGACCTGGGCACTGACCTTTAGCTATTTTTGCTGAACACTAGCATTTTACCACTTGAACCACACATTCACTTCTAGATTTTTCTTTTCCTTTTTCTTGGTCTGAGAAGGGACTCAAACTTGGTACCTGAGGTCACTTTTGCATATTGGCTAGTTCTCTACCAATGAAGCCATGTCTCCAACCTCTCACTTCTTGATTTTTTGTTGGTTAATTAGAGATATGAGTCTTATAGATGTTTCTCTCTGGATTGGCTTTGAATCCACAGTCCTCAGATCTCAGCCTCCTAAGTAGCTAGGATTACAGGCAGGAGCTCTTCATGTGTAGTACATGCTATTCTAAATGCTTGGCACATGGATCTCATTCAGTTTGTGCAAAGATTTTCTAAGCTTCCAACAAAAACAGGCCTGTTTTACAGATGTAAATGTCTGACCAAAGTCACTGCTGGCAAATCCTCTTTTATTCAATGGATCTGAATGAAGCTACAATTTAGCTTTAGCTCAACATCAGCAAGGGAAATGAGATATGCTTTTAGTACTGTTTTCTTTTGTAAAATCAATTATCTGTTAAAGAAAAATTATCCCAAAATATGTTATTCATTTTACCCTGCCATAGATTAAAAGTCAGTTAAAATTTGTAGTTTATTAAAAAAAATTGTCTCTTTCTGGACTGGGAATATGGCCTAGTGGTAGATGCTTGCCTTGCATACATGAAGCCCTGGGTTCGATTCCTCAGCACCACATGTATAGAAAAGGCCAGAAGCAGTGCTGTGGTTTTAGTGATAGAGTGCTAACCTTGAGCAAAAAGAAGCCAGGGATAGTGCTCATGCCCTGAGTTCAAGCCCCAGGACTGGGAAAAAATGGTCTCTTTCTTATTTACCTATAGCATCATTTTTACATAATTTCCATAATGGTATACAGCAAATTTTATTGTTTTCATTTGTCACTATTACTTTTCTTGCTTGCTCTATTTTTTTGTTTTATTTTTGTCTTTGTTTTGTAGTGCTGGGGATCAAGTCCAGGGCAATGGCAAAAAGCGTTCTATCAATTGAGCTCTATCACCATGCTTTGAGTTTTTGAGATAGGGTCTTGCTGTGAACTTAGGCTGGCCTTGAATTTTTGTTGTTCTGCCTCAGCCTCCCAAGAACTAGAATTACAGATGTGTGCCATCATTCCTGAATTTTGTCTGTCATTATTTCTTAAAAACATTTGCTAAAGACAACAAATATTGCTAGCTGAAAGAAAAGGGAGGGAGGGAGGGAGGGAGGGAGGGAGGGAGGGAGGGAAGGAGGGAGGGAAGGAAGGAAGGAAGGAAGGAAGGAAGGAAGGAAGGAAGGAAGGAAGGAAGGAAGGAAGGAAGGGAAAAATGCTAGCTAGGCACAATGGCTCATATCTATAATCCTAGCTACTCAATAGACAGAGATTTGGAGGATTGTTAAGATCGGCCTGGGGAAAACATGCACAAGACCCCATCTTAATCAATAAAATTTGAGCATGGTAGCATGTGGCTGTCATCTCAATTATGAAGGAATCATAAATAGGAGTACTATAGTCCATGTGGGTCTACATATAAACAAGAAACCTTATTTTTAAAACAACTTAAGTAGAAAGGGCTCAAATGTGGCTCAAATGAGAGCACCTATGTATCAGGCTCAAGGCCCTGAATTAAAACTTCAATACCATATATTATAGGTAAACATTTAGTTTTTCCAAGAGACAAAAAAAAAAACAGTATACATACCTTATGGGTGGTGAATGATATTGAAGTGTATTTCCTGTATGTATGAAGATGGAATAAGAAATCTCACTGAGCCTGGTATGGGTGGCTCTTGCCTACAATCCTAGCTACTCAAGAAGCTGAGATCTGGGAATCATGGTTTGAAGCCAGCCTGGGCAGGAAAGTCCATGAGACTCTTATCTCCAGTCAACCACCAGAAAACTGGAAGTGGCACTGTGGCTCAAACTTGTAGAGTGCTAGCTTGGAGCAAAAAGAGCTCAGGGATAGCACCCAGGTCCTGAGTTCAAGTCCCATGACTGACCAAAAAAAAAAAAGAAAGGAAAAGAAAAATTCATCTCCAGAATAACCAGCAAAAACTAGTCTGGAGGTATGGCCTGAGAAGTAAAGTACCAGCTGAGCAAACAAGCCAAGTAGGAGGCCCTGAATTCAAACTCTAGTGTTGCCTCCCCCAAAGTATATGTCTGATGATGTCCATTCTTAGAAAATTATTTCTCATCTTTGTGTCCTTCCATCTTCAATATGTACTTAGGAAGAGGGCTGAAAGAATTGCCACTCAAAGTTATTTCTGAAATAACCTGTTTCTTGTCTCTCTCTCTCTCTCACTTTTTTTTCTGGTGCTGGTACAGGAGTTTAAGCTCAGTTGCTAGGATTACAGGCATGATCCATCAGCCCTCAGCTCCTTTTTCTATTTTATTTCTATGCATGTGCATATTTTCATGTGGCTGGGTTAAATGGTAGGCATAGTTTGATATCTAGTTCTATTTTACTTAATGCCATTGCTTGAACTCATTTAAGAAAATAAAATGGTATCACTAATGCACTTTTGATAAGGATCCCTCCCCCACAAAAAAAGTTGCTTGTGGATTTTGGAGTGCCTTATTGCCTTCATTTATTTTGGTGGTGTTTTTTTCTCAACCCTGCTATTTTGATTATTAAGAATCATTTAATCATTTGCCTAATCAGCACTTAGTATTTTTATACAAAATGAAGTCATTCCTCTTTAAAGTATTGGTCCAGTTTTTACAATTACCAGCAACATGTATACCACAATTACACTGGGACTAGTTGTCATATGTTTGGGATGCCTACAGCTAAGGAGTCAAATAGCTATAATACGAAATGTAAGTCCTTCTTGTGTTTAAGGACTTGTTCTGTTTCTTTGGGTCCAGGAAGCGTCTATGATTTTTATTTCGTCAAACAAGGAGGTGGACATTGGGAGGCATGGACTGAGTATATCACTAAAGAGGAAGAAAATATCCCTGCCAATGCAAAGGTAAAAGAAGAGCACTAGCCACAGCACTGTTGTTTCTAGAATTTCTTTAGTGTTCTCCCAGGTGGATGTATTAAAAACTCCATGTGAGTATTTTTAAGAATTTTCTTAGGCTGGGCATTGGTGGCTCAGGTGTATTATTCTTTAACCACTCAGTAGGTTGAGATCTGAGGATCATGGTTCAAAGTCAGTCCAAGCAGAAAGTTGCATGAGACTCTTGATTTTCAATTAACCACCAAAAAGCCAGAAGTGGAGCTGTGGTTTACGTGGCAAAGTGCTAGCCTTGCGGAGGAGAGGGGGAGCTCAGGAAAAGTATCTATGTGGACTGGCAAAAAAAAATAAAAAAGAAAGATGGGAGGAAAAAAAGGGAGGGAGGGAGGGAGGGAAGAAGGGGAAGGAGAAAAAAAGAAAAGTGTTTTCTTCAGGAAAGGATTCAAACACGAGCTCAACCATATCTTCAAGAGACCTAGATTCCTTACTCAGCCATTATGCTCTCTGTCTTGGTTTACTTCATCAGAAAATGGAAGTAAAACCTGCTTGAAGAATGAGCACAAAGATCAAAGGGAGTATACAGGAGCGTGTGGCACACACTCAGGGTTTGACTGACATTTGTTGCTATCCTAACTATTGTCTATTATTAATATCAGGGGTTCATTCTCTCCATTAACACACACACACACACACACACACACACACACACACACACACACACACGATCTCTAATTTTCCAGAGAAAGATTTTCTTTATCAAAACTCTCAGAAAAGCAGATTCTGATTTTCTGGGTAGTAGATAATTTACCTATAACTCCTTTCAATCCTATGGAAATACCTTGTAAATATGGGTATTTTTATGCCTCTGTTAGTAGAATCTAGTAGACACCATTTATGTTTCTGAGGTGCCTACAGATCTCTCAGGACCCTGGCCAAGGTAGTGGATAGTTGCTGGGAAAGTGGGAACATTTACAACCAAGTGAAACGCCAGGCAGAACCACAGCTCAAGTAAGGATGAATTAATAGAGGTGAATGTGTGCTGTCTTCGTGGTAAAGACACCCTCTAGCACTGAGGTCGACTTTTTTTTTTTTTTTTGCCAGTCCTGGGGGTCTGGGCCCTGGGCTCTGTCCCTGAGCCTCTCTGTGCTCAAGGCTAGTGCTGTTTATGTGGTACTGAGGAATTGAACCCAGGGCTTCATGCATGCTAGGCAAGCACTCTGCCACTAAGCCACATTCCCAGTCCCTAAGGATTCATCTTTTATTCTCCTTTAAGAGATAAGAGTCCAGTGTAGAAATTGTTTTCAATTCTTCTGGGAATTTTTACCTCATCAAATAATTGACCTAATCCCAGAAAATAAAACTCTGTGAAACCCAGCTTGCTTGAAACTGATTTCAAAATAGGCATCTTGAACCTAATTTTGCATTGAGCATCTCTTACTGGCTTAAATGGCTTTCATCAAGTTAGCCAGCTGTGTTGGAGATTCATATTTTCACCTACATTCCATATATATGTATACATGTATATATATATATATATATATATATGCCTCAAAGGGGAATAGTAATACAGGAAAGACATTCATAACTGTGTTAATTCTTTTCTCCACCCCAGTCATCTCATCCCTTCTGCTTCTTTTCCTTTAGCCAAATTACTTCCCAAAGAAGTCAGGCCTTTGTCTTTGAAGGTCTTCTAGTTACACAGGGGCAGAACCACCTGCATTACTAGTCTGAAAATACATATTTCTTTTTTTTTTTTTTGCCAGCCCTGGGGCTTGGACTAAGGGCCTGAGCACTGTCCTTGGCTTCTTTTTGCTCAAGGCTAGCACTCTGCCACTTGAGCCACAGCGCCACTTCTGGCCATTTTCTATATATGTAGTGCTGGGGAATTGAACCCAGGGCTTCATGTATGGGAGGCAAGCACTCTTGCCATTAGGCCATATTCTCAGCCCTGCATTACTAGTCTGATTTGACTTTTGTGAACATCATTTACATGAACCACGGTGTGAATGGTGCTCCCAGAGTTGTATAATGCAGAAGCAGTTGTATAATGAACAGCTTTTTATTTGTGGTCTCATTTAATCTCAAGTTAATTCTGTGTATTATCTCCATGTCATAAATGACCCCCAAACTGAGGACCTAAGAGAAGTTGGATACTCAACCATAGTCCCACAGATGGTATTAAAAGGAACTAAATTCAAACCTAGTTGCCTTGAATGCCAACACCAGGCCCACTGGATCTAATACCAAGTTTCTCCCATGTTTTTATGATGTAGGTCTCAGAACTTATTATCCCCACAACGGAGACTGCCCGGCAGACCTTTTTCTTGAAAACCTACCTTGACCATGAAATTCCAGTGCTGTTTGTGGGTCCCACAGGCACTGGAAAATCAGCTATCACCAACAACTTTCTTCTCAGCCTTCCCAAAAATATCTACCTGCCCAACTTCATCAATTTCTCTGCCAGAACTACAGCCAATCAGACCCAAGATATCATCATGTCCAAGCTGGACCGCCGTCGCAAGGGCCTTTTTGGGCCACCCATAGGGAAGAAAGCAGTGGTGTTTGTGGGTAAGTCATTGGCCTGGGTCTGTACACATAGTGTGAGTTAACACTATGAGTACATATATTGACTAGCACAGCAGTATGTGCTCTAGTGTTCAAGATAAGCTCAATATACAAGGCCCTGCTTGAAAATAAGATCATTCCAGGAAATGGGAACAATGTTTTTTTCTTTGTTGCTGTTTTTGTTTTCATATCCTTTTGTCTTGTTTTTTTCATTTATCTGTCTTTGGGAGGGAAAGGAAGGCACAGAAATGGAGGGACAAAGAATTAAACAAATGCAGCAGTGGTACTCACTGGACACTGTATTGAAAATGAACTCTACAGCTTGTAGGTGGGGATGAGAGAAAAAAAACTAGGAGAGAGCAAGGGAAGGGGTGACACTTTTCAAAAAGAAATGTACTCTTGGCCTGGGAATGTGGTTTACTAGTAGAGTGCTTGCCTAGCATGCATGAAGCCCTGGGTTCAATTCCTCAGAACCACATAAACAATAACAACAAAAAGCCGGAAGTGGCACTATGGCTTAAGTGGTAGCATGCTAGCTTTGCAAAAGAAACTCAGGAACAGTGCCCAGGCCCTGAGTTCAAACCCCAAGACTGGCAAAAAAAAAAATGTATTCTTTGTCTGACTTATATAACTGCAACTCTAGTACATCACTTTTATAAAAACAATAAAAAATGCATGCAGAAAAAAAGAAAATAGTAAGAAAACAACTATCGGTTGCCTCCTTGCTGTTATAGCTCCAGCAATTCACAAAATCTCTAGCACATAGTAGACACTAAGTATATTTAGGATGAAGGCAATAATGGTGCATCCTAGATAGAGCCATAATAAGCCAGCAGAGTTTAGAACTCAGGAAAATCTTTTCCCTTCTGGACCCTGAATAGAGTTGAGACAGACTCTCCCTGGAGGGTAATGGATCCTAGAGACTTACTGAGTGTGGCTGTGGCTTCTTTTCTACAGATGACCTTAACATGCCAGCAAAAGAAGTGTATGGGGCCCAGCCCCCCATCGAGCTCCTGAGACAGTGGATTGACCATGGTTATTGGTTTGACAAAAAAGACACAAACAGACTGGACATTGCAGATGTACTGTTTGTGACGGCCATGGGCCCTCCTGGGGGAGGAAGGAATGACATCACTGGTATGTGGAGAAGAGGGCTTGTTCCTTCCCCCTTTCCCAGCAGAGCTGGCTACCATGTATGGGAGGTTAGTGGAGGGCACTCTTTCCTGAGACACGGAGCAAAGCGTGCTTAGGGTACAGCTAAAAGCGTTGGGGTTAGTGACAGACTGTTGACACTTGTGAAACACAATAGAAAGATGACAAGAGGGTATGAGGAATCTTTGGTTAGATGCTACAGCATAGGTGTGATAACGTGTATAAATCTTGCACACGTTCAACTGACACAAAGTGGCCATTCCATCAACATTTATTGAAGGAATTGAGTCTCTACCAGGTTCATGCCTATAATCCCAGCTATTCTGGAGACTGAAACATAAGGGTCATAATTTGAAGCCAGCCTGGGTAGGAAAGTCTGTGAGACTCTTACCTCCTGAAAAAACTGAAAGTGGAGCTGTGGCTCAAGTGGTAGAGTGAAAGAAGGAAAAGGACAGGGAAAGGAAAGAAAGAAAGCAGAGATGAGAAAAAAGGGGGAAAAGAGTCTCCATTTTATTGAGTGCCTTCTGTGTGCCAGGACTAAGCACAGGGAAATGGCACCGGGTCATCAAGGATGACACATGAGAATGTCTCATAAAGAAGAGCTCAGGAAGGCCAGCTTGTGTGCCAAGAGGAAGGGTAGGCCTGAGGGCAACCACAGAGTCACCTTTGATGTGCATAACAAACCACATTCCCAAAGAACATGTAATTCAAAGTGGCCTGAACAAAACACATAATAGTAATATTAGGCAATATAAATAAACAAGCAGAGTTTCCCCCTACCATATCTCCCAGTTCAGAAGTATAGCTTGCTTCAGATGCAACTTCATCCATCCACCTCTACAAGTTTCTATAATTGTACTCCAGTATTCATAGTTGTTTAAGTATCTCCATCTCATTTTCAAATTTGGATTATTTACCCTGCTTTCTCATATGCAAAATAAGAAAAATGAGCAGGATGACTTTCCATTTTAAGTATAAAGTTGACAGATATAGGCTGGGAATATGGTAAAGTGCTCACCTCATATACATGAAGCCCTGGGTTCGATTCCTCACACCAAATATATGCTCTGTGGCTCAAGTGGTAGAGTGCTAACCTTGAGTAAAAAGAAGCCAGGGACAGTGCTCAGGCTCTGAGTTCAAGCCCCAGGTCTGGCAAAAAAAAAAGTTGACAGATGCAGCCTGTAACCCTAGCTACTCAGGATGCTGAGATCTGAAGGTTGCAGTGCCAAGTCAGCCCAGGCAAGAAAGTCTGTGAGACTCTTCTCTAATTAGCCACCAGAAAAATGGAAATGGAGCTGGGACTCAAAGGGACAGCACCCAGGTCCTGAGTTCATGCCCCATGACCAATGTGGGGGAAAAAAGGTTGAGGGATGCCTTTGCCTTGGGGTTGAAAAACAGCAGTATCTTAAGAATTCATAAACTCAGTGTTTCTCTTATCAGTGAGAAGGGACTATGTTTATCACTGTATGCTATTTAAGGCTGAGATATTTACAAAGAGTATCTTTTTCCAGGGCACACAACAATAAACAGCTTTCAAGCTCCATTCTACATATGAACCTTGAAGAACCTGTATCATAAAACTACCAGGAGCCTATTAGTAGTCAAGTGAAATCAGGTGTATGAATTGCTATAGCCAGGGCAACTGCATTCCACACAGACCCCATTGGAGTGCCCAGGGGAGGCTGATGGGAAGCAGATGGGCCTGTCCTGGATAACTGTGACCTAAGAACAATCAGTGAGCATTTAATCATTTTATCTGAGAGTCAGGAGTAATAAAGAAGATCTAGAGTTGCTATGTGGTAAAGAAGTTGAGTCATTCACATTACTAACAGTGAGGGAGGAAGTGTAGTAATTTTTAGAGTTGGCTAAACAATTTTATTTCTATTGTACTTTTTCTTTCTGGTCATGGGGCTTGAACTCAGGGCCAGGGCACTGTCCCTGAGCTCTTTGGCTTAAGGTTGGCACTCTACCCCTTTGAGCCACAGTACCACTTCCAGTTTCCTGGTGGTTAATTGAAGATAAGAGACTCATGGACTTTCTTGCCTGGGCTGGCTTTGAACCATGATTCTCAGATCTCACCCTCCTGAGTAGCTGGGA
Source organism: Perognathus longimembris pacificus (assembly GCF_023159225.1). Lineage (NCBI taxonomy): Eukaryota > Metazoa > Chordata > Mammalia > Rodentia > Heteromyidae > Perognathus > Perognathus longimembris. The sequence continues at coordinate 1,562,677 of NC_063183.1, read as the reverse complement.
CTATAGGCATGAGCCACCAGCGCCCAGATTCTATTGTACTCTATTGTACTGTATAGGCATGAAATGATCACATCTGGTAGTGACATTTTTTTTAGCTGTCCCTGAGGCTTGAACTCAGGGCCTAGTTGTCATCCCTCCCTGAATGTTTTTGCTCAAGGTTAGCACTCTACCACTTGAACCATAGCTCTAATTCTGGCTTTGTTTGGTGGCTAATTGGAGGTGGAGTCTCATAGACTTTCCTGCCAGGCTGGCTTTGAACTGAGATCCTAAAAGTTCAGCCTCTTAAGTAGTTAGGATTATAGGTGTAAGCCACTGGTGCCTGGCTCTGAAGTTGGTGTCTAATGATTGGGTTCAGCAGAAAGCCAGTAGCCTAGCTGATTAATTGAACCAGCTGTCAGGATTATGATGGGGAAACTTAGGTAGAAGGCAATGTAAGTATGGTGATGGAAAACATGGTTTGGAAGCAGATTTGTGTTTGTGTAACACAGAGCAAGCATAAATATTATTACTATTATTCCTACCAAAAGGTTAAATGTTTCTTCAAACTCACACAACTACTAATGGTCCCAGATTGTCAGTATGTAAAATACTGTTCTACTACTTTTATGTGTGTTTGTGCTGGTCCTGGGGCTTGAACTCAGGGCCTGAGCACTGTTCCTGAACTTTTTGCTTAAGGCTAGTGCTTTACCACTTGAGCCACAGCTCTACTTCCAGCTTTTATGGGGGGGCTAGTTTATTGGAGATGAGAGTCCCATGAACTTTCCTGCTTGGGCTGACTTCAAACCTCAATCCCCAGATCTCAGCCTTCTGAGTAGCTAGGATTATAGGTGTGACCCAACAGTGTCCCACCTCTATTACTTTTTTAAAAAGCAAAACCTGTGGGGCTAGCCAATGAGCAAAAGCTTCAGGTGCCAAGTTCAAGTCTTGAAGCCTCCCCGCCCCAATAAAAATTCAAAACAAAACAAACCCATTGAAGGCAAAGGGAAAAGCAGTTCTTCTATATCCCAGGTTCACATGGTCCAGGAAGCATATGGGAAAGCTCAAGTATGTGTGTGTGTGTGCTTTCTAGGACGTTTTACTCGTCATCTGAATATCGTTTCTATCAATGCCTTTGAGGATGACATTTTAACCAAGATTTTCACTTCTATCTCTGACTGGCACTTCAGAAAAGGTTTTGATGTGGTCTTCTTAAGGTAAGAGTTTCCTGTATCTTGCTGGGTATTGGGCCTCAGGTCTGGCTCCCTCTTGATTGGTCTGTCTTCTTCTTTCTCCCAAGGTATGGGAAGATGCTAGTACAAGCTACCAAGGTAATTTATAGAGCTGCAGTGGAGAACTTCTTGCCAACTCCCTCCAAGTCACATTACGTCTTTAACCTGCGGGACTTCTCACGGGTGATCCAGGGGGTACTTCTGTGCCCTTACACCCACCTGCAGGTCAGCCACTGTGGTTTCTGCTGCCGTAGTCATTGAGTAATATCCTTGAATAGATTCTAATGGCTGTTCATAGTAGCTTTTATTAGGTGCTTAGTTTACACTAGGCATTTTGCCTAGCTTAGTATTTTATAAGCTCATTTCAACCCGAAGATTTGGTTATATCTTGAAAACCACCACTTTAGGCATCCCTCATTCCAATAACCAAACTCTTAATTTTTAGGATGTGGAAAAATTTATCAGACTTTGGATCCATGAAGTTTATCGAGTCTTTTATGATCGTCTGATTGACAAGGAAGACAGGCAGGTCTTCTTCAATATGGTGAAGGAAACCACCTCCAATTGTTTCAAGCAGACTGTGGATAAGGTGAGACAGATGCTAGGATTGTTTGGCTTCAGAAATGGTCCCAAGTGTTTGACTGTGTTAGTTGAAAACATTAGGCTCCATCCCGATAAGGACTTGCCACTCTGAATCTCAGGAAAAGATAATGCATATGCCAGCTAGTCATTTGATTTTGTGATATTTTACTTGATCTAATTTTATTCATAACTATAGTAACACTTACGTTTGGATACATTTCAAAGAGATTAAAAAGCTGAGCATGATGACACATGTCTATAATCCAAGCACTGGGCGGGGGGCAGGGGGAGTGGGAGAACAGAGGCAGGAGGATCTTGAGTTTATAGCTAGCCTTGGCCACAAACTATGTAGAGAGAGTCCTCATCTCAAAAAAATGTGACTAATACCTGATGCCATTTGTTTAAAATTAACTTAAAATGTATTTTAGGGTCAAGTCATATGAGACATTAGATTAAACATGAGTTTTCATGGTTAATTTGAGGCCCTGGTAAAAGCCCATGTGAAATATTGTCACTGTCTTACATTTGTGAATATTTTCTTTTTTCCATTTTGATATAAGGAAAATTATTTTTTAAACTATTAGCATCATCTGGTTGCACCTTCATTGTAAGGAAGCTGTGGTTTCTTAGAAAAAATTATGGGAGTGCTATATACAGCCTCCAGGGGCCAAGTGCAGAAGTGCTGCCAAGTCTACCACTCCTGAGGGGAACCTCTAAAAGATTGCTACCCTGGTTACAGACTAAGGACCAGGCTTGTGAAGCAAGCAGACCAAAAAAAATGGCTTTGCCCTGTAGTTGCCCTCTCTAGGGACCTTATAAGATGATCATCAGTGTTTAACTACCCAGTAAACAGACTGACCCTCCCTTTAACACTATATTTAATTTTCTTTAATCGTGGTCTTTTCAATAATTAGATCCACCTACTTTGTTAAGGAAAAAACTACTGGTAAGCTATGACTTAAAGAAATCCGCACATCTCCCATCCTTCCTCTATATCACTTGCTGCCAGCCTGGTTGGATCACAGGCCAAGAGCCAACTAATATTTACCTTTCTCACAGGTGCTCATCCACCTATCACCTGATGGCAAGATCGTTGATGATAACATCCGTAGCCTCTTCTTTGGAGATTACTTTAAACCAGGAGCTGACCAAAAAATCTATGATGAGATTATTGATCTAAAACAGCTCACGTCAGTGATGGAATACTATTTAGAAGAATTCAATAACATCAGCAAAGCCCCCATGTCTTTGGTCATGTTCAAATTTGCCATTGAGCATATCTCCAGGATCTGCAGAGTCCTGAAGCAGAACAAAGGCCACTTGCTCCTGGTTGGCATTGGGGGCAGTGGGCGGCAGAGCGCTACCAAACTGTCCACATTCATGAACTCATATGAGTTATACCAGATCGAGATCACAAAGAATTATACAAACAATGACTGGCGGGAGGACCTGAAAAAGATCATGCTGCAGGCTGGGGTAGCCACTAAGAGTACTGTGTTCCTTTTTGCGGATAATCAGATCAAGGATGAGTCCTTTGTTGAGGACATCAACATGCTTCTAAACACAGGAGATGTGCCCAATATCTTCCCAGCTGATGAGAAGGCTGACATTGTGGAGAAGATGCAAACAGCAGCCAGGACAGAAGGCGAGAAGATCGAAGTCACTCCTCTTTCTATGTACAATTTCTTTATAGAGAAGGTGAAGAAGAATCTACATATTGTGCTTGGTGAGAGAAAGCAAACTCAGTCTGCCCCTTTCCCTCCAGGGTTTGAAGGGTTTTCTTAGTGCCCTAAACCCAATCTCCACCCCTCCAGTAGTTCTAAGGTTGATACTACCAATGCAGGCAAGAGTCGGGACCTGGCATTACTCTGCCTACTTTCCCATTCTTCACTTGAATAACTATTTTAAACCTCTTCCCTATGAAATATCCTCTGAGAAAGTGTACTTTTGCCTATATTGCGCAGATAACTGTGATGTTCTCTATGAATACCACTGTTAATCTGACCAGACATTTCAGAGTTGTGTTTAATACTCCTCTCTCTAAGCTGGGTGCCCGGGCTCATACCCATAAGCCTAGCTATACAGGAGGCTGAGATCTGAGAACTGTAGTTCAAAGCCCAGGGAAGGAAAGACTGTGAGACTCTTAATCTCTAATTAACCAGCAAAAAGCCAGAAGTGGAGTTGTGGGCCAAGTGATTGAGTGCTGGCCATAAGCAAAATGAACCCACCAAATATCTGTGAGACAGTGTCCAGACCTTGAGTTCAGCCCCCCCGCCCCACTCACCTCCTTGTTATCAGATCCTGTCAATTGTTACCTCCTTTTCTCTCATGTCTACATTCTTACCTGTATCTCAACTTCCTTCTCATTAGCTAAGCTGACCTCATCTTACCTGGCCTCATCTGTCCACTCTTCGGTTCTGTGTTTCCTCTATCTACTACAGACTTTACATTCTACTAACCCAAGAGCATCCTATTCATATGTGGGCAGCTGTGTGCATGTAGGCACACATAAAATACTTAAATTGGCAGAGTTCTGGTGCCTCATGCCTGTAATCGTTGCTACTCAGGAAGCTGATGTTGGAGGATCGCTGTTCAAAGCTAGCTTTTGCAGTAAAGTCCATGAGGCTCTTATTGTCAATTAACCACCAAAAAACTGGAAATGAAGCTATGGCCCAAGTGGTAGAACGCCAGCCTTGCACAAAAAGCTAAGGGACCGTGTCAAGGCCCTGAGTTCAAGCCCCATTGTTTCCATTAGAATAAGGACCAAATTTATCTGACTTAGAGAGAGGAAGGAGAAGAACAGAAGCAGTGGGACAAAGGATGAACCAAAACCCAAACCCAAACCCAAACCGAAGAATAAGGACCAAAGAACTAAAAATTCTAGGGCCTAGAATGTAGCTCTGCGGCAAAGCACTTGCCTAGCAGTGCAACGGCCTGGTTCGATGCCCAGTACCAAAAAGAAAAGACAAAAAAAGTTAACATTTCTAGCTTGTGGGGTCTACCAGAATATCTGCTCTATCCTCTTCACCCCCATCTGAAAGTCCTCTCCTCTCTGTTCTTCAACCACATTGACCTCTTCACACTTCTACCTATGCTTCATGTATCCTCCTACCACACTAGGTTTAAGTAAACAATGAATGGAACTTGGGATTTAGAACCCAAAAGTGGTGAGATGGAAATGGAGTGAAAAATACACTAATGGAAACTTCTATAAATAACCTTCTTCCTTCTTTCCCTTTCCTTCCTTCCTTCCTTCCTTCTCTCCCTCCTTCCTTCCTTCCACTCTTACTATTTTTTGTGCTGGTCCTGGAACTTGAACTCAGGGCCTGGGTGCTTTCCCTGTGATTTTTTGTATAAGGCTCTTACTCAAACACTTGGGCCACAGCTCCACTTTTGGCTTTTTGGTGGTTAATTGGAGATGAGTCTCATGGACTTTTCTGCCTGGGCTGGGCTTTGAACTATCCTTAAATCTCAGCCTCCTGAATGACTAGGATGACAGGTGTAAGCCATCGGTGTCCACCTATACATAACTTTAAATAGAGCATCTGTGGCCCCATTATGTCTGAGTTAGTATACACAGAGCTAGTGGGTCAAATGGTTCCAGTAACTTTGAAAAAGGAACCCACAGGATCCTAAATAGGACAACAATGTATGGGCAATGAGCCAGAAGGCAACTATAATACATTCAGACTCATCACAGACTTACATGCAAACATCCAGTGCTTCCTTTGAATTTGGCATGGCCTTCATGGCTATGCAGGACCACTCCCCTGGAGTACTCATAAGACACATCCCCCTTCTTCACCTCCCCTACTAAAATCCCTGGAGATACCTACCTGCCCCCTGCTTCTCCTTGCTTTGCCAGAAGGGAATTAACAAAGCCTGCTTTTCCAAAGCCATGAGTCCAATCGGGGATGCCTTCAGAAACCGCCTGCGGATGTTCCCTTCGCTGATCAATTGCTGTACAATCGATTGGTTCCAGGCCTGGCCCACAGATGCCCTGGAGTTGGTGGCCAACAAATTTCTAGAGGATGTGGAGCTCGATGACAGCATTCGGAGAGAGTAAGTTCTAGCTGCATTTTAGTGCCCCATATTTTCCAAGCTGAAAACCAGATGTCGTTATCCAGATGTTATTTTAAAGATTTCCCAAGTTAACATGTAGAAAATGTCTTGTAATTTTAAATCAGCTCATATTTAGTTATTTTAATAAAGTACCTTTGCATGAAAAAAAATAACATTTCTGTTTTCAGAATTGACCTGGAGGAAGTGGAGGTATGGCACAAATAAAACAGTGGCCAGCCTTGAAACACAAAGAGAGCTAAGCAAGAGCTGGGGGGGGGGGGGCACCGAGGGCTCATGCCAGTATTCCTAGTTATTCAGGAGGCTGAGATCTGAGGATTGCAGTTCTAAGCTAGCCTGGACAGCAAAGTCTGTGAGACTCTTATCTCCAATTAAGCACCAAAAAGCCAGAAATGAAGCTGTGGCTCAAGTGTTAGAGCAGGAGCCTTGAGCAAAAAAGCTCAGGGATAGTGCCTAGGCCCTGAGTTCAGGCCTGAAGTTCAGCACATATATATGTATACATATACACATACATGTGGGGAGGGATGTTGTCCTAGAGTTGCATAGCTGTGAGCTATGAGCATGACATTTGATATATGTCATAGCTATGAGCTCCTATACATGATAATATACTTACTTCTATAATCTTAGAATATGCATTTTCAATGGAGATGATATTGCTACCAAGGAGGTGAAAATTGGTGTTTGTGAGTATGGAAAAAGCATTCTCTGTGCATAAGAATATATGCATAGGAATAGATATATCCCACCCCCCACACACACAATAGCACTTAATTGACTAAACTAGAGGAAGTGATGAGAATGACATGATGGGTGCTCCATGAAGGAAAGATCAATCAACCCCCTGCCTTCTTTGCTATTCTTAGTGCCTAGCACATAACAGGTTTCATTACCGTTTTGAAGTAGGCAAGGATCAGAGTGCACTGGCCTTAAATTCCATTTTGAGAATTTTGAACTTTATTCTACAGATCAGAAAATCTTCAATGTGATTCACAGGCTTGCTTGTGGATAAAATCCAGTGAGTTCATGAATATGAATGAGGATACGTTACAATTCTATTCGCATAGACATCCAACTGGTATTTTGCATTTCTTTCCAGGATGAATTAGGCAATAACCCAAGTTGGATTAACAACACCATGACTTTGTGACCAGTAATAATCACAGTTCATTTTCATTTTATGTGCCATTGCACATAACATAAATTGAACTCAGAGCAGCCTTGAGCTCTTATTTTAGCTTTTCCCCTCAAAGTAGTACTCTACCACTTGAGCCACACCTCCACTTCCAGTTTTATGCTGGTTAACTGGAGATAAGAGTCTCTCACATTTGTCTGTCTGGGCTAGCTTAAAACTGTGATCCTCAGGGCTGGGAGTATGGCCTAGTGGCAAGAGTACTTGCCTCCTACACATGAAGCTCTCAGTTCGATTCCCCAGCACCACATATATGGAAAATGGCCAGAGGGGGTGCTGTGGCTCAAGTGGCAGAGTGCTAGCCTTGAGCAAGAAGAGGCCAGGGACTGTGCTCAGGCCCTGAGTCCAAGGCCCAGGACTGGCAAAAAAAAAAAAAAAAAAAACCTGTGATCCTCAGATCTCAGCCTGCCAAGTACACATGAGCCACTGGTGCCCAGTAGAATCACAGTTCTTTTGATAACTCATTCAGTCATTAGATACTCCATTTATCACTTCCTTCAAAATTATGGTAGTCTTTAGACTTGCTGCCCAATATTATTATTTAATGTGGTGGTTGGCAAACACGGACCAAGTTCAGTTCACAACCTTTGTCAATAAAGCTTTATGGGAACACAGCCATAGCCATTCATTTAAATATTGCCTATGGCTAATTTTGTACTATAAGATTAGTTATAACAGATGTTGTGTAACTCCAAACCACTAAAATATTTGTTAGCCAACCCTTTCCAGAAAAAAATTTTCTCACCTCTGATTTAATGCATCACTAGAAAGCCACATATATTACTATCCTAAAAATTTGGTTTTAAAAATATTTTGAGCTGAGCTCCAGTGGCTCATGCCTGTAATCTTAAGCTACTCGGGAGGCTGAGGTCTGAGAATCACAGTTGGAAGCCAGATTGGGCAGGAAAGTCCATGAGGTTCTCATTTCTAATTAACCACCAAAAAAGCTAGAAGTGTAGCTGTAGCTCAAGTGGTATAGTGCTAGCCTTGAGCACAAGAGCTCAGTGAGTCTACAGTTAAAATGGCCTATACTCTGAACTCAGCCAACAGCAAATGCTGGAGGGAATGCGGGGAAAGAAGAACCCTTCTCCACTATTGGTGGGAGTGCAAATTAACACAACCACTTTGGAGAACAGTATGGAGAGTCCTCAAAAAGCTCAGCATAGACATATCCTATGACCCAGCCATACTACTCCTAGGCATCTATCCTGAACAACAGGTCTCAGGATATCAAAAAGACATCTGCACATCCATGTTTATCGCTGCACAATTCACAATAGCCAAAATATGGAAACAACCCAGATGCCCCACTACAGATGAATGGATCCAAAAAATGTGGTACCTATACACAATGGAATATTACATACATAGCGATTAGAAATGATAAAATATTGGTACTCTCAGGGAAATGGTCAGAACCTGAACAAATAATGTTGAGCGAGACAAAGGGGCATGGTCTCCTTGATATATGACTGGTGGGGGGGGGGGGGCGGCACAGTAGAGACCAGGCCTGGGAAATAAAAAACTTCTTCTCAAATGGTATTTCCACAGGTTTGGGTCAGCGACCTTACATTATGTATCTAAAACCAAACAACTACTAAACATAAAAAGGTCTAGAATAAACCTATCAGTGGATCACAATAGCTCAACAGCTATGTATATATGATCATATAAGACAAGGATAAACAAAAACAAGTCCAAGAGGACACAGGAGGATTCTATTGTTGACATTACATTTAAAGTTCTAGGTGAATCTCCTTTGGCGTACACTATGTGGTTACTGTATATGATTTTGGTACACTGGGTATTGTATATATGCCTACCTGATCTAGGGAAGGGAAAGAAAAACGAGGGTGTAAGATATCACAAAAAATGTACTCACTGCCTTATTATTATTATGTAACTGTACCCCTTTTGCACAACACCTTGTCAACAAAATTTAATTAATAAAAAAAGAGCTCAGTGAGTGCCAAGTTCAAGCCCTGACACACACAAGAAAAATCAAAAGGTGTATTTCAACATAGTTGATTTCCTTGATAATCCTGTGCGTATATTTAAAATATTATTCTACAAATCCCAGGAGGCTTTTCCAGACTCTCAAAGGTTAGAAAGTCCTGCATGAGCCTGATGAATTATCGAAGGATTCAGTGATTGCTCCAGTAAATGTATCCACCTCCTCCTTCCTTCTTTACTCCACTCAGATGAGCAGTTGGATGCCCATGGGCCATATGCTGTATATGTGCTTTGTAATGCTCTCTTGACTGTTACTAAAATTGTGCTAGATCTCTCTCTAGGAAGCTGGGGCCTGCCTAACCAGTCTGATATTTTCATCAGGGTCGTTTCCATGTGCAAATATTTCCAAGAGAGTGTGAAGAACCTGTCTGTAGATTATTATAACACACTCCGCAGACACAACTATGTAACTCCTACCTCCTACCTTGAACTGATCTTAACCTTCAAGACGCTCCTGAATAGCAAGAGGCAAGAGGTAGACACAATGAGAAACCGTTACCTGACAGGCTTGCAGAAACTTGATTTTGCATCTTCACAAGTAAGCATTTCCAAATTTGGACACAGGGCTGGGGATGTATAGCTTAGAGGTAGAGTACTTGCCTAGTACAAGTTCCTGGGTTTGATTACTAGTACCATACCAAAACAAAAAACAAAAACAAAAACAAACAAAAAAGAATGGTAGAGGCAAAATAGAACAGGGACAGAGGCCTAAAATTCCATGGATATGGAAAAATGATGAATTTAAGAAGCACCAAATAATGTGAGGATCTGACCTGCATTTGTATAGCTTACCTTGCTTACCTCATTTTATCCTGGCCTGTGTATTCCCATCTTTCTTTTGTTCATTTGTTTTTTTTGTTTCTTGTGCTGGTACTAGGACTTGAACTCAGGACCTGGGTACTATCCCTTATATTTCTTCCTCAAGGATGGTGCTCTACCACTTGAACCACACCTCCACTTTTGTTTTTTTGCTGGTTGATTGGAGAGAAGAGTCTCATAGGCTTTCTTTGATGGGTTAGCTTTGTACTGTGATCCTCAGTTCCCAGCCTCCTGAGTAGCCAGCATTACAGACATGAGCTACCAGAACCAGGCTCGTTCTTGTCTTTAACCTTCTGAAGGCTGGAGATACAGTTCAGTAGTAGAGTGAATGCCTAGCAAACATATTTCCGAGTCAAAACCCTACTACTATGGGGAAAAAAAGATTTTGATATATTCGTTAAGAGTTCATTTAACAAAGCAAGCAAAAGCCACTCAGGTGAGTAAGCAGCGGGACCCAGAAATCAGTTGTCCCAAAGTTTTGATATTTTGATCTAGATTTTTTGCATTAACCTTGATTTCTTGAAATAGTATATAATAAAGTGGGATCTGTAGGTATGGCCTAGCCTCAGATTCTAGTTTACAACTTAACCAGCTGTTCAGCCTTGATCATGTTGTTTTACCTCACTGAACCTCTGTTTCCTTTTATATAAAATGATGATACAAATCATTTTTCCTGAATATAAGCTATTATGAAAATTTCATGAGCTGACACAAGTATGTTGTCCTTCACAAAGTACGTGGCCTCTGAGTTATTCATTGATCTGTGCTTGGAGCCACTTGACAAGTCATCTAAAATTAGAGCCATACTGAGATATGGATTTTGTAGTACCAAGCTAGAAACTGTAAATATCTGCTGTAAATAAATCATGAGCGTTGCCTCAGTGTTGTCACTTTGTCTGGCAAACTCACAAACACTGCAACAGAAGGATGGGAAAAGAACACCGGGCCCCCTTAACTCTGCTCCTGGGGGTGCTAGATTCAACTCTGAATCCTTGGCTTTTAGAGAGATGTGGAAAACTAGTCTATCCCGACAACAGTGAGTAAGTTGTGTTATGTGAGGAACAGAAATAGACCTGCTTGACCACAGAGCCCATGTTCCTAAGCAGACCAAATGTTTTACTTCAGTTTTGCTAGGAACATAGATACAAAGGACATTAAAGTCCTCTGCAAATCCTTGAATTCTATCCTGTGTATTTGAGCTGCATTAGCGGGCAGGATTAATACTAGTGGGTTTAAAAAATTGCATAGGGCTAAATTCCAGCCTGTTCATAAAAAAAGTCTAATGAGTTTCATTGTCTGAAAAATGACACAATCCACACAAAGGCGCTGGGATTGTGCTGTCATTAGGGATGTTTAAGCCAAGACTGGAAAACCACTTGGCAAGAATGTTTTCTAAGGCAACTGATTATTTGCCTTAGTCAGTGCAAGCTACTGTAACAAAATATCCTAGACTGGGTAGCTTCATACACACACTTGTTTCATATGGTTCTGAAGGCCAGGAAGTCCTAGCTTGAGACAAGGGCAGATCCACTGTCTAGTGAGGGCAGTGACCTCCTTGCTGTCCTTTTACATGGTGGGGGGACAGTTTTATGTGCCTTCTCTCTATAAAGATGTTTATCCCAGCATGGGCACTCACCCTCATGAGGTCATCTAACTAATTTCCTCCAACATTTCTACCTCCAAATATAATCAGTTTCTGGATTATGAATAGAGGAGGGGAGAAACACATTCGGTTCTCAGCACTGTTGGAAAAAAATCTAGAAAGTTCCTTCTATGCCATTATCTAGCTTCCTATAATTACTTCACAGCCTTAGGTTTAAGTTGCACAGTAATGACATCCCAGTTACTCAGGAGGGTGCTGAAATGTGAGGATCATGGTTTGAAGCCAGCCCAGGGAGGAAAGTCCATGAAATACTTATTTCCAATTAACTACCAGAAGGCTAGAAGTAGAGCTGTGGAGCAAGTGGTAGGGTACCAGGCTTGAATAAAAAAAATCTAAGATACAGTGCCTGGGGCCCTCAGTTCAAGACCCAGTATAAGCAAACACACACACACACACACACACACACACACACACGTTTAAACTGTAACCCCTTTGTGTATCACCCTTCTAATAACAATGTAAAAAAATACAGGTTTAGTCAGGTGCCAGTGGTTTCTGCCTATAATCCTAGCTACTCAGCTGAGGATTGTGGTTTGAAGCCAACCTAGTCAGGGAAGTCTGTAAGACTCTTATCTCCAATTAATCACTTTCAAAAAAAAGCTGGAAATGGAGCTGTGGCTCAAATGCTAGCATGCTAGTTTTGAGCAAAAATCTCAGAACTCAGGGCCTGAGTTCAAGCCCTAGGACTGTATGCACATGCATGTACACACATGCGCACGCACGCACGCACACACACACACACACACACACACACACACAAAACTGAGATTAGAGGTCTGAAGAAAGGATGAGATCCATGTAAACAGAACCTCAATCTTTGGAGAATATTAAATACTAAAGGAAAATTTATACCATTCAATAATACAGTTTCAACTTGGTTCTGTCATTTTCATTTCCCCAATAAAGATGCTTTTTTATTGTGAAAAAAAAATTTTGGTAATGCTGGGGTTCAAATTCAATTTAGTACTTGAGCTTGTTAGGTAGGTACTCTACCATGTGAGTCACACTACATTCTTTTAAAAGTTTTGTTTTTTTGAACCTGCTTTCAGTTTTTGTCTTCCTGAACCCAATACTACAATGTAGGCTCAATTAGGAAAAAAAAAACAATTTTATTTTTACCTTACTATCTACTGCTTGGAACAGAACTTAATAACTATAGCATATATTATAAACTCAATAATTGCTGAAAGATCAAAGAGATAACTGTCTGACAACCATATATACCTAGTAACATGCCCAAACCATGAGTTCATATTTCTGCCCCTCTCATAGGTTGGAGTCAATTCAACGCTTACCAACTTTGCCATTTTTGGCATATGCACAGCTGACCTTTCCTGTCTCCTGGCTAGGTGGCTGTTATGCAAGTAGAACTCACCGCCCTTCAACCCCAGCTCATCCTCACCTCTGAGGAGACAGCGAAGATGATGGTGAAGATTGAAGAGGAGACCAAAGAAGCCGATGCCAAGAAGTTGTTGGTGCAAGCAGATGAGAAAGAAGCCAATGCTTCTGCTGCAATTGCTCAAGCAATCAAGGTATGAAGAACGAAGGAGAAAGGGAGGGGAGACTTTCAGCAGAGTGTGCATAATTATGCCCATCTTGCAGATGAGACAATTGAGGCTTAGAAAGGGTAGATACCACATAGCGAGTAGGTGAGGAAGCAAGTCTCTTGGCAGCTGGCTGCCTCCAAGAAGCACTATTGTCTCTGCAGCTCAGTCAAAGCTGAGAAGACAGCACAGGATTCGGCTTCATCTAGTGCCACTGTCCCCTCCTTCACTGTGTTCTCAAACTGGCTTCTTAGTTACTCCTTAAATAAACACCAGGGCACACTTTTACCCCAGGGCCTTTGCAAAGAATGCTCCTCCTTTTAGGCATGCACATGGCTAGTTTTTCTACCTTTGTCACATTTTTTGTTCATTAGTATACAGCATGTGGTAGATGTGCAACAAATATTAGTTAAATGATATAATGTTAGGCCTACAGGTTCTCATTAAAGACGATTCTTATACCAAAGAAGTCCTGAAAAGAGATGGGTCTACACTTAGATATTAGAAGAAAATCTGATTAATATTGATGGACTGTTACATATTTCTCAAAGAACTTCAGAGTACATTATTCCATTTGAGTATCATTACCACTTTGACCCTTAGGAATGACAGGTGGCAATATTTGAGTTGATAGCATTGGGTCAGCGGTGAAATTATCTCCCAGAGCTGCCTCCTATTAGCAGGGTTAGAGTCTAAGGTTACTGACACCTGATATAAGTTACTCCTCTCAATGTCCCTACTTAGCAGTAGAGGTCCTTTTAACATTCTTCAGATACAGGCTTGAGTAAGAAGTAGCCTATCTGGCTTTTATCCTTGCTAGGTCCTGGTGCATTTCCTCAAAGAAGACTAGAGTTTTAGATTGGAGTCTCTCCAGTAAGTCCTCAGACCTGACCTCTGCTAGATTTGGAGGGTCTGATCCCTGCTCTTGGCATCTACAATAAATGCTCTGAATTATGAAGGCTTATTCACTCCTAGTCCTAATGACTTGAACAGAGGACAAATGGAAGCCATATAAGATGCTGATTATGAGCCTGGTGTCAGTGGCTCACTCCTGTTATCCTAGATACTTAGGAGGCTGAGATCTGACAATCAAGATTTGAAGCCAGTCTGGGTTAAGTCTAATTAACTACCAAAAAAGCTAGAAGTCTAATTGTGGCTGAAATGGCACTAGCCTTGTGCAAAAAAGGTCAGGGACAGTGTTCAGGCCCTGAATTCAAGACCCAGGACCAGCAAAAAAAAAAAAAGAAAGAAAGAAAGAAAGAAAGAAAGAAAGAAAGAAAGAAAGAAAGAAAGAAAGAAAGAGAGAGAGAAAGAAAAGAAAAATATTGACTGTGGTGTCAAGATCTATATTTTGGTGGACAATTTACCATTTCATGTCCAAAAAAGTAGCAGTACCTACTTTAATGTTTACTTATTCAACACCTACTATGTACCAGCACTTTCTTAGGCAGTGGGAAAATGAGGATAAAGGATATAAATGAAAAGTCTTTCTCTCATGGACATGATATTTTCCTATATTTGATCCACATTGCCTTTCATCATCCTCACACCCTACAGGGCAAACAGCATCATGATATGGGAATTTTCAAAGGCCATACAGTCCAAATGACACAGCATTCAGACCCAGAGCTCTTTGGCACTTCACCATTATTCTAGAAGTTGCAAACTGGAAGCCAAGGACACACACAACATTTTATTTTATCTGTTTAGTTTAAGGTTTAAATTTAAGCTTTAAATTTAAAAAAGAAGAAGACATTTCAAACTAGACTTAGTGGTACAGACTTGTAATCTCATATACTCTGGGAGTCAAGGCAGAAAGATTAATTCCAAGTTCAACTCTAGCCTTGGCCAAGTTAGTATTGTGTGTGTGCACACGCACGTGTGTGTGCACACACGCACATGCATGCTAGCACTTGGACCACACTCTTGCCCAGCCTTTTTGCTCATACCTGGCACTCTCCACTTGAACCACACCTTCACAGTTGTGTTTGCCCAGGCTTGTTCCAAACCTCTTTCTCAAGAAATCTAAGCCTTCTGAGTAGCTAGAATTATACACATGAGCCACTGGCACCTAGCTCCTGGCAAAGTTCTTGAATCCTTGCTTCAAAAATAAACTTAAAAGGATATGTGCATGGCTCAAATAGCAAACTGCTTGGCAAGCATGCTTGTGACCTTGGGATCAATGTCCAGTAACACACACACACACACACACACACACACACACACACACAAAGAAAAGAGCAAGTGGACATTTCTGGTAACGCTGGTCCTGAGCCTCCTGCATTGCACCTACCCACAGTATTGGGTCAGTGTTGCCAGTGTGTGTGCCAGCTCACCAACACTACAGCCAGCCCACTTCCCATACTTATACCACCAGCTTGGGCCTGAAGGCACATGAGTTTATGTATAAATGTTTTGTTTAAGCATTCAAGGCTCAGCGTTTGCACACTTCCTCAGTTTCCTCATCAGTAAGTAGGGTACTAAGGGAAAAAGAATGTAAGGCACATAACATGTTTGGGAGCTCAAGGTCCATGTCAGCTGTTCTCCAACACACGGATTGTTTGCCCACTGCCATCTATGACAAAGGTCAGCTTCTTGCCACTTGTAGGGGTGAGAGGAAAGGGACCACACCAAGATTCTGCTCAGAGACTTGCTGAATTGTCAGAGGGAGATGGTCAATGACTCACGGTTTCTAGAAGGTAGGACTTCCTACTGTACCCAGGCCCAGAGAAATAAACAGCCACCTTAGGTTTCAGTGGGAAGGGCAAAAAAGTTCAATGCTGTACCATCCCATCTCCAGCCCTCAACGTGACAGGGAGCTGGAATAAATAACTCATAGATAAGAAGGCAGAAAAACCTGTGTTTGCGTTAAGATTTCTATGTGGATCAAAGTCCTTCCTTGAAGCTTTCAGGGCTACAGCCTTCGTGTAAGGACTGCTACGTTTTCATACTTTCTGGAACCCTAGAAATGTCATCGCATAGGAGAGGGTGCAAAACTGTCCCAAGGCACAGCAGGGACTCAACTCTCAACAGGGAGACTTGAGAGTTAAAGACAGTTCCTTTTGTTAAAGATGAGCTTGATTGATTGTTCGAGTGAGTCACTTCTTTCCTCAGAAATGAGGACTTCTTCCAGAATTACTGAAAATCTGATTGCATCTCTTCAGGGCACATATGACTCATTTCTCTGTCATAGCTCTGATGCTCCTTACATCACTAGTACAAAGGCTGGTTTTAATAAGACTTTTGTTGTTGTTGTTGTTGTTTGCTTTGGGATTTGAGGGTGGGGGCCAATGCTGGGATTTGAACAGAGCCTGGTTGCTGGTCCATTTATTTATTTATTTATTTAGGTGCTGCTCCTGGGGCTTAAATTCAGAACTTGGGCTCTATTCTTGAACTTTTTTTGCTCAAGGCTAGCACTCTACCACTTGAGCCACAACTCTACTTCTGCTTTTATTTGGTGGTTTCTTAGAGATAAGAGTCTCATGGACTTTCCTGCCTGTGCTGGTTTTGAACTGTAATCGTCAGATCTCAGCCTCCTTGTTGTGCCAAGTCGTGAGACGACCACTAAGAAGGCCACCAAGACTCAGACGTTCCGAAATGCAAAAGCAAGGCAAGGCTTTATTCAAGTGAGCTGCAACTCGGGCCTCGTCCTACCCACCGACACAGCGGAGGTTAGGAGGAAGCCTCGAGCTGCAGTTACACAGGACTTATAAAGGCAAAAACAAAGTTACAGCAATCAGGTGTTCAAGCAAGCAAGATTAGGACACAGGTACAAATCTGATTGGCTCAGGGCTCGAGGCATAGGGCTCGAGGCATTCTAGGGGTGGTTAGAGTTAAGCATTCCCAGTGGTTAGAGTTCTAGACCGGCTGGGCCCTAATAAGCTTGTCCTAGATTTGCTCACAGGGCCTGCTTATCTCAGGTTCACGTGGTAAAGTGGGGTTCGTGTGGTAAAGTGGGGTCTGACTTCAAAGTCTGGCACTTCATTTCCCCCTTTTTTCTTTGGCACCTTGGGAGCCAATCATGGCTCCATTCTGTCCATTTCAATGGCTTGCATGTCTAGGGGATGATATAGAGGTAAGGCATGGGCCAGTAGGGCCCAATGTAGTAACCAAAGGGCCTGTCACCATTTCTCACAAGTACAGTCTCTGTACCTCTGTTTTGCATGCCTCTAGTTTATCCTGCCTCATCTTCCCAAAAACAACTCTGGTCCCTCGGTTTTAAAGGGGGGCTGATGGGTGAAGATCATCCATCTTCTGTAACTTCTTCAGGCTGACTCAGGGGCGTTGACCTTACCTAGCCAGGAACCTATAACCTTAGTCTACTTTACCAAGGGACTGCACACATCAAACTGGACAGGACTCCTGCTCATCACACTCGGGAAGTCGCTTATTCAGGTTCGGGTCCAAGTGATCTGGCACATCCCAGTTGCCTGTGGCCAGATCACATATGTCTACTACTAAGTCTGGCCACCAGGTTCCTAAGGGGGCTTCCTTAGTTGCTAAAATAAGGGGGTCACCCCACTTTGGAGTGAGCTGCCAAAATAATTGGAAGGGCTGGTGAGGGTTAACGTCAACATTAGCCAGGGTAGCAAGGAAAGAAGGCAAAAAGAAAATTATAACAATATTCAGTCTAACTTTCTTTTCTTGAGGCAAAGGCAAAGCGGCTGAGTTGGGTGCTTGGAGACCTCCCATGTTCCACCACGGTAGTCGTTGTCCAGGGCAAAGGGGTCAGCTAGCCTGGCGTGGGAGCAATGGACCCAAGTGGCGATGCCATCTACCTTGAGGGCAGTGGGAGTAGTCAGTAGCACTACGTAGGGTCCTTTCCACCGTGGTTCTAAGGATTTGGGGTTATGCCTCCGGACGAACACCCAGTCCCCTGGTTTGAATAAATGGGGGGTAGGGACAGAAGCAGAATCATGTAATGCCTTAAGTTGGGGTCACATATTCTTGTGCGCAAGCTGCAAATAATCGAGTTTACACAAAAATTCAGCATCATTCAAATCAGCAAGCAATTCAGTCTGAAGGCTAGGGATAATGGGTGGGGGGTACCCGTACATTATTTCAAAAGGAGTAAAGCCAAGCTGATAGGGAGAATTTCTTACTCTAGGCAGAACAAAAGGAAGGAGTGACACCCAGTCTGCGCCAGTCTCTAAGGCCAATTTAGTTAAGGTCTCTTTTAGAGTCTGATTTATTCTCTCTACCTATCCTGAACTCTGGGGTCTATAAGCACAATGCAATTTCCAATCCATCCCCAGTGCAGCGGCTATTCCCTGACTTACTTTTGAGACGATGGCTGGTCCATTGTCTGACCCAATGGTGGATGGGAAGCCATACCTGGGTAGGATTTCTTCCAGGAGCCTCTTAGCCACTACATTCGCGATCTCGTGCTTTGTTGGATAAGCTTCAACCCATCCTGAAACGGTATCTACAAAAACTAGCAAATATTTGTATCCAAATCTTCCAGGTTTAATTTCTGTGAAATCTACTTCCCAATACACACCTGGCCTATCCCCACGGAGGCGAGCTCCTTTAGTAACTTGTTGATTGGGGGCATTGGTGAGCTGACAGGCCTTGCAATTTTTAACAATATCTTCAATAAGTTGATCTCCTTGTCTAATTTTCACTTTGGAGTGTCGGAGCAAGTCCTGCATTCTTCGGGTTCCCATGTGAGAAGCTCAGTGGATTCTCTTAAGGATCCCCTTACCCAGCCCTTATGGCAAGATAAGTTTCCCTTCACAAGTTTTCTACCAGTCATTGTTTCCTTCTCTGTTCGGGATTTTGTGGGCCATGGGATTTTTCTTTATCCACTCCAAGTCTTCTTGGGAATACTGGGGCACAGGAGGCAAAGCTCGTGGCCCTGGGTCTACTACAATCAATACCTCTGTTCATGTAGAAGCTTGACATTCTCAGCAAACCCAGGTATCCACAGCTGGCAAAAGCCTGCTGTTGCTGTTCCCAGGAACTCTGACTTGTCTGGCTGATTTAGGCAGAGGATTTTCAGCACAGTCTCTTTACGTGCATCTGACAGCCAATGCTTGCCCTCTCTTAATATGAAGCCCCGATAGGTGACTTCAGGTTTATAAATGTGTGCCTTTTAATATTCTAGTTTGTAAAAGCTATTTTCTGACTGGCTGGGGAACTGATCTCTGATGACCTTTGCAGGCCTTTAACAGATCTCAATAAGGACACAATCTCAGGTCTACAAGCTTTCTTTCCTGAACAGATGTATCAGCTTAAAATTCTCACTGCCAGTCAGGGCTTTGAGTAGATGCAGGGATTGGGATTTTAAACTATCCTCTCATTTGACAAACTTATCCTTACTACCCACTATCACAGATGACTGGCAAGTTCCTGCCCAGTAGAAAGACATGGGCATTAGAAAGGCATGCTTACGAACTATTCTTCTAGGACTTCCCGGCTTTGATTAACTTTTGAAAGGCCAAACAGGAGTGACTCTAGGATTTGACACCATCTCTGCCATCCAAGCAGTGGCTTACTGCCTCTGGATGCCACATCACTTTTGTCCCAGGAGGAGTGACTTTCCACTGGACTTGGACTCAGGGCCTGAGCGCTGTCCCCCAGCTCTCCAGCTCTAGACTAGCACCCTACCACTTTGAGCTCCATACAACTCCGTTTCCAGCACTCTGCTGGCTGATTAAAGACAAGTCTCTCACAGGGCCCTTTCTCTGCCTGGGCTGGCTTCGAACCGCAGATTTCAGATCAGTGAGTCTTACAAGAGGCCACTTTACTCCAATTAAAAGCAACAAGGTGGTCCACACAGAAGTAGTTTTTACGCATGCTCTTACCTGGAACTTATTAAGGGCCAGTATTAGATCTTGACAAACTTGTAGGAATCACCTGTCCTCTGTGGGCCTGCTGGAAACTGTTACAAAAAACCTACAGAGAAACTGGAATGGCAATTAAACATTTTGGTAGCCATAATTCTCCTTTTCTCACTTTGTAATAATTATTTAGGACAATTTTACTTCCAAATTTCTTATCTTGATTTCCAAAGCCTTTTTACTAACCCAACACTTTAGCTTTTATCTGCATTGGAAAAACTGAAGCTCACAGGCATTCTGAAACCAGGTGCCGCCCTTTGCCTACGGACTTCTTGTTTCAAAAGAGCCTCTTTTTTTTTCTTCAGTCCCAGTTACTGCATGGCATGAAGACCTTTGAACTCAAATGACAATTTTTCCTTAATGCAAGAATTACAATTAGAAATACTTATCCATTCAGCTTTCCAATATATTAGTGAGAAACATTGGCCCATTTTGCCATTTCTTCCTCCATACACAGAGTTAATGAGAGTTTACTTCTATCCCCATTAGTTTAATATATATATATATATATCCTCTTAAATCCAAATTTCTGACACTTAGCTTCGCTTAAGCATTTTTTAACTATAGTTCCTCTTTAAAACAATGCAATAATCCTTTAAAGCATTTGGTAATGCCCAAACTTGATGACCATTTGAATTTAAACTTAAACTCACTCAATTTTACATCATACTAACAGTCTTGAACATGTTCACACTCACACATGCACACACACATACATAGTCAAAAGATCTTAAAGCGCACAGAATAAGCATCGGCCGTACATTTTCCAGTGGCAAGAGGTATTTTGTCAATCTTACTCCTGCAACACCCAAATTTTAAGACAAAAACCTTTAATAAATGATTTTAGCATTCTCCAGCCTCATTTTCCAGGGCTTGATAGTTTTAGTAAAACATTTTTAGTCTGCTTAAGAAGGCTGGGTGGAGGTCCCCCCAGAGTTCTTTTTTGCGGACACTCACACTGATTGTGAGCTGTCGCCTGTACGTCTCATGCAGGTTTGACACAAAAGAGACTGTTAGACTTACAAACACAGACAACAGCGCTGCACGGTGGGGTCACTCTCCACCGCCTGCGGTTGGCTTGGGCTGGCCCCGTGTCTGCCCCTGTCGGCGGCGGCTGTGGGTCAGGACTCAGGGCCGACACCTCCGTGCCCTGGGCTGCCAGCGCCAGGACTGGTCGGGACCCTCTAGAGTGGAGAGCACAGCTGAAACATTTTAAGAAAGGCCGAACCCAAGCTGGAGTATCCCTGTCAACTAGTTCCCTCCAAGTGTCTATATAAGGAATCCGGTCTAGATAGCCTAAATGAGGGGCGTCGATTCAAAGCTCCCCTCAGGTGGCCAATTAGCTCTCTCAAGGATGGGCCATTCTGACTTGCACAGGGTGATTTTCCTCCTTAAGAGCCACACCTCAGTTCTGAGCTATCTCCTTGACCTCCCTCCAGTGAGCTAGGGTCAAATCTAGGGGGCTAGATGGAGGTCCCCAAGATAGAATGTTACCCATAGCTCTGATCAGATGTTTAGTTCAAAAGGCTACAAAAAAAACAATACAACACACAGGCCTGAGAATAAGAAAAGCTATGAGTTGGAGATCTCCTAGATTGGCCCACAAGCCTCCTCCTGCAAGCTAAGCAGCAGGAGCAGACCTAAGTTGGCCCACAACCTCCCGCAAGGGTGCAGGAGGAGTGGACCCAAGTGGACTCAGGTAAAGGTGGACAGTCTCAAGGGTGGAGATTCTGTTGCGTCCCCCAGTCTCCCCAGGATTGCAGAGTAAGCATGTCCGCTTCGACAGCCCCTTCAAGAAAGCAAAAGCAAAACAGACAAACAGACAAATTACAGAACAAGACAAATGAACAGCACTGTTTCCTTACCTTCAGAGTCTGGGGTCTTGGGGGGGGTCTCTGGGGCTATCCTGGACGAGCCCCCAAATGTTGTGCCAAGTCGCAAGACGACCACCAAGAAGGCCACCGAGACTCAGACGTTCCGAAATGCAAAAGCAAGGCAAGGCTTTATTCAGGCGAGCTGCAACTCGGGCCTCATCCTACCCACCGACACAGCGGAGGTTAGGAGGAAGCCTCGAGCTGCAATTACACAGGGCTTATAAAGGCAAAAACAAAGTTACAGTAATCAGGTGTTCAAGCACGCAAGATTAGGACACAGGTACAACTCTGATTAGCTCAGGGCTCGAGGCATAGGGCTTGAGGCATTCTAGGGGTGGTTAGAGTTCTAGACCAGCTGGGCCCTAATAAGCTTGTCCTAGGTTTGCTCACAGGGCCTGCTTATCTCAGGTTCACGTGGTAAAGTGGGGTTTGCGTGGTAAAGTAGAGTCTGACTTCAAAGTCTGGCACTTCATCCTGAGTAGCTAGGATTACAGATGTGAGCCACCAGTGCCCAGCTTAATAATAAAGTTTGACTCAAAGTAGACCCAAGCCTATCACCATGCACCAAGATCAACTCAAAATGGATCAAGGACCTCAACATCAGACCTGAATCCTTGAAACTACTGAAGGACAGAGTAGGAAAGACACTAGAACTTATAGGCACAGGAAGGAACTTCCTGAATAGAGTCCCAGGGGCACAACAAATAGGGGAAAGACTCGACAAATGGGACTACTACAAATTAAAAAGTTTCTGCACAGCTAAGGTCATAGCCACCAAAATAGAAAGACAGCCAACGATATGGGAAAGGATATTTACCAGCACAGCAACAGACAAAGGCCTGATATCTGTCATCTACAGAGAACTCAAAAAACTAAGCCCCTCCAAGCCCAATAAACCTATTAGGAAATGGGCAAAAGAGCTAAAGAGAGACTTCACAAGAGAAGATATAAAAATGGCAAAGAAACACATGAGGAAATGCTCAACATCCCTGCTAGTAAAGGAAATGCAAATAAAAACAACCCTGAGATACCACCTCACCCCAGTTAGAATGGCCTATACTCTGAACTCAGGAAACAACAAATGCTGGAGGGGCTGTGGGGAAAGAGGAACCCTTCTCCATTGTTGGTGGGAGTGCAAATTAGTACAGCCACTTTGGAGAACAGTATGGAGGTTTCTCAAAAAGCTCAATATAGACCTACCCTATGACCCAGCCATACCACTCCTAGGCATCTATCCTAAACAGCAAAACCCAAGATATCAAAAGGACATTTGTACTTCCATGTTTATCGCAGCACAATTCACAATAGCCAAAATTTGGAAACAACCCAGATGCCCCTCCACAGATGAATGGATCCAAAAAATATGGTACTTATACACAATGGAATACTACATAGCGATTAGGAATGGTGAAATATTGTTATTTGCAGGGAAATGGTCAGAACTCGAACAAATAATGTTGAGTGAGACAAGCCTAGAACACAGAAAACAAAGGGGCATGATCTCCCTGATATATGACTGTTAACAAAGGGAGATGGAGAGACAGTAGAGACCAAGTCTGTGAACACTGTATATGTGCTTGATACATTGTATACTGCATATGGGTCTACCTGACCTAGACAAGGGATGGGAAAACAGGTTGTAAGATATCACAAGAAATGTACACAATGCCCTACTATGTAACTGCACCCTCTTTGCACAGCACCTTGTAAAAAAAAAAAAAATTTATGTTCAATTGATAATAAAAAAAAAATAAAAATTAAAAAAAAAAAAAAAAAAGTAAAAAAAAAAAAAAAAAAAAAAAAAAAAGAAGGCCACCGAGACTCAGACGTTCCGAAATGCAAAAGCAAGGCAAGGCTTTATTCAGGCGAGCTGCAACTCGGGCCTCATCCTACCCACCGACACAGCGGAGGTTAGGAGGAAGCCTCGAGCTGCAATTACACAGGGCTTATAAAGGCAAAAACAAAGTTACAGTAATCAGGTGTTCAAGCACGCAAGATTAGGACACAGGTACAACTCTGATTAGCTCAGGGCTCGAGGCATAGGGCTTGAGGCATTCTAGGGGTGGTTAGAGTTCTAGACCAGCTGGGCCCTAATAAGCTTGTCCTAGGTTTGCTCACAGGGCCTGCTTATCTCAGGTTCACGTGGTAAAGTGGGGTTTGCGTGGTAAAGTAGAGTCTGACTTCAAAGTCTGGCACTTCATCCTGAGTAGCTAGGATTACAGATGTGAGCCACCAGTGCCCAGCTTAATAATAAAGTTTGACTCAAAGTAGACCCAAGCCTATCACCATGCACCAAGATCAACTCAAAATGGATCAAGGACCTCAACATCAGACCTGAATCCTTGAAACTACTGAAGGACAGAGTAGGAAAGACACTAGAACTTATAGGCACAGGAAGGAACTTCCTGAATAGAGTCCCAGGGGCACAACAAATAGGGGAAAGACTCGACAAATGGGACTACTACAAATTAAAAAGTTTCTGCACAGCTAAGGTCATAGCCACCAAAATAGAAAGACAGCCAACGATATGGGAAAGGATATTTACCAGCACAGCAACAGACAAAGGCCTGATATCGGTCATCTACAGAGAACTCAAAAAACTAGGCCCCTCCAAGCCCAATAAACCTATTAGGAAATGGGCAAAAGAGCTAAAGAGAAACTTCACAAGAGAAGATATAAAAATGGCAAAGAAACACATGAGGAAATGCTCAACATCCCTGCTAGTAAAGGAAATGCAAATAAAAACAACCCTGAGATACCACCTCACCCCAGTTAGAATGGCCTATACTCTGAACTCAGGAAACAACAAATGCTGGAGGGGCTGTGGGGAAAGAGGAACCCTTCTCCATTGTTGGTGGGAGTACAAATTAGTACAACCACTTTGGAAAACAGTATGGAGGTTTCTCAAAAAGCTCAATATAGACCTACCCTATGACCCAGCCATACCACTCCTAGGCATCTATCCTAAACAGCAAAACCCAAGATATCAAAAAGACATTTGTACTTCCATGTTTATCGCGGCACAATTCACAATAGCCAAAATATGGAAACAACCCAGATGCCCCTCCACAGACGAATGGATCCAAAAAATATGGTACTTATACACAACGGAATACTACATAGCGATTAGGAATGGTGAAATATTGTTATTCGCAGGGAAATGGTCAGAACTCGAACAAATAATGTTGAGTGAGACAAGCCTAGAACACAGAAAACAAAGGGGCATGATCTCCCTGATATATGACTGTTAACAAAGGGAGACGAAGAGACAGTAGAGACCAAGTCTGTAAATACTGTATATGTTCTTGATACATTGTATATTGCATATGTGTCTACCTGACCTAGACAAGGGATAGAAAAACAGGTCGTAAGATATCACAAGAAATGTACACACTGCCCTACTATGTAAATGCACCCTCTTTGCACAACACCTTGTAAAAAAATTTATGTTCAAATAATAAAAGGTTTGAAACACAGAAATATGTGTTAAAATAACATATAAAATATTTTTATGAACTCAATTTTAGCATCTTTTGAAGCTTCAGCTCCACAAGTCTCCTTGTTCCTGCTAGTTTCATGTCAATATAACCAAAATTAGGCTTCTACCATGTTTTCTTTTCACTTAACATCACAGCTTTCCAAAATGGCATATAATTGGTCTCAATGACTATTTTGAGAGGTACATCAGACATTTAAGCCTGTTTCCTCTCACACTGTTCAGTGCTTTGGTGCTGTAAGGAGTTTCTCAACAGTCACATGTCAGTATCTTTAGAGGATTAGTTCTTGCTGTTTATTTGTTTTAGTGCTGGTCCTAGGGCTTGAACTCAGGGCCTGGGTGCTGTTCCTCAGCTTTTTTGCTCAAGGGTAGCTCTCTACCATTTGAGCCACAGCTCTTTGGTAGTTAACTGAAGATAAAGATTCTCACAAGCTTTCCTGCATGGGCTTGCTTGGAGCTGAAATCCTCATATCTCAGCCTCTTGAGTAGCTAGGATTATAGGCATAAGCTGACAATGCCTGGCTACCTATGGAGTTATACAAACACAGATGAGCCAGGCACTAGTGCTTCATGTCTGTAATCCTAGCTACATAGGAGGCTGAGATCTGAAGATTACAATGCAAAGCCAGCCTGGGAAGGAAAGTCTATGAGACTCATATCTCTATTTAACCGCCAGAAAACCAGAAGTGGAGCTGTGGCTCAAAGTGGTTGAGCACTGGCCTTGAACAGAAAAGCTCAGGGACAGTGAATTCAATCCCCAGGACTGGCCTAAAAGCAAATAACAAAAACTACCAATCTAATGCCCAGATCTTGCCCATACTGAGTGAATCAGAATCTTTGGGCATGGAACCTGACCACAGGCTATTATAAATGCTTCTCAATGACTCATACACATCCAGAAATCACTATTACACTATCACAATGAAAGCTTTAAAAAAAAATGTGTGCTTGTTCTGGGGCTTGAACTCGGGGCCTGGGTACCTATCCCTGAGCTTTTTCATCAAGGCTAGTGCTCTACCACTTGAACTACAGCTGCACTGAAGAGCCAGACTTTGAAGTCAGGCCCCACTTTACCACGTGAACCTGAGATAAGCAGGCCCTGTGAGCAGACCAAGGACAAGCTTATTAGGGCCCAGCCGGTCAAGAACTGTAACCTCTGGGAATGCTTAACTCTAACCACCCCTAGAATGCCTCGAGCCCTGTGCCTTGAGCCCTGGGACAATCAGATTTGTACCCGTGTCCTAATCTTGCTTGCTTGAACACCTGATTGCTGTAACTTTGTTTTTTGTCTTGCTTGAACACCTGATGGCTGTAACTTTGTGTTTTGCCTTTATAAGCCCTGTGCATTCACAGCTTGGGGTTTCCTCCTAACCTCCGCTGTGTCAGTGGGTAGGACGAGGCCTGAGTTGCAGCTCACCTGAATAAAGCCTTGCCTTGCTTTTGCATTTCGGAACGTCTGAATCTCGGCGGTCTTCTTGGTGGTCATTTCACGACTTGGCATAACAGCACGTCCAGCTTTTTGTGTTATTAATTGAAGATAAGAGTCTCATGGACTTTCCTGCCTGGACTAGCTTTGAACCTCTATCCTCAGATCTCAGCCTCCTAAAAGTAGCTAGGATTATAGGCTAGAGACACGGTGTCCAGCTGAGAGAACTTTTTGAGTCACTTAACAAACCAACTTGCTCCAAGGCTGAGCTGAAAGCCTGCCTTTGTCCCTTTAGAAAAAAAGAGCAATTTGTACTTCCATGTTTATCGCAGCACAATTCACAATAGCCAAAATTTGGAAACAACCCAGATGCCCCTCCACAGATGAATGGATCCAAAAAATATGGTACTTATACACAATGGAATACTACATAGCGATTAGGAATGGTGAAATATTGTTATTCGCAGGGAAATGGTCAGAACTCGAACAAATAATGTTGAGTGAGACAAGCCTAGAACACAGAAAACAAAGGGGCATGATCTCCCTGATATATGACTGTTAACAAAGGGAGATGGAGAGACAGTAGAGACCAAGTCTGTGAACACTGTATATGTGCTTGATACATTGTATATTGCATATGGGTCTACCTGACCTAGACAAGGGATGGGAAAACAGGTTGTAAGATATCACAAGAAATGTACACACTGCCCTACTATGTAACTGCACCCTCTTTGCACAGCACCTTGTAAAAAAAATTTTATGTTCAATTAATAATAAAAAAAATTAAAAAAAAAAAGAGCAGAGTTTTTAGGCCAAAGCATATACAGATTGTGAGTTACTTGACACATTTTGAAGAAGTAACCTGGAACTGTTGATGCTGTGAAGTCTTAGGCATGGGAGGGTTGAAATCCACTAGATGTGTAGAGCTGTGGCTGAGTTGGCACTTTCTGAGTTGTCCCTGCAACTGAGCCATTATCACCAAGAAATTTCATATTGGTGGAGGCCTTGGATCACGCTAAGTAAAACTGAAGAGTTAAAGTAAACCCCATTTTCAGGCAGCCCCCGTTTTGTCTGTTTAAACTATGAGTAACCCAGGCCACCAATTATCCTGGCTAGCAGGACAAGCTTATTAGGGCCCAGCCAGTCAGGAAACTCCCTGCTTAACTCTAACCTCCTGGGATTGCTTAAACTCTAACCGCCCCAGAATGCCTCGAGCCCAATCAGATTTGTACCCATATCCTAATCTTGCTTGAACACCTGATTGCTGTAACTGGTGTTTTTGCCTTTATAAGCTCTGTGAAATCTCACCTCGGGGCCTTCCTCCTAACCTCCGCTGTGTCGGTGTCAGTGGGTAGGACGAGGCCCGAGCTGCAGCTCGCCTGAATAAAGCCTTGCTTTTGCATTTCGGAATGTCTGGCTCTCGGTGGTCTTCTTGGTGGTTGTTTTGCGACTTGGGCATAACAAAAACATCTGTAAGTTTATAAGCAAAGCAACAAACCTTAAAATAATCCATTATACAAACATGCATATATGTGTGTACGTATCCAAATATGTACGTGTCTCTGTATGTATGTAAGAAAGTGGAACAATTTTTGTTTGCAAAACAGGACAATAAACAGTGGGCTCAATTTTATCACAGTAAGCCTGTGGGATAGAAAGATTTCAATAAATGTTGCTTTAAGATGTTTAAAAATTAAACTGGGGTACCAGTGGCTCATGCCTGTAATCCTAGCCACTCAGGAAGCTGAGGTCTGAGGATCACAGTTCAAAGCCAGTCCAGACAGGATACTCATCTCCAATTAACCATCAGAAAACCAAAAGTGCCTGCGGCTCAAGTGATAGAGCGCTACCCTTGAGTTGAAGAGCTCAGGGACAGCACCCAGGCCCTGAGTTCAAGCCCCAGGACTAACAAACAAAAAGATGAATAAGAATTAAAGTTTGCAGCAAGGTGTGGCAGCACACACCCTATAATCCCACAACTCTGGAGGCAGAGAGGCAGGAGAATCAGAAGTTTAAGGCCAATGTGGGCTACAATAGAAAGACTCTGTCACAAACAATTGACTTTGCCTTATGAAGTTTCTCCTCAGTCATGTGGCTAACCAGCTCTGTGACTGACTCACTCATTTTAGCATGGGGAACCTTTTTTCATGGTGAAATTTTATACTTGGTTACTAAATAATCCATAAGGTTTTTCTAATTCTAAAATCTTATTATGTTAAGCCCTCTCTCTCTCTCTCTCTCTCTCTCTCTCTCTCTCTCTCTCTGCTCTGTGTATGTGTGTGTTTCTGCCTCTATCTTTCTTTATATGCAAGTGCTAGGACTTGAACTCGGGGCCTAGGCACTATCCCTTAGCTTTTTCACTGAAGGGTGATGTTCTATCACTTGAGCCACAGCTTTACTTCTGGTTTTTTGATTAATTGGAGAAAAGAGCCTCATAGACAGTCTTTGAACCTCTATCCTCACATCTCAGCCTCCTGATTAAGCTTTCTATTTTTTATAATATTCACCTTTAAACTATTCACAGTTATATAACCATCACTATTATCTAATTCTAGAAAGTTTTTTTCTTTTTACTATACAGTCACTCCCCATACCTCCTCTCCACAACTCTCGACTGAGCTACATTATGCCTCTATGGATTTATCCATTTTGCACATTTCATATAAATGAAACCAGATATCATGACCTCTTTTGTCTGGCTTCTTTGTTTAGAATGATGAACCTTCACAAGGCTCATTCATGTTGTATCATGCATCAGTATTTCATCTTTAATAGCTGGATGATATTCCCTTGTATTAATTTTATATTTTAAATTAACCAGCAATGGCTGAAATGTAACTATCTTCTTTTCCCTGACCTCAGTCCTTTTCCCAACTCTTTCCCAGCTCTATTATATATCCCCATTTTCATTCTTGCATAAAACTCTACTCTGCCCTAAGCTTCATACTGTGAATACGCTGTGTTTCTACCCAGCCCATCTCTGACCTCTATTAACTTCCAAGCTTCTTCCACTCCTGTCCATTTCTCCCCTCACCTTCTTCCCGTCACTCTTGAGCTTCACCCTGCGCTCCTCTCTCAACATTCTCCTGATCAGCGAATTCATATCTAATGCCTAAATATATAATAACTAAATGCCTGATTTTTTTCAGAGACAGAATTATAGGCTTTATAAAGTAGGGAAATAAAGGGATGCAAATTAGGTAAGTTTCAATTCCAGAACAATTCCAGAACAGAACAATGACCATTAACAAAAATCAATAAGCATTCTGGGTATGTCTAATTCAAATATTAAGTAAGATCTTCCTTCCTTCCTTCCTTTCCCTCCGTCCTTCCCTCTCTCCCTCCCCCCTCTCTTTCTCTCTTTCTTTCCTTCTTCCTTCTTTTTGTGCTAGTCCTGAGGCTTGAGTTCTGGGCCTGAGTGCTATCTCTAAACTCTTATGTTCAAGGCACACTTGAGCCACAGCTCTACTTCCAGCTTTTTTGCTGGTTAATTTGAGATAAGAGTCTCATAGAGGGCTGGGAATATGGCCTAGTGGCAAGAGTGCTTGCCTTGTATATATGAAGCCCTAGGTTCGATTCCCAAGCACCACATATATAGAAAACGGCCAGAAGTGGCGCTGTGGCTCAAATGGCAGAGTACTAGCCTTGAGCAAAAAGAGGCCAAGGGCAGTGCTCAGGCCCTGAGTCCGAGGCCCAGAACTGGCAAAAAAAAAAAAAAAAAAAGTCTCATAGATTTTCTTGCCGTGGCTGGCTTCAAACCACAATCCTCAGATTTCAGCCTCCTGAGTAGCTAGGAGTATACAGGCATGAGCCACTGGCACCTGACCTTTTTTTTTCTTTTAACTTTTACTGTTTAAGGAATTAGAAAATAGGTACCATGCCTAGGAATGTGGCTTAGTGGTAGAGCACTTGCCCAGCATGCACGAAGCCCTGGGTTCAATTTCTCAGCACCACATAAACAGAAAAGCCAGAAGTGGTGCTATAGCTCAAGAGGTAGAATGTTAGCCTTGAACAAAAAGAAGTCAGGGACAGTGCTCAGGCCCCGAGTCCAAGTCCCAGGACTGGCAAAAAGAAAAAGAAAAGAAAATAGGTACCAACATGTAATTAGGAAGAATTAATTTCTGGTGCTTTATTTTTACTTTTTTTTTCTTTTTTGCCAGTCATGGGGCTTGAACTCAGGGCCTGAGCACTGTCCCTGGCTTCTTTTTGCTCAAGGCTAGCACTCTGTCAACTTGGGCCACAGCGCCACCTTTGGCCTTTTCTATATATGTGGTGAGGAATTGAACCTAGAGCTTCATGTATATGAGGCAAGCACTCTTGCCACTAGGCCATATCCCCAGCCCCTAATTTCTGGTGCTCTATGGACAGAAAAAGCTATAACAGTTTATTGTAGATTTCAAAATAATTAAGAGTTCAAAATTCCCCAATGCCTAGAAGCAATCTGAAAGGAGAGGAATGCTAATTACTCTGATTTGAGCCATGTTTAATTGTTCATGATTACAAACAGAGTGAGTGCTCAAATGTCTAGGATATCCAAACCCCAGTGGTTCTGTTGACATAAGTGGCCAGCGATACCCGTAAGAGGAGGAGGAGGCCTTACCTTCAAGATGCATCTGGGCACAAAGCGTCTCTTTTCACTTTCTCTGCTTACTCTGGGAGTAGAGCTCAGCCCACCCAGTGCACCAGGCCTCAAGCACCTATCCCTTTTGTCCTTGTGTCCCACAGACTGAATGTGAGGGGGACCTGGCTGAGGCCATGCCAGCACTTGAAGCTGCACTTGCTGCACTCGACACCCTGAACCCAGCGGACATCTCACTGGTGAAGTCAATGCAGAA
The DNA here is from genome assembly GCF_023159225.1 of Perognathus longimembris pacificus. Classification (NCBI taxonomy): domain Eukaryota; kingdom Metazoa; phylum Chordata; class Mammalia; order Rodentia; family Heteromyidae; genus Perognathus; species Perognathus longimembris. The sequence continues at coordinate 1,531,103 of NC_063183.1, read as the reverse complement.
CCCGCCAGGCCCTGTCAAGCTGGTCATGGAGAGCATCTGTGTCATGAAGGGGCTGAGGCCAGAGAGGAAACCGGATCCCAGTGGCTCAGGTAACCATTGTCACACTAGGCCCTCAAAATGGGGACTGAGCTAAGGAGGAATTAAGAAAGTTCCCTGGCTATGCATGTGCATCCAAAGATCATACTGGGTCTTCTACACCAGCCTCTCACTTATCAGCTAGGGAAAAGGAACAGATACCTGTAGCTAGAGATGACCTTAGTCAAGGCCATAGCCAACAAATCATTGCAAAAGCATAAGACCTGATATGTGACAAATACATGTGTGCACATCCAAGAGCCACAGAGACAGAAACAGAGAAGAGACAAAGGAAGATAGAGAAGCCAAATGTTTGTGGCTCATGCCTGTAATCCTAGCTACTCAGGAAGCTGAGATCTGAGGATCAAGATTTGAAGTCAGCCCAGGCAGAAAAATCTATGAGCCACCAAAAAAAAAAACCCCAAAGTAGAGCTCTGAGTCAAGTGGTAGAGTGCTGGCTTTGAGCAAAAAAGCTAAGGGAGAGTGCCTAGGCCCTGGGTTTGAGTTCAGGACTGGCACATACGTGTGCATACACACACACACACACACACACACACACACACAAATTAGAAGTAAAGATAGCATGAGAGACAGAGACAAAATAAGAGACTGAGAAATAAATATAAAGATCCAAACACCTAGATGGGCATGTATGAATATGCATGCATACACACAAGCATGAGCACACATACATACACATAAAGATAACGGGAGAGAGAAGGAGGGTGAGGGAGAGAAGGAAGGGAAACAGAGAGAAGGAAAAGAGAGAAGAGGAGGAGAGGGGGGAGATGGGGGAAGAAAGAAGAAGAGTGGAGGGGCAGAAAGGGGAGATGGAGAGGTGGAGAGGACAGGAAAGAAGAGCAGAAGATTGTAAGGTTCACCCCCAGGAGGGCTCCATGCAGATGCCCCCATCTGTTTAAGTCTGCACCCAGTACCTGAGTTACCTAGGTAACTGGCACAACTGGAGGCAGTTACCACCTCCTTCTCTGAGGTCACATCCAATCTACCTGGCCATACCTCCCACCTTTTCCTATATAATCTGGCTCAACACCAGTCCCCACTCTCTTTCCTTCTCTCTCTTACTCTCTCTTGCTCTTTTTCCCTTCTTCCTTCCCCTCTGTCTCCCCACGCCTCCATCTTGAGTGGGCTGGCAGTTTGTTTTCCCCCCAATAAACTCCTTTCGGCCTGAACCATGTGGCAGGTTTCCTTTCTGGCAAACTTTACAAAGATACCAGGAGGGAAAGAAACTAAGAGGGAGAAAGACAGAGGCAAGAAACAGAGTAAGTGGTGGTTAGGGAAAGACACACACACACACACACACACACACACACACACACACACATACACACACACAGTGAGATACAGATAGACAGGAGAGATGGGAAGAGAAAAACAGACAAAGAGAGGAAGAGAGAAACAGAAACAGACTGAGACAAAAATGCTGAGTGGGAGAGAAATGAAGACAGAAACACTTTTGTGGATCACAGAGACATAAAGCTGGTGGAGAGTAAAGACACTGAAAATAAAAGACAGACAAGACAGCATTCATAAAGAGATAGGAAGGAACAGAGAAAGATAGCATGCATAAAGAGATAGGGACAAGAAGACAGCATGCATAAAGAGACAGGAAGGGATAGAGAAAGGGAGGTGGGCTGGAATCAGGAGGGGCAAGAACTGGAAAATTAGGACGAGACACTGTAGAAAGTGAGGCAGACACAGAAACTAGAGATGCAGAAACAGAGACCAAGAGATACAGAGATATAGAAATGGGGAGAAAAACAGTACTAGTGGCTCACACCTGTAATCGTAGCTGCTCAGGAGGCTGAGATCTGAGGATCACAGTTTGGAGCCCGCCTGGCAGAAAAGTCTATGAGACTCTTATGTCCAATTAACCACCAGAAAGCCAGAAGTGGTGTTGTGGCTCAGAGTAGTAGAGTGCTAGCCTTGAACTTTAAAAGAGCTCAGGAAAAGTGCCCAGGTCCTGAGTTCAAACCCCATGACTGAAGAAAAAAAAAGTAATTGGAGAAAAGAATAGCAGAGGGATAGAAGAAGGTTTTCGTATAATTGAGCCTACAAGCATTAATAAGTGAAATGCTGAAGGGTTGTGTGTTCAAGTCCAGAGTGAGCTACACAGTGAAACCCTGTCTCAAAAAAGAGGGGAGGGTGGACCATAATTTGGTGAAAGACCATGTATTAGGATCCTTACTTTAACACTGAATAAGAACTTTGAAAACCACCTCCAGCTGGGAATTGGTGGCTCATTCGTGGAGTCCTAGCTACTCAGGAGGCTGAGACTGGAGGATCCTAGTTTGAAGCCAGCTGGGGCAAGGAAGTCTGTGAGACTCTTATCTCCAGTTAACCACTAGAAGTTGAAGTTTAGCTCACCTGGGTGAGTTCTAGCCTTGAGTGAAAAAACTAAAAGCAGGCCCAGGGCCAGTGTTGAAGCCCCAGGACCTCTCCCCCACACCACAAGAACCACCCATGGCCACCGGGGTTTTCTACCTTTTGATTCCTCCTCTCTTGGGAAATGTTCTACTGTCGATCATTCCTTCTGAAATACTAGAAATCCCTGGTCACTCACATTCCTCGGGATCCTGCTTCCTTTAGCTTAGTATTCTCTCTTATTCTGCTTTTCTCAAGCCAACAATTATGTTGAGATGCAAAAACTATCAGGTATAACCAAGCAAGGAGTAGACTTTTCAAAAGAATCCTATAGGGAGACCCTAGGGCACAATACATTGCTAAGCAAGGGTGAGTGCCTCAGTACTTCTGCACCCTAGAATCACCCAGAGGGCTAGAAGAATGCAGAAGCCCCTGTCCTTCTTCTAGAGAGATTTATTTGGTTTGAGCTCCGGTTGTTTTTTGGTTTTGGTGTGTGTGTGTGTGTGTGTGTGTGTGTGTGTGTGTGTGTGTGTGTGTGTGTGTGTAAGGGGTTTGGTGCTGGCCCTGGGGCTTGAACTCAGGGCCTGAGAACTATCTCTGAGCTTTTTTGCCCAAGGCTAGTGCTCTATCGTTTGATCCATACACCCCAACGTCTGGCTGTTTGGTAGTTAACTGAAGATAAGAGTCTCAGAGACTTTCCTGCCTGGGCTGGCTTCAAACCATGATCCTCACATCTCAGACTCCCAAGTAGCTAGAATTACAGGCATGAGCCACTGGTTCCTGGCATGAGCATCAATATTTTTTTCCAAAGTTCTCTGGGGATTCTAAAGTGTAACCATGATGGAACCCTGCTGGGATGCACAGAATATTGCCAGGTCAAGATGTCATCTCCTTTTGTGCATGACTGGTGATCAGTGCAGAAACTACCATTAAACTAGGATGTACACAAATTGTACATATCAGTCATCAAACCTGTGAATTTCATTACTATATTGGAATGGAACAAAAGAGCGCCAGAGTTAACTTCAAACTTTGAGTTTAAATGACAGATCATTTTCTGTCATGCAAACAAAGATCTTCACAGGAAGTATTTTTCTGGTTTCTGTGCTTGTACTTAAGAGTGGGATGGGCTGGGGATACAGCCTAGTGGCAAGAGTGCCTGCCTCGGATACACGAGGCCCTAGGTTCGATTCCCCAGCACCACATATACAGAAAACGGCCAGAAGCGGCGCTGTGGCTCTAGTGGCAGAGTGCTAGCCTTGAGCGGGAAGAAGCCAGGGACAGTGCTCAGGCCCTGAGTCCAAGGCCCAGGACTGGCCAAAAAAAAAAGAGTGGGAGACATTATGTTCTATAAAATGTCTCCACGTATGTCTTTTCTCATGAACCTGAGTTTTGCAAGTATCCTAAGCCAAAAAGGACTTCATGTTTTGTCTGACATGTCAATGAAAAGGGCAGTGTTTCAAGATTGGATAGAAACTCACTTGATTGACAGGCACTAAGGAAAATAATGCCCTGGCCTTGTTTCTAGGAAAGCCATGGATAGCTTCCTGTCCAATTGTAAGCCTGAAAGCTGCTTCTCGAAATTGTGGTCTTATTCACACTGTCCATCACAGGAGGTCTGAGTTCTATCTAGTCTGCTACTCAGGTTAGGAAAAATGTACATCAAACACATGCCCACAGGACTGGCTCCTGTTTGCCTCTTCAGCTGTGAGCGGGACCATGTTATGAGCAGGAGCACCATTCCTTCAGTTTATACTTATGGACAACTAAATATCAGGCTATGTGCCAGATTTTGCAAATCATAAAACTTACAGCTTTGAGGGAGAAGTCAATAATAGAAAGTAAATAAGCCAGATGCTAGTAATCCTAGCTATTCATGAGGCTGAAATCTGAAGATGGTAGTTCAAAGCCAGCCTGAGTAGGAAAGTCTGTGAGGCTCTTATTTCCAATAAGCCACCAAATATCTAGAAATGGAGCTGTATCTTAAGTGACAGAGTGCTAGCCTTGACCAAAAAAAGCTCAGGGACAGCTCTCAGACCCTGAGTTCAAGCCCCAGGACTCATATGCACATGTACATGTGGGTGCGCATGCGCATGCACACACACACACACACACACACACAACAAAAACTGACTGATCACAACATAAAAGAAAATTATAGTAGAAGATGAAGAATGGTTCCACTTGGAAGAGAATTCTAAGGAAACTTCTCAATGGAGTTATCTTGTAAAATAAGATCTGACTAGGTATGGTGGCCATGCCTGTCATTTCAGCTCTTGAGAGGCTGAGACTGGAGGATCTCAACTTCCAGTGTGGACCACATAACAAGATCCTGTTTCTAAACAGAAAAATAAACTAAGTGTGATCTGACCCAGCTAGTGCTGCTTACAGCACAAAGGCCTCCTGATAGAGTAGAAGGGATGACGAGGGAATTGAAGAAAGGTCCTTCACAAGCCCAGGGAGCAAAGCTGAGATGACAGTGTGGGCTGACAGGGCTTCCCAGGCTACGATGAGACACTTGCAGTCACACCCTTATAGAATTTTACATCACAACTAAAATGTCTTCATATAATCTATCCATTAGGTAAGATGATAGAAGATTTCTGGGGTGTTTCAAGAAAGATTCTCGGGGATCTGAAGTTTTTGGAAAGCCTTAAGACATATGACAAAGACAACATTCCTCCAATGATCATGAAACGGATCCGGGAAAGGTTTATTGATCACCCTGACTTCCAGCCTGCTGTCATTAAGAATGTGTCATCTGCCTGTGAGGGTCTATGCAAGTGGGTGAGGGCCATGGAAGTATACGATCGCGTGGCCAAGGTGGTGGCTCCCAAAAGGGAGAGACTAAGGGAGGCCGAAGGGAAGCTAGATATACAGATGGGAAAGCTGAATCAGAAGCGGGCAGAGCTAAAGCTGGTAGAAGACCGTCTTCAGGCCCTGAATGACAACTTTGAAGGCATGAATACAAAGAAAAAAGCATTAGAGGAAAACATTGAGATCTGTTCCCAAAAGCTGATCCGGGCAGAGAAACTGATCAGTGGTCTTGGAGGAGAGAAAGACAGATGGATTGAAGCTGCTCGGCTGCTGGGGATCCGCTATACTAACCTGACAGGGGACGTGTTGGTATCCTCTGGGACTGTGGCCTATCTGGGTGCTTTCACAGTGGATTATCGGGTCCAATGCCAAGAGGAGTGGCTGGCCTATTGTAAGGAGAGGATCATTCCTGGCTCCACTGAATTCAGCCTCAGCAACACACTAGGAGATCCTGTAAAAATCCGTGCCTGGCAGATTGCTGGGCTTCCTGTGGACTCCTTCTCCATTGACAATGGCATCATTGTGTCCAACTCCAGACGCTGGCCCTTAATGATTGACCCACAAGGGCAGGCCAATAAGTGGGTCAAGAACATGGAAAAAGCAAATAAACTGTCCATCATCAAGTTTTCTGACAGTAACTACGTGAGAACCCTGGAAAACGCCCTGCAGTTTGGCACCCCTGTCTTACTGGAAAATATCGGAGAAGAACTGGATGCTTTTATTGAACCCATCTTGCTCAAAGCAACATTCAAACAGCAAGGGGTTGAGTACATGCGACTGGGCGAGAATATCATTGAGTATTCCCGGGATTTTAAGTTATATATCACCACACGCCTCAGGAACCCACATTACCTCCCTGAAGTTGCAGTGAAAGTCTGTCTCCTCAACTTTATGATCACCCCCTTGGGTCTCCAAGACCAACTCCTTGGCATTGTGGCAGCCAAGGAGAAGCCAGAACTAGAAGAGAAAAAGAACCAGCTGATTGTAGAAAGTGCCCAGAATAAGAAGCAACTAAAAGAAATTGAAGATAAGATCTTGGAGGTCCTTTCCCTGTCAGAAGGAAACATCCTTGAGGATGAAACTGCTATCAAAGTGTTATCCTCCTCTAAACAGCTCTCTGAAGAAATCTCTGAGAAACAGAAAATAGCTACAATGACAGAAATGCAGATTGATGAGACTCGAATGGGCTACAAGCCAGTGGCTGTGCACTCTGCCACCATCTTTTTCTGTATCTCCGACTTGGCCAACATTGAGCCTATGTACCAGTACTCCCTGATGTGGTTCATCAACCTCTATGTACATTCCCTGGCACACAGTCCAAAGAGCGAAGAGCTAGATCTACGCATCCAATACATCATTGAGCACTTTACCTTGAGCATCTATAACAATGTGTGCCGCTCTTTGTTTGAGAAGGATAAGCTGCTTTTCTCCTTTCTCTTGACCATCGGCATTATGAAAGAGAAAAACAAAATTAATGAGGAAATTTGGTACTTCCTTCTAACTGGAGGGGTTGCCCTGGACAACCCCTTCTCCAATCCAGCTTCTGAATGGTTGTCTGAGAAGGCCTGGGCAGAGATCGTTCGTGCCTCCTCATTATCCAAACTGAAGGGTCTGATGGAACATTTTGTACAAAATACCGAAGAATGGAAGTTAATCTATGACGCAGCCTGGCCGCATGAGGAGTCATTTCCTGGATCTTGGAAATTTCTTGAAGGACTGGAGAGGATGGTGATCCTCCGATGCTTGCGGCCTGATAAGATGGTCCCAGCTGTTCGAGAGTTCATTGCGGAACACATGGGAAAGGTATACATTGAACCTCCCACTTTTGATCTTCAGGGATCCTACAACGATTCTAGTTGTTGTGCACCATTGATTTTTGTGTTGTCTCCAGGTGCAGACCCAATGGCAGGTAAGTACAGAATATTATATGAGGAGCATTGAGAACTTGGGATGGGTGGATGGGTGGCAGCAGCATGCCTTTTACAGAAGAGATCCTAAATGGCTTTAAAGGCTGAGCAATTTAATCACTTGTTTGTTTATGCTAGTCTTGGGGCTTAAACTCAGGGCTTGGGCACTATTTTGCACAAGGCTAGTTTTGTGGTAAATTGAAGATGAACGTCTCAAGGGCTTTCCTGCCCTGGCTGACTTCAAATCATGATCCTTAAACCTCAGCCTCCTAAGTAACTAGGATTATAGGCATGAACCATTGGCGCCCGACCTTAGTCTTTTATCTTTACAGATAGAGTTGTACAATATAGCACACACTTGTCTTGAACACAAGGCAATTCCTTATAATTACTATTGCTGGAATTATAGGCATGCCCTATAATGACCTCATGCCCAGCTCAAAACCAAGCAGTTGATAGAGGTTGAGATGTATGAAAGGTAAGTGAAAACTTTATTTTCCACCTAAAGGAGGTATGTTTTGAGTTTTGAACTTAGAATCACCAGATCATCTTATTTTTCAAGAGAAAACCAAAAAGTCAGAAATCTATTACTCTTTTGTGCTAGTCTTGGGGCTTGAACTCAGGACCCAGACACTGTCCTTGAACTTTTATGCTCAAAGCTATCATTCTACCATTTGAACCACAGGTCCACTTTCAGGTTTTGGTGGTTAATTAGAGATATGAGTCTCAAAGACTTTCCTCGATCTCAGCCTCTTGAGTACCTAGGATTACAGGCACAAGCTACCAGTGCCTGGCTGAAATCATTCACTTTTAAGTCTTGAAAATTCGTTCCATTTTTTTTTTCCTAAAAATACTCTGAGGGCTGGGGATATAGCCTAGCACCAAGAGTGCCTGCCTCGGATACATGAGGCCCTAGGTTCGATTCCCCAGCACCACATATACGGAAAACGGCCAGAAGCGGCGCTGTGGCTCAAGTGGCAGAGTGCTAGCCTTGAGCGGGAAGAAGCCAGGGATGGTGCTCAGGCCCTGAGTCCAAGGCCCAGGACTGGCAAAAATAAAATAAATAAATAAAATAAAAAAAATAAAAATACTCTGAGAACTAAGCCTAAGACTTGACTCAGCCTACTAGCTGCTAGTTTAGAATCTTAGTCTTAATTATCTTTATTGTTTCTTTGAGTAACAATAGTATACTTAAAATCAAACTATGCAAAAAGGTGTAGGATCCTGGTTCATTCACAAGAGTCCACAAGAAATAGCAAAATGCTAGATTAGATTGGAGGTGTGATCCCAATGATAGAAGACCAGCCATGACCAAAAAGAATGAATGAGAGCTTGAGACTCTGAGTTAAGTCCTAGTATCACACACACACACACACACACACACACACACACACACACACACAGTGCAAAGCTAGATTTCCCATAGATATTCAGACTCCACCCACATAAGTTAATAAACTGCCCACCTCATTCCTTGAGGATTAATTCCTTTCTCTCTTCTTTTCTTTTTTTCTTTCTTTTTTTTTTTTTTTTTTGGTCAGTTCTGGGCTTGAGCTCAGGGTCTAGGCACTGTCCCTGGCTTCTCTTTGCTCAAGGCTAACTAGTACTCTACCACTTGAGCCACAGCACCACTTCTGGCTTTTTCTATGTAGGTGCTGAGGAATCAAACCTAGGGCTTCATGTATATGAGGCAAGGACTCTACCACTAGGTCATATTCCCAGTCCCTTTCTTTCTCTCTCTCTCTCTCTCTCTCTCTCTCTCCTCCCTTCCTTCCTTCCTTCCTTCCTTCCTTCCTTCCTTCCTTCCTTCCTTCCTTCCTTCCTTCCTTCCTTCCTTCCTTCCTTCTTTCTTTTCTTGTGCTGATCCTAGGGCTGAACTCAAGGCCTGGGCACTGTCCCTGAGCTTCTTTTGCTCAAGACTAGCACTCTACCACTTGAGCCACAGCACCACTTCTGGCCTTTTCTGTTTATGTGGTACTGAGGAATTGAACCCAGGGCTTCATGCATGCTAGGCAAGTACTCTACCACTGAGACACATTCCCAGCCCTGTCTCTGAGCTTTTGTGATCAAGGCTTCCTCTTCATTTTGGTATCTAATGATTACCCTTTCTTTTAAACTCAAGATCTTTTTCTTTCGAGTGTCTTTCGAGTGTCTGTGTGTCTGTGTGTGTCTGTGTCTGTGTGTCTGTGTGTTATTGGAGAGAGAACGCAAGGCCTTATAAGTGCTAGGCACATGCTCTACCATTGAAGTAAATCCCCAGCCCTGTGAAATAAATATATATCAAGAATGCTAGTCAAGCACTAGTGGCTCAGGCCTTTAATACCAACTACTTAGGAGGCTGAGAACTGAGGATCATGGCTCAAAGCCAGCCTGGGCAGGAAAGGCCATGAAACTCTTATCGCCAATTAACCACCTAAAAACTGGAAGTAGAGCTGTGGTTCCTCAAAGTGGTAGAGCACTAGTCTTGAGAAAAACAAAATGGCTTAGGGACAGTATCCAGGCCCTGAGTTCAAGCCCCATGACTGACAAAAAAAAAAAAAAGAATGTTGGCTAGCTAGGTGCTGACAGCTCACCTGTAATCCTAGCTACATAGGAAGCTGAGATCTGAGGATCATGGTTCAAAGCCAGCCCAGGTAGGAAAGACCATGAGAAATTTAGCTCCAAATAACCATCAAAAAACCTGGAATAGAGCTGAGGCCAATTCATAGAGCCCTAGCCTTGAGCTAAAATGCTCAGACCCTGAGTTCAAGCCCCAGAACTAGTGTTCACACATGTGCATACATGTGTGCATGCACACACATAGACACACACAAGAATGCTTGCTGAGCACTGTGGCTCACATCTGTAATCTTAGCTATTCAGGAAGCTAAGATCTGAGGATCATGGTTCAAAGCCAGCCCAGGTAGAAAATTCCATGAGACTCTTATTTCCAATTAACCAGCAAAACAACAGAAGTAGAGATTTGGCTTAAGTTATAGAGCACCAGCTTTGGACAAAAAAAAAAAAAAAAAAGCCAAATGTGAGCTCAGAGCTGATTTAGGCCCATATCTGTAATCCAAACACTTAGGAGACTGAGTCAGGAAAGATGGAGTCTTATCTCAAAAAGAAAAAAAGAAGGAAGGGAAAAAGAGAAGGAAAGGAGGAGGGAAGGAAGAAAGGAGGGAGGAAAACCTGTGTGCTTCCAACAAAAGGAGAGTTGACTACAGCTCAGCCTGCCATTGTGCCCAATCTCTATAGTTTTCTCAGAGAGATGTCTATTTAAAATATATATATATAACATATATGTATGTATGTGTGTCTGTATATATCAGTAAGTTTCTTTTTTTTTTTTTTTGGCCAGTCCTGGGGCTTGAACTCAGGGCCTGAGCACTGTCCCTGGCTTCTTTTTGCTCAAAGCTGGCACTCTATCACTTGAGCCACAGGGCCACTTCTGGCTTTTTCTATATATGTGGTGCTGAGGAATCAAACCCAGGGCTTCATGTGTGCGAGGCAGCCACTTTACCACTAGGCCATATTCCCAGCCCCATAAGTTACTTTTTGAATCCAAAATTTTAGTGGATGTCCTCTTTGTGTGTTGTTCTGCTAATGAGATCTAAGCTAGCCTGCCTTTTTCAAAAGCCTGTTTTCTTCTGGATCTCAGGCCTGCTGAAGTTTGCAGATGACCTTAACATGGGAGGTTCCAAAACACAAACCATCTCCCTTGGCCAAGGACAAGGCCCCATTGCGGCCAAAATGATCGACTCTGCCATCAAGGACGGGACCTGGGTGGTCCTGCAGAACTGCCATTTGGCTACCAGCTGGATGCCTTCCCTGGAGAAGATCTGTGAGGAGGTTATTATCCCTGAGAACACCAATACCAGATTCAGGTGAGACTTCACACTGTCCATCTATCTTTGGGTCCTAGCTTCAAGCTCCGGACATTATGTTGGTGTTTGGGAATACAATGATGGCAAGACATGGTCCTGCCACTAACAAGTTTTTGATGACAAAAAAACCACATCGTAGATGACTAATGTTGACACTGTGTCACATTGAACACAAAGGATGGGGCCAGAGAAGGGACTAGAAAGTGAGGGAAGGTGTGGTGATCTGATAATAACCTTGGATTTGGGGATATAAAGAAGAATTTGCCAGCTGAGATACATATTCAATAAAAAGGCACAGCACTTTTGTGTGTGTGTCCATCCTGGATCTTAAACTCAGGGTCTGGGCACTGTCCCTGTTCAAGACTATCAGTCTACCACTTGAGCCACAGTCTCACTTCTGGCTATTTGGTAGCTAATTAGATAGAGATAAAAGTCTCACAGACTTTCCTTCCACAGGCTGGCTTTGAACCACAATCTTAATATCTCACCTCCTGAGTAGCTAGGATTAATAGGCATGAACCACTCTGGCAGCAGGCTAGGAACAGCATTATTAAAGCAATGAATGAATACATGAAGTTAGCCTGAGATGTTTCCTATAAGTTGCTAGTCATATTCTTATATACATGATACAGTATAAGCAGGACTGAAACTCTATGGAATAAATCTCTTAAATGGTTAGCAATTAAACAAAATGAATACCAGAAACTGAAATGAGATTGTAATTGGGTGAGGGGGAGCTAGCAAGAGGAGGGTGGGTGAATGGAAAAGTGAACAGGGGACAAGTATAGTCACAATACTCTACGTACACATGTGATAAAGGAAGGGGGAAATGGGATGTGAGTCCAGAGGAGGCAACACCAGGCATGAGGGAAGAGTGATAGAAAGGGCGACTGGTCAAGTCCTGGACACTTAGATGGACATGTTAAACTGCAGCCACTGGTACAATCTTCTTAAAGCTAAGGAAGAAAAGAAGGAAGGAAGGAAGGAAAAGAGGGAGGGAGGGAGGGAGGGAGGGAAGGAAGAAAGAGGAAGGAAGAAAGGGAGGAAGGAAAGAGGGAAGAAAAAAGAAAGGAAGGAAGAGAAAAAAGAAAGTAATAAAGAAAGGCAGCAAGTGGTTAGGGGAAGGGACAGCGGGCATGTCTAGGAAGGAAGACTACATATCAAAAGTGGTATCTAGAAACCATTTATTCCTCTATCCAGTATTCTTTTGGGCTACTTGGTGTCTTTTAACTTAAACGTTAAGAATTCTCTTATTCTAGACCTGCAAATGAGATGGATTAGTGAATAAGAACCACCTGTTGAAAATCTCTCTGATGCCTAACAAACAACAACAACAAAAAATAGGATGTCATGGTGTATATGTAGGAAAAACAAATCAATAAAAAGTCTAGAATATGCCAAAATATTAACCTATAGGTAGAAATTTTTATAGACTTTATTTTTTCTAAACATAGGCACACACGGTCTAATTTTGTGACCAAAATTTTTACATTTTTTAAAGAAGAACTTGGCTGGGCGCCAGTGGCTCATACCTGATATCTTAACTACTCTGGAGGCTGAGATGTGAGGATCACGGCCTGGGCAGGAAAGTCCATGAAATTCTTATCTCCAACTAACCACCAAAAAGCCAGAAGCAGAGCTGTGGCTCAAGTGATAGAGCGCTTGAGCAAAAAAGCTGAAGGAGAGTGCCCAGGCCCTGAGTTTAAGCCCCAGCACTGGCACCTAAAAGAAGGAAAAAGAGAGAAAGAGGAAGACAGAAAGAACTTAGCCATAACTCAAAGTCCATTTTATTTTATTTTGTATAGCCGTTGGTACTAGGTATTAGACTTAGAACCTTATGCGTGCTAGACCTGAGCTTTTACCACTTGGATATGTTCACAGCCCCTTTTGTAATATTTTATTTTGAGTTGGCCAGGCTAGCATTGAATTTGCAATCCTTCTCTTCTGCCTCAGCTTCCCCAATAGCTGAGATTACAGACATTTGCCTTCATGCCTCCACTCAAGGCCCATTTTAAATATCATTTTCTATTTAGTAGGTGTCAACTTGTTCTTTCTTTAAATGGTCCTAATAGTAAATAATTTACCCTTTACAGTCATGTTGTCCTTGTTGCAAATATTGAACTCTGAGTTCAGAGTGGCAAGAGCAGCCATAGGCAAGATAGGAAAGAGCTTATAAGAAGGAACATGGCCATGTTCCAACAAAATCATTTATGACAAAAATAGGTGATGAGCTAGACTCTGGTGTCTCCACCTGTAATCCTAGCTACTCAGGAGACTGAAACGTGAGGATTATGGTTCAAAGCCAGCCCAGTTGGAAAGTCTGTGAGAACATTATCTCAATTAAACATCAAAAAGAAGCCAGTAGTAGAACTGTGGCTCAAATAACAGAGCACCAGCCTTAAGCAACAAAATTCAAGCCTCAACACTGAACATACACAAAAAAAAAGAAAGGAAGGAAGGAAAGAAGGATGGAAGGAAGGAAGGAAAAAAGGTAGGAAGGAAAGAAGGAACGAAAGAAGGAAGGAAGGTCAGGTGATGAGTGAGATTTATCTTTTAGCCATCATCTGTCCCTTTTACTCTCTGATGTCTTCCAGTCTCCCTCCAATCCATTAGGAACTTTTCCCCCTGGGACCCCATTGCCCATTATTTCTGCCTTCCCTGTGACAAATAAATAGGATTCTTGCATCCTATTTAGCTTTTACCCCTTGCTTGGCCCCCATTTCTTCCCCTACCAAGAAGGCTGTGAGGATCTGAAGGGTAAAAACAATGCTTTGCTCACTCCGGTTACTCCCAACAGTGTTAAGAGGCTCAAAAATTCCAACTAGGGCCAAGGGAGGGGCTTAAGAGCAGGGGCTTTTGGGCAAGAGAATCTCAAGTTCACCAGTTGTTTGTTCATGATAAACCAACCTGGCCTCTCCATCGCCTTTGCTTCCCCACTGGTAAAGGGGGCAGAGAAGCGAATCCCTCCTTCTAGGGTGGTTACAAGGATTAAAGGAAATAAAACTTGTATTAACAATTTAGGATGGGTTGGAATCTAATGGTACTTAATAGTTGCTATTGTTGTTGGTATTGTTACTTGATTTTATTGTTTTAAAATATAATTTATTGCATTGTGCTTCTAGACTCTGGCTAACCAGCTATCCATCAGAGAAGTTTCCAGTCAGCATTCTTCAGAATGGGATCAAAATGACCAATGAACCCCCCAAAGGGCTCCGGGCTAACCTTTTGCGCTCCTATCTCAATGACCCCATCTCAGATCCAGTGTTCTTTCAAAGCTGTTCAAAGCCAGTGATGTGGCAGAAGTTGTTGTTTGGCCTTTGCTTCTTCCATGCCATTGTTCAAGAGAGGAGGAACTTCGGTCCTCTAGGTGAGCCATGACAACACACATGGGTTGCCTGGAAGGGAAAGCTCACAGAGCTTGTGTTTACAGACATATGCTCAGGCCTGTGCTCAGGTGGGTGTCCAGGAAAATATAGTGTATGTTCCATGCAGAACTGGGGATTTCCTTGTACTAAATGTGATATTACATACCTGAAACTTAAATTTCACTCACTGTTGTCTATTTTTATTTGCTCAATCTGGTAACCCTATGGGTCTGGGAATATGGCCTAGTGGTAAAGTGCTCGTCTCGTATACATGAAGCCCTGGGTTCGATTCCTCAGCACCACATATAGAGAAAAAGCCGGAAGTGGCTCTGTGGCTCAGGTGGTAGAGTGCTAGCCTTGAGCAAAAAGAAGCCAGGGGCCCTGAGTTCAAGCCCCAGGACTGGCAAAAAAAAAAAAAAAAGTCAATCTGGTAACCCTATAACCCAGACGATGTCAAAGTCAAGGAATAAAGTGATATTCCAAACTCAGAGGCTCTCTGCCCTCTACCTCGTGAAGTCTAGAGGCTCTTTGCTTTGCAATGTGTTTGTCTACCTTAGAGACAATGACTACTTTTCAAGGAGTTGTCACCAAGTGACTTAAAATTTTTTTAATAACCTGGGCACCAGTTGTAATCCAGGAGGTGGAGATCTGAGGATCACAGTCAGAGACACCTGGGCAAGAAAGTCACTGAAACTTCTCTCCAATTAAACATCAAAAACTGGAGTGGAGCTGTTGCTCAAGTGGTAGTGCACTAGCCTTGAACCTAAAACTCAGGGACAGTGCTCAGACCCGAGTTTGAGCTCCAGGACTGGCCCAATAAAATAAAATAAAAAATTTAGGTAGCTCTTTTTTACATATGCATGACAATGAAAGACAGAAATATACCTGGGAAACAAGTCTGTGCTTTTCAACGACTAATAACACATTTATTGATTAATGTAACCCAGTGGATAAGTCAAATCTCATTAGGACAAATGATCAAATTGTTAAATACAATCCCCTTGTTATCCTGGTGTTAGAATATGATCTCTCACCTATGGTCTGCCTTTGATTGAGTTGAAGAGCTGTACAGAGGTCTAGTGACAGGGTATTCCTAGTAGCTCTTTTAAGGCTAGATAAGTAGACAAACTGTCCTCATGATGAATCTTGTTGTGTCTCCACTTCCTTCCCTTCTATCTTCACACTCTAGATGGTCCCTATTAGCTCCACAGTCACATGACTCCCACAAGAGTGGAGGGAAAACCATCCCTCTACATCTACATTTCATATACCCTGTTTTCCTCAAAGTGTCAGACCACTCAGAACCCAGGCTCAGAACCAATTTCCCTGTTGTTTCTTGTTTTTCAGCACATACATTTTGTTAGTTTTAATTTTTCATCTGAATGTGATGGCTTAGGAGGAAATCGAACTTCTCTGTTAAATGAAAGGCCATCATGCCCTTCTGTCTCTTACCAGGCCTAGTGCACATGTTTATGTGCTGCTTAGCACCAAAGGGAAATGCGAGTGGCAGTTTCTTTTCTTTCTTTCTCTTTATTTTTATTTATTTATTTATTTATTTTTGCCAGTCTTGGGTCCTGGACTCAGGGCCTGAACACTGCCCCTGGCTTTTTTTTTGCTCAAGGCTAGCACTCTACCTCTTGAGCCACAGGATCACTTCTGGCTTTTTTATTTGGTGCTGAGGAATCGAACCCAGGGCTTCGTGCATGCTAAGCAAACACACTACCACTAAGCTACATTCCCAGCCCCACAAGTGGCAGTTTCTTTACAGTTAGCCTTGCGTTTTTCCACACGTGTAAAGAGGGAAATGATCAAAAGCAGCTTTATTTTGTTGTCTGATCCTAGCCTCTGCTCTTTGGCTGTACTTTGTTATTTTTGGAGCTCTGTGCATTACCACAGTCCTCTAGCCAGGCTAAATAATTCTCATTCCACAAAACTCAGGATGTTAACATCTTCCTTAACAGATGGGGGAACCTAGAAGGAAATTGATTTTAGGATGGATTTTTTTTCTGAGGCAGAATGGCTCCCAGGTTAGGAATAAATGTCATGGCTAGTAGTTGGCCCTGTTACTGGATCTTTAGAGGACTGAAAGAGGCTCTTGATCCATAATGACACTTAACTCCATCAGCTCAATCTCTCAGGTGAAAATTAAGAGCTCTTAGCACCGAAGCCTCAATTCTTCTCTGCTTCTTGCAGGTTGGAATATTCCTTATGAATTTAATGAATCTGATCTAAGGATTAGCATGCGACAGATCCAGATGTTTCTCAATGAGTATAAGGAGGTGCCATTTGAAGCTCTGACCTATCTGACAGGTAAATACTTGATGGAGGGTACTATTTTTTACTTTGCTCTTTTCTCTGTCTCTGTTCAGTTAAAAAAATCACTCCTTTGTTCAATCAACAAACATTGAACACTGGATATTGCAAAGCATTAAAAACAAGAAAATCAAGATAAATTCCCTAGAAACTGGGTGCCAGTGGCTCACTTGTAATCGTAGCTACTTAAGAGGTTGAGATCTGAGGATCAAGGTTTGAAGCCAGCCTTGTCAGGAAAGTCTTTTTCTCTAAGTAATCACAAAAAAAACCACAAAATAACAGAAGTAGAGCTGTGGTTTAAGTGGTAGAGTACTGGCCTTGAGCTAATAGCACCCAGGTCCTGAGTTCAAATCCTCTCTCTCTCTCTCTCTTTCTTTCTTTCTCTCTCTCTCTCTCTCTCACACACACACACACACACACACACACACACACACACACACACATATATTCCTTATAGTTGAGCTTTACAAATGAAAGAAGTAAGCAGAGTGTACAGTGTGTAAGGGGGCGGAGAGGCACCCCAGCAAAGGGAGCTTTAGGGTTTTTGTTTGTTTGCCTGAGACAGGGACTTGAACTTGGTATCTGAGGCTTTTGCTCATTGGCTGATGCTAACACTTGAGCCACACCTCCAACCATATGGCTGCTTTGTATTAAAGCAATTTATCAGCAACTTGTTATTAGTCACTCCATATGTATGCTCGTACATAATGCAGAAAATTTTAGATGTACAAAACTTGGTGCTGCCCTCAAGGAATACATAATATAATCTGAGAGACTGGACATGAAATAGAAATGGATTATATGAATGAAATTCAATGGCCAAAGATCAAAAGTAGCTCAATGGAAAGAGAAGGACTCCTACAAGATCACACATAAATTCCCTCTTCAAGCATAGATATTAAGGAGTTTGCCCGAGTCTTTCTCCCTTGCCAAAATAACACACACTTTATGCACATAATTGATGCACTGAGTCTTTTAAACTTCCTAATAGACTCCATGGTTGTAAATCCATTTTCAAGCTGAAGAGACAGATACTTTCGAGTAGTCATTTTGAACAATGGAAAATTTTTATTGATTTCTTATGTTAAGTAGTCATACAAAGGGGTTCCAATTCAACATCGTAGTTAGTGAGTACTATGCATCTTGGCCAATGTCACTTCTTCCATCATTCTCCCCCATCTCCTCTAACGACACATATCACCTCAACTTATGTGGTTCCATTTTCACACATGTATATTGACTACAATGATGGTATTTCCAGCCTTCTCTTAATTCTTCTGAAATTTTGACCCCATGGGATGTTTGGTATTGTCTAGCGATGTTTAGGTTCTTACAAGTATGTATGTGAGGTGCTACTGGCATCTAATGGGTAGAGGCCAGAGATGTTGCTATACATTCTTTTGTTTAGTTTAGTTTTTTTTGGTGCTTGAACTCAGGGTCTAGGCACTGTCCCTTAGCATTTTTGCCCAAGGATGATGTTTTACCACTTGAACCACAGCTCTCCTCCTGGCTTTTTGCTGATTCAGTAGACATAAGAGTTGAATGGACTTCTAATGGACTTTCCTAACTGGGCTGGCTTAAAACTTTGATCCTCAGAGCTCAACCTTCTGAGTAGCAAGGGTTAAAGGTGTGAGCCACCAGGGCCTAATGTACTAAACATTCTATAATGCACAGGAGAGACTCCTACAACACAGAAAGATTCCATCTACTATGTTAATATGTTTTGTTTTGTTTTGTTTTTTGCCAGTCCTGGGGCTTGAACTCAGGGCCTGAGCACTGTCCCTGGCTTCTTTTTGCTCAAGGCTAGCACTCTACCACTTAAGCCACAGCGCCACTTCTGGCTTTTTCTATATATGTGGTGCTGAGGAATCGAACCCAGGGCTTCATGTATGCGAGGTGAGCACTTTACCACTAGGCCATATTCCCAGACTGCGTTAATATGTTTTAAGATTGAGAGACTTATTATTAGCTGTAGAAGAACAAAGTGACTTTAACCTAGTACATTGCTTCTTAAAACTAAACTCTTAGTGAACCCCACAGCACAAGTTCAGTCAATCTTAGTCTAGTGAAAAAGAATTCTTTTTTTGTTTGTTTGTTTTTAATTTTTATTGTCAAACTGATGTACAGAGAGGTTACAGTTTCATATGTTATGCATTGGATATATTTCTTGTACTGTTTGTTACCTCCTCCCTCATTCCCCATTCCCCCCTCCCTGAAAAAGAATTCTTTAGAGAAGTGGGCCATGTTGCCATCATTCTATGCCAGGCAGATGCCTGCTCTAGGCTGTTCTATATGTTTGTTTGTTTGCTTATTGTGCTGGTACTGGAGCTTGAACTCAGGGTCTGAGCACAGATCATTAGCTTTTTTACTCAAGGCTGAGCCAAAGCTCTACTTCCAGCTTTTTGTTGGTTAATTGAGGTTATAAGAGTCTTATGTGTTTTTCTACCTGAATTGACTTCAAACCACAATCCTCAGATTTCAGCTTCCTGATTATCTAGGATTATAGGCACAAGCTACCAGTGTGCCGCTCTTGGCTTCTCTATAGCTCACAGAATAAGTGCAGAATTGTCCTGAAATGTGTAGAGGATAGCTTTTAGGTCCAACAACCTTCCTCATCTGTGCCAGCCATCTTTGGAAGACAGTCTCTATTAAACTGTGTCAGTAAAGGATAGGCTAGGGAGCCTGAGGTGGTAATCTCCAAATCTCAAGGATGAAAGATTTCAACAGTCCATTCTTGTCCAATCAACATCCAATGTGAATCAGCTCACAATAGGAATTATTTAGGGCCTGGGATATAGCTCATTGGCAAAGCTCTTGCCTAGTATATGCAACATCCTGCATTTGATCCCAGTACCAAAAAAGAAAAGACCCAAAAATAGAGTTAAAAAACCACGAATCAATCAGGCACACAGGAAAGGCCTTACCAACTTTTTACAATTTCAACATGTACTTGGATGGTCACAGTAAAGGGATAGCACTGGAGGCTAGCTGTAACAACAACTAATTGTGGGGGCTGGGGATATGGCCTAGTGGCAAGAGTGCTTGCCTTGTATACATGAGGCCCTGGGTTTGATTCCCCAGCACCACATATACAGAAAATGGCCAGAAGTGGCGCTGTGGCTCAAGTGGCAGAGTGCTAGCCTTGAGCAAGAAGAAGCCAGGGACAGTGCTCAGGCCCTGAGTCCAAGCCCCAGGACTGGCAAAAAAACAAAACAAAAAAAAAACTAATTGTGCAAGAACATGTTACTTGGTCCTTCCCCACTCCAAGGAGCCTAGAGAAGGGTAACCTTTCTGTGGCCCTGGAAGACAGGCTAAACTAGATATGAATGTCATTACAACTTCTCTACCAACACCAACCTAAGAAACAGATCTCATTTACAGACAAGTTATGAAATCAGATGTCCAAAATCATCCATTCTTTATCGAGTACCCATCCCTGCAACAAGGACAATAGAGAACTTAGAAAAAAAAATATGAAACATATCCTGGCCACTCTAGAAACTTGTGCTCTTGCTACAAAAAGTAAACATGTCCGTAGCCATAAAGAATGGAACTATCCAGGTGCTAGCTACACAAAAAGCTGTGATATGAAGATCAAGATTCAAAGATAGAAAAGTCTAAGAGACACTTATCTCCAGTTAACTAGCAAAATGCTTGACTGGACGGTATGGCTCAAGTAGTGGAATGTCAGTTGTTAGTGAAAAAGCTAACAACTGATTCACAACTTCTAGGTTCATGCCTGTAATACCAGCTACTCAGGAGGTTGAGATGGTTTGAAGCCAGCTGAGGAAGAAAAGTCCATGAGACCTTTAACTCCAATTAATCACCAAAAAGTTGAATGTGGCACTTGGGTAAAAAAGCTAAGGGACGTGGCTCAGGCTCTGAGTTCAAACCTTCAAAAGAAAAGTCGAACCTCCCTCCGGGGGCTGGGGATATGGCCTAGTGGCAAGAGCGCTTGCCTCGTATACATGAGGCCCTGGGTTCAATTCCCCAGCACCACATATACAGAAAACAGCCAGAGGTGGCGCTGTGGCTCAAGTGGCAGAGTGCTAGCCTTGAGCAAAAAGAAGCCAGGGACAGTGCTCAGGCCCTGAGTCCAAGCCCCAGGACTGGCCAAAAAAAAAAAAAAAAGAACCTTCCTCCATAAGCCTAAACCCCAGAGCTGGCAAAGGTATCCCTTGTAGGAAGACATGTAAAGGGGGAGTGGGGTGGCCTGGTACCTTGGCTCCCATGTCCTGGAGCACTGCCACATTGACTTGGTGGGGCAGGGGATTCTCTTCAATGCTATAGTTTAAATGCTGTCACAAACCTCTACAACAAGCTACAGTGTTCTAACTGAGCTACACTATGAAGACACTGGAGAGAGAGGCAAAGATGCAGGTGAGCTGACTCAGGATGAAGGTGCACCTGTAGGTCTCCTACTTCTCAGTATGAGTTTCCTCTATTCTCTGAATTTTCCTTTTCCCATCCCCCCTAGAACACCTCTCTTAGATACAAAGACCATCTAGGTCAGGACCCAAAGAGCCTGAGACCTTGTGCTCCTCAAGCTTGTGTTTCGGCTTCCTTTTCCTGTCTGTAGAACTTCCTTCCCAAAAATGGGTTAACTTGAGAATGAGGTCACCCTTTAGGTGCTCTAGTGTTTATATGTACGTGCACTGCACACACACACACACACACACACACACACACACACACACACACACACGCTGCAATATTATGGGATCCAGACCAGCCAGGAAATACATCATGGTGAGTTATATTTGATGTTCCATCAATAGAATTACTTTAATTCTTTCTGTAGTGATCTGAACTTAGAAATCTAGATTGTAAAAGCTGAACATGGTGGTGCTCACCTGAAGCCCCAACACTTGGAGGCTGAGGCTGGAGGATCACAAGTTTGAGGACAGTTGAAGCTATCTAATAAGACTCTGTCTATATTTAAAAAAAAAAAAACCCACCACCAACTGTCATCTGGAGTTGGAGGAATGGCTAGCCAATGAGCAAAAGTAGCAGGTACCGAGTTTGAGTTTTCTCTCGGACCTAAAAAAAACTTGTCATCATAGCACACACTATAGGATAATCTCATTTTTAATAAAATGTATTTGTAATGTCTGTAATGAATCAATGTGTTCTATGGGACAAAAATCATGCTACAGAGGTAAGTATTATCCCAGCTGGTCAACCTTGTGCACTGGACACGGCAATGATCTCTGTGTTTTTACACAGGAGAAACTGTTCTTATGTGGCAGAGCTAGAACTGGAATTCCAAAGTCCATTTTTGTCAATGCTAGCATTCTACCACTTGAGCTACATCTCCCCTTCCAGGATTTCTGGTAATTTTTTGGAGCTAAGAGTCTCACACTTTGCTGCCTGTCTGTCTTTGAACTGTGATCCTCAGATCTTGGCCTTCTGAGTAGGTAGGATTACAGGTGTGAGCCACCAGCACCCAGCCAAAGTCTACATTTTAAAATTGCTTTCCATACGCGCACACACACACACACACACACACACACACACATGCATATGTGTGTGTATATATGTACATATATATATTTGGGAAAATGACTGGAAATGCCTAAATATTATTTTTCTTTCAGCTTCTCTCTTTTCTAATGTCTAATATGGAGACCATGTATTATTTTTGTAGCAACTATATTCCCCAAAGGCCTTCTTATCACACACTGGGTATAGCATCAGTCACTCTATGTCCATGGACAATTCTATTCTTGGCTGGAGGAATCCTGTTTCAGGTTAATGATGACCTTCCCTATGCTTAACTTCTTCCTTGTTGGCTGTGCTCAGGGGAATGCAATTATGGAGGCAGAGTGACTGATGACAAAGATAGACGTCTCTTGCTGTCCCTTCTGTCCACATTCTACTGTAAGGAAGTTGAACAGGACCATTACTACCTTGCTCCTGGAGACACATACTACATCCCTGCTCATGGCCCCTACCAGGTAAGGGATGGTCTTCCTCTGTCCCCAGAGGGGCTCAGTGGTCCCCATATGACTAGGGCTGCAGTATACCCAAGCCCAGGGTAGCCTTGGGTTTCCTTACTGACACCCACAACTGCTTCCAGCTTTCCAAAGCCCCTTCAAGAGAGATGCTGTTGCTATCTGGTGAAGGCTGGGTATTTGCTAGACAATCCTTTAAAAAATACAGGGTATTCTATTTGTTGGTAACTCACACCTGTAATCCTAGCCAGTCAGGAGGCTGAGAACTGAGGATTGTGGTTCAAAGCCAGCCTGAACAGAAAAGTCTGTCAGACTCTTATCTCCAATGAATCACCAAAATGCAGTAAGTTGAACTGTGGTGCAAGTGGTAGAATGCCAACCTTCAGCAAAAAAGCTAAGCAAGAGCAAGAGACCGAGTTCAAGCCCCAATACCAGCACAAGGGATGGAGGTCCATTTGGGGAAACCAGGGTGAGGGAAACAGGGTAATAAGGAGGAAGTCTTGGTTGTAAGCAGGGTGGTAACTGCTACTTGGAAATAAAAGTTCACAAGGTGGTAGAATCAAGGGTCAGGAAAACTTGACTGGGGAGATGAGGATGAGACAGGAAAGATGGAAATAAAATAAATGTGCAGGAAAGATGAAAAAGAGCTTTTTAAATGCCAGTACTGGGACTTGAACTTAGGGCCTAGCTATTGTCCCCGAGCTTTTTTGCCCAAGGCTAGTGCTCTAGATCTTGAGCCACCATTCCTCTTCCAGGAAGAAGAGTAGTTAATAGTTCATAGTTAATTGGAGATACCATTCTCATGAACTTTCCTGCCCTAAACTGGGTTTGTACCATGATCCTGAGATCTCAACCTCCTGAGTAGCTAGAATTACAGGCATTAGCCACCAGCACCAAACTAAGAGCTTATTTTCATTGATTCATGTGCCAAAGCCTTATTCCTTACCTCATTTTCTTTCCCATTTACAGGTAAGGAAACTGGGGTTTCAGATAACTAGCTTCGGTTACACAGTCACAATTCTGTGTAACTCTAAAGCCAGGGCTATAGCAGGAGCAGAGACGCCAGACAAGGGTCCATCAAACCTGGGGAAGACAGTGCTACTGATACAGTGATTCGTGCTCAGGGCTGGGCCCTGAGAAATCACCAGTCACTTGTAGAACTTGTGATACTCTCTATTTCTTTTGTAGACTTACGTTGAATATATCAGAACCCTCCCCATCACAGCCCACCCAGAAGTATTCGGCCTTCATGAGAATGCAGACATCACCAAGGACAACCAGGAAACCAACCAGCTCTTCCAAGGGGTGCTGTTAACTCTACCTAGACAGTCAGGAGGGAGTGGCAAGTCCCCACAGGTAACCAGGCCTGTGGGAAGGAGATGGAATTCAGCTTCCTGGTCAGTTTTCTGTCCACTGTGCACTCGGGATTGGAGGGCATAACCAAAAGCACAGAAAAGTCAAGGCCTGGCAGAGACCAGTTGGCTGAGAATTTGTGAATAAGAATTATAAGGGAACAAAGCTATTTGCCAGTGGCTTACCCTTGTCATCCTAGCTACTCAGGAGGGTGAGATATGAAGATTGCTATTTGAAGCCATCCTGGGTAGGAAAGTCCATGAGACCCTTATCACCAATTTACTGCCAAAAATCCAAAAGTAGAGCTATGGCTTACATTGTAGAGCACCCAGGCTCTGAGTTCAAGCCCCAATACACACACACACACACACACACACACACACACACACACACTCCAAAAAACTTCTCAGAGCTAGAAATGGAGACCCATTTCTTTAAAGTCGTGTAAGCATGGAAGACAGCAAGGGAGGGAACAATGATTAAGTTCCTTCCAGAGATATAGCTGGCCAAAGCTTTATAGGCTTCTTGTGAAAAGGGAGCTAGATTGAGAGATGGAGGGAAGAGGAGACTATACAAAAAGAAATGTAGGGGCTGGGAATGTGACTAAGTGGTAGAATGCTTGCCTAGCATGAATGAAGCCCTAGGTTCAATTCCTCAGTACACATAAACAGAAAACACCAGAAGTGGCGCTGTGGCTCCAGTGGTAGAGGGCTAGCCTTGAGCAAGAAGAAGCTCAGGGATAGTGCCCAGGCTGAGTTCAAGCCCCAGAACTGACAAAAGAAAAAAAAAGTAAGGAAAAAAGAAATGTAATCATTAACTGACTTATGTAACCCCTCTGTATATCACCTTTATAATAACAATAAAATATTCTTTTAAAAGAAAAGGGGATAGATTGACAAGTATTAAATAATTGTTAAATTAGCACAGATCTGAAGCTATTTGTCAGTATGAAGAAAGATGATTAAACTTGAAGAGGTTATTTTTCTCACCATGCAATTAAACATTATTTATTAGTGCCTTGCAAACACCTAAAACATTCTTAGTACTTCTTGTGGTCCAGGACATACTTTGTGAACAATGACTCAGTCTAACTCACTAGAGAGCTCTGAAGATACCAGAAGACTTCATTTCCCCTGCCCACAGGGAGTCTAACTCAGATTGGGCTGTCCACCAGTGAGAGAGGAAGTGACCAGGTTCAATTCCTGGGTAATGACCTATGAACTGCCTTCTCAAGTGTCATTGAGAATGGGTCCCATCTGCACTGAAGAAGGCTGTGGGAATTTCTAAGCCATACAATAGATAGACAGGAAGGGTATTTTGTGGGGGGGGGGGGGGAAGGAGGGAGGAGTGTATTTTTTTTTAACATGTTCAGAGCTATCCTAAAGCTACCTGACTAAGTAGGAATAACCTGACTAGATCACAGGGCCTATCCCTGGGTGTGAGAACAGACTTCACGTTGCTTAGTATTTTCACTTTCTGGGCAAAGGAGTAGAATGAGTGCCCTCTACCCCCAAATTGGCTTCCATAAGTTCCCAAGAAGGTTTTATTAAATATGCTTATTTTTCATTTTTATTTTATTTTGTAATGTATGTCAGTCCTGGGATTTGAACTTAGGGCCTGGGTATTATCCCTTTGCTTTTTTTTTTTTTTTGCTCAAGGCTAGCACTCTGTTACTTGACCCACAGTTCCACTTCACTTTTTTCTTTTCTTTTTGTGAATTTGAGGTAAGAGTCTCACTAACTTTCCTGCTTGGGCTAGCTTTGAATCACGATCCTCAGATCTCAGCCTCCTCACTAGCTAGGATTATAGGCAAGAGCCAAAGGTACCTGGCCCATGAATATATTTAAAAAGATAGTCACTGGCTGGATTTGATGGTGCAGGCCTTTGGGAGGCAGAGGCAGGAGGATCATTAATCTGAGGCCAGTCTGTGCTACGTAGTAAGACCCTGTCTCAAAAACAAGACAAAACAAACAAATAAAAACTAATTTAGATTCTTACTGTTTCCAGTTTACCCAGATAAAACCGTACTGCAAGTCTCATTTCTCATTCACATCTCTGTTGCTTGTACTTCAAGGAAGTGGTTGAGGAGCTGGCCCAGGACATACTCTCGAAGCTTCCCAGTGACTTTGACTTGGAAAAGATCATGAAGATGTACCCTGTGGTCTATGAGGAATCCATGAACACTGTCCTCAGACAGGAGCTCATCAGGTTCAACAGGTGGGTCAGAGCATCTTGCTTGAGTCTGAGCATGAGGGGTAGAATCAAGTGGGCAGTGGCTGAGACAGACACTTAATGAGGGGTTGCTATGTAGAAGATATGGTTTGCCCTACTGATAGGGAGCCACATGAAGAGAACCATCCACAGTACATATTGGCCTAGGATCAAGTCACTCCTATGCATTATCGCTCATGTGACACCCTTAGTCACGTTAACACCAAAGGAAGCACAAATAGCAAAAGTAGTCATCAGAGCAACCTCTCCTTCCCACCCTCCCTCCCTTCATTCCTTTTTTTCTTTCTTTTTTCCTCCCATCCCTTCCCTTCCCTTTCCTCTCCCCTTTCTCCTTTCCTTTCCCTTCCCTTTTCTTGCTGGTCCTGGGAATTGAACTCAGATCTGAACTGTCCCTTAGCTTATTTTCATTCAAGGCTAGCTCTCTACCACTTGAACCACAGCTCCACTTCTCTTTTTTTGGTTTTTTTTTTTTGGCCAGTCCTGGGCCTTGGACTCAGGGCCTGAGCACTGTCCCTGGCTTCTTCCCGCTCAAGGCTAGCACTCTGCCACCTGAGCCACAGCGCCCCTTCTGGCCATTTTCTGTATATGTGGTGCTAGGGAATTGAACCCAGGACCTCATGTATATGAAGCAGGCACTCTTGCCACTAGGCCATATCCCCAGCCCACAGCTCCACTTCTGATCAGAGCAATTTTTACTGAGCTTCCAGTGCCAGATATGCCTGATTTTCATTGAAATGACACATAATCTTTGCAATATGCACAATTATCAACACCTCCACCACCATTTTACAGATGAGAAAACTCCCCTAGGCATAAAATTAGGTACCAGATCTAATGACTTCTGCACTCCTCAGTCTCCCCTAAGGCAACTGGAGCCCTTCCCTGGTGGGCCTAGGGCCTTTACTAGCCTTAACCACTGACAGTTATAACCCAACTTGAGATTCAGAATGATTAGTGGCTTAAGTAGTTATTCAGTGAGGACTGAGTTTGAACACAGGATGTCTAATTCTAGAGCCCATGCATACTTAAACAATATATAAAAATCAGAGTAAATTTAGCAAGTTGTGAGAAAAATTCATTCCATTGCCTCTTCTACAGAGTTGAATTGTTCTGGGATGGCCATAGGGTCAAAGGTCCCTTGCCCTTCTGGACCCCTTTCATACCTCTAAATACTACAGGTCAGAACCCCAGTAGGGTCACCTTAAATTGACTTCAAAATTGTCTAAACAGGGACCTATGGTTCATGCCTGTAACCCTAGCTATTCAGGAGGCTATGATCTGAGGACTATGGTTCAAAGCCAGCCCAGGCAAGACACTTATCTCCAGTTAACTAAAAAAGGAAGAGAAAAGAAAAAGCCAGAAGTGGAGCTGTGGCTCAAGGGCTAGAATGCTAACTTTGAGCAAAAATGCTCAGAGACAGGGGGAAGGAGGGAGAAAAAATAAGGGAGGAGGTAACACGTTGGAAAAGAAATGTACTCACTGCCTTACAAATGAAACTGTAACCCCTCTGTACTTCACTTTGACAATAAAGAAATTGAAAAAGAAAAAAGCCCAGGGACAGCACCCACACTGAGTTCAAGTCCCAGGACTGGCACTCATGTGTGCATGCGCATACACACAACCGAAATAGAAAGCAAAACAAGCCATCTAGACCAATGAGGAAACTGAGACCCAGAGATAGCTGTGGTTTGATGTGAGTCAGAGCTAAGTGGCCTAAAATTTATCACCCTGTTGTTTGCTAATCCAGATACTATGCTACTGTCTCTATTTTGCCTTATTGGGCTGTGGCTGAGTTTAGGGACAGCCTTGGAACTGGAAAAGTGTCATCTGAGACTTTCTTAGGGTTAGTCTCTTGAGTCAAAAGATTGTTGTCCACATGGAGACCAAACAAGGTATGGAGTTTGAGCTTGGGACAAGGCCACCTCTGTTGAGTCAGATGCGTTGGAATGATGTGCTGGCAGTCAGCAGGCCAAATGGCTTCCTCTTCTGCTACTAATTAATCACTCCCCTAAAGCCACGGGAATATTTCTTGGTGGTTGTGGGAACCTTCACCAGCCTTCACCACTGCCCACTATAATACAAAAGAGCAAGCAGGGCAGCCACAAGCTCCGCCTTTAGCAATACTCCATGGCCTCTCTTACAAAATGACTGATAGTTCAGCATCCAATTCAAGGGAACCATCATTGTGGCTTCTTGGGAAGATTTTCCTTCCTTGAGTACTAAAGCCTTGAAACTAGTGAGGTTCCTAGTTGTAGGACAAGAATAGAGATGTAAGTAGAGCCAGGTACCTGTGGTTCATGCCTGTAATCTTAGCCACACAGGAGGCTGAGATCTGAAGATGACAGTTCAAAGCCAGCCTGGGCAGGAAAGTCTATGAGAGTCTTGTCTTGGGTTACCCACCAAAAAGCCACAAGTGGAGCTGCAGCTCAATTGGTAGTGCTAGCCTTGAGCATAAAACTTGGGGACAGCACCCAGACCCTGAGTTCAACCCCAGGACCAGCACACATACAAAAAAGGAAAATAAATGTAAGTAGTCTTCAGCTGTAATAGAAATCCTTATGGCAGTTCTTAATGTGATGGCTCTTCCCCTTGAGTCCTAACCAAGCATACGCACCTAGTGTTTGAACATTAAATTCACCAATCTCAAGTGCAGTGGCCACACATTCAGGATCCCCTTTCTATATTCACTATTCTCTTGTCTATTGAGTTGCAAGTCTACAAATCTTTGAAGACAACAAGCTCTTCTTGGTGGCAGTTGTCTTTCTCTAGGGTATAGCTCAGGTCATTTGGAACAACCTTAGCAACATAAATCAAAAGCCCTAAAAACTGTAGGTTCTTTTCAATCCAGATTTTCTTTTTTAGGTCCCTCAAGGGGGTACACTGTACTTGGAGGTACTACAATGCCATGTCTGAGTGTGAAGTGAATGGAGCAAGCTCCTATGCCATCTTCCTGCTCCAAAAATCTTATTTAGTATATTGTTTTTGGATAGAAAATATATCAGTTATTAAACTGGTGAGAACAGATACTTCACTTGATTTTAACCCGAAGTGATTTTGTTGAGAGAGAGAGAGAGAGAGAGAGAGATTGAGCATCAGTCTTGGGGCTTAAACTCAGGGCCTGCCTAGGTACTATTCTTGAGCTCTTTTACTCAAAGGTAGCACTTTACCATTTGAACTACATCACCACTTCTTGCTCTTTAGCGGTTCACAGACTTTCCTACCCAGGCTAGCTTTGAACTGCAATCCTCAGATCTCATCTTCCTGCATATCTAGGAATACAGGCATGCACCACCAGTACCTGGCTTTATTTGCTTATGACAGTCTTGCTCTATAACACACAACTCATGATCCTTCTGTCTCAGCCTCCCAAGTGCTGGGATTACAAGTATGAATCACCACGCTCAGTTCAGAAATAA
The DNA here is from genome assembly GCF_023159225.1 of Perognathus longimembris pacificus. Taxonomy (NCBI): domain Eukaryota; kingdom Metazoa; phylum Chordata; class Mammalia; order Rodentia; family Heteromyidae; genus Perognathus; species Perognathus longimembris. Next base: position 1,501,423 of record NC_063183.1, on the reverse strand, counting down.
TTTTACTAATAAAATAATTTTAAGTGCATTAAGATTAATATGTATGGATTTTCCTAGCAGTATTGTTTGCAGTGACAAAAACCTAGAAACAATTTTAACAATAGAGGAATAGTTAAAGGAAATGACCTATCTTTGAGTCCTTAAAAAAGGCAATTTAGGTTGGACAGGAGGATTGTGAATTTGGAATTTTAAATTTGAGGCAGGAGACTCACAAATTTATAGCCTAGGCTATAAATTAAAACCCTGTCTTAAATAAAGAGCTTGAACTTGGGGCTTGGGCACTGATCAAGGCTAGCATTCTACCACTTTGAGCCACAGCGCCACTTCCAGTTTTCTGGTAGTTAACTGGAGATAAGAGTTTCATAGGAGCTGGGAATATGGCTTAGTGGCAAGAGTGCCTGCCTCATATACATGAAGCCCTGGGTTCGAATCCTCGTATATAGAAAAGGCCAGAAGTGGTGCTGTGGCTCAAGTGGTAGAGTGCTAGCCTTGAGCAAAAAGAAACCAGGGACAGTGCTCAGACCTTGAGTTCAAGCCCCAGGACTGGCAAAATAAAAAAATAATAGAGTCTCATAGACTTTTTTGCCAAGCTAGCTTTGAATCATGATCCTCAGATCTCAGCCTCCTGAGTAGCTAGGATTACAAGCACTAGCTCCTAGTACCCAGCACAAAGGGCATTTTATGTATCTTCTTTATTGAACTGGAATGAATTCTTTATATGCTAAAAGAAAAAAAAGCCCCATTGTTTATTAGAGCTGGGTGCAGTGGCTTACACCTATAATCCCTGTATTCAGGAAGCCAAGTTAGGGAAGACTAAGGCTCAAGGCCAACCCCAGGGGGAAAAATTAATGAGACAAAGCCACGTATGGTAGTACATACTTGTAGTCCTAAGTATGTGGAAAGTCAGAGGTAGGAGGATCATGGTTGAGATTGACCTCAGGTATAAATGGGAAATCCTATTCACAAAAACAAAGCAGGGGGCTGGGAATGTGGCTTGGCGGTAAAGCACTTGCCTAGCATGCACAAAGCCCTGGGTTCCATTCCTCAGCACCACATACACAGAAAAAAAAAAAAAGCAGCAAATGTTCAGAGTAGTTGCTTAAGTGGGGTGAGTAGAGAGAAGATATCTGGAAAGATTTATATTAACTTAATCTTTATATGATCAAGTAATGGATGATATAACTTCTTTCTCAATGCCTGTGTATCCAGTGACCTTTGAAAGGGGAGAAATACGAAAGGAGAGCTGGCAATAGTGTGCCTGGGTAGAAGGGGGCTGCTGGAAAGACAGGCTAAGCCAGCTCTTTTGTTCTTTGCAGGCTGACCAAAGTAGTTCGCAGAAGCCTCATTGATCTTGGCCGAGCCATCAAGGGGCAGGTGCTGATGTCCTCAGAGCTGGAAGAAGTCTTCAACAGCATGCTCCTGGGTAAAGTACCAGCCATGTGGGCGGCCAAGTCCTACCCATCGCTGAAGCCCTTGGGAGGCTACATGGCTGACCTGCTGGCCCGCTTGGCCTTCTTCCAGGTATGAGAATGAGCGTAAATGGCATGCTTGCTTTGATGAAGACATCCTAAAGTAATCAATTAGAAGGGGAAGGCAGGCAGCCATGAAACGTTCTGTATTGGGTACCTGGGAATGATCTTAGCAGAGGTGAGGACAGGAGAGAGATTTTTCAAAGTCTTTGCAAGATTATAATCTATGGAGAAACAAGAGCTAGAATAAATGTTACATATAAGTGGCTCATGGCACAGAGTTGGCCAATGGACATGCTTGGTTTCACACTTTGGAGCTAGCATGGAACATTGGATTTTTATGCATAAGAAATGCAGATATAGGGCTGGGAATATGGCCTAGTGGCAACAGTGCTCGCCTCATATACATGAAGCCCTGGGTTCAATTCCTCAGCACCACATATGTAGAAAAAGCCAGAAGTGGTGCTGTGGCTCAAGTGGTAGAGTGCTATCCTTGAGCAAAAAGAAGCCAGGGATAGTGCTCAGGCCCTGAGTTCAAGCCCCAGGACTGGCAAAAAAAAAAAAAGAAAAAAAAGAAATGCAGATATAGGGCTGGGAATATGGCCTAGTGGTAGAGTGCTTGCCTCATATACATGAAGCCCTGGGTTTGATTCCTCAGCACCACATATATAGAAAAAGCCAGAAGTAGCACTGTGGCTCAGGTGGTAGAGTGCTGGCCTTGAGCAAAAATAAGCCAGAGCCAGTGCCCAGGCCCTGGATTCAAGCCCCAGGACTGGCAAAAAAAAAGAGAAAGAAATGCAGGTGTAAGAGTGGGTAAACTGTGTTAATATGCTTGCTTAACACGTGACTTAAGGCCCGAATCCAATCGCCAACATAGCAAAAGGAAAAAAAATCCAGACATCATGTTAAAACTAAAAGACTTGAAACAATGTACCTCACAACATACAACAACTGTTTCTAGAAATTAATTGCTAGTACTCAGGTTACACAATAATACACTGCCCTGCTACACTGCCAACCACTCCTTATTGTGTCCAATACCAGCTTACACCTGTGCTTTTCTTAAAGAAATATTTATTTGTACCTTCATTTCAAATGTGGGAAAATGAGCCAGGAGCTGGTGACTCATGCCTGTAATACTAGCTACTCTGAAGGCTGAGATCTGGGGGTTTCAATTATAGGCCAGCCTGGGCAGAAAAGTCCATGAAAGTTTTATCTCCAATTAATCACCAAAAAAAAAAAAAATCTAGAAGTGAAGCTGTGACTTAAGTGGTAGAGCAATAGTCTTGAGTAAAAAAGCCAAGAAAGAGTGCAAGGCCCTGAGTTTAAGCCCCAGTACTGGTATAAATAAAACTGGTACCAAACAATGTAAAGGTAAACCCAAGAGTTACATTAAATCACTTGTAAGTTAAACCACTTGCTGCAAGTAAAATAAGAAAGAGTATGTATGAAGCCTGGGTGTTGGTAGTAAATGCTTATAATCTCAACTACTTGGGAGGCAGAGGCAGGAGGATTGAAAGTCCTAGGCCAGTAGTGCAAAGTTATCTCAAAAACAAAACAGTAGGGAAGGTATGGTTCAAGTGGTAGAGTACCAGCCATAAGGGGAAAAAAGCCAAGCAAGAGAGTAAGCACCAGCACACAGAACCCAAAACAATAATAAAAGAGCTTGAACAGGATTCAAGTGATAGAGAAATCCCAGTATTACAGAAAAGCAATTCTTTTGTGGGACTCATTCATATGACCTGGCAGTGAGCCAACTTGGTGGTTGTTGATTTTGAATCCTGATTTCTATGGCCCTGCAGGAATGGATTGACAAGGGACCCCCTGTGGTCTTTTGGATCTCTGGATTCTACTTCACACAGTCATTTTTGACTGGTGTCTCTCAGAATTACTCCCGGAAATACACCATCCCCATTGACCATGTTGGATTTGAGTTTGAGGTAGGCATGTGTGGGGATAGGACAGACTAAAGGAACCATCCACAATTCCCTCTTTCCGTTATTCCAAACATTTGGGTGTATTAAGGTCCAAATGCTTCTGAGATGCTAGCAAAGAAGCAGTTAGCATGACTTATGATAGTGCCAAAAGCTCCTCTCTATAGAGTGCTTCCAAGACTTTGTGTATGTAAAAGGTAATCTTTCTAGAGGAAAATTCTGCCACCACCAAACCAAGAAAAAGGAAAGCATCCTTCCATGCTGCCTATTCTTCATGGTGACCTCTTTCTTTGGAGGAATACCAATGCCCTTGAATAGTCATTAGAAATGGGGGGAAGGATTGGGCACCAGGGGCTTAGGCCTCTGATCCTGGTTATTCAGGAAGCTGAGATCTGAGGATTATGGTTTGAAGACAGTTGGGGCAGGAAAGTCTTTCTTATCTCTAATTAATCACCAACAAGCTGGAAGTGGAGCTGTGGCTCAAAACCCTGAAAAAAAAAAAAAAAAAAAAGCTCAAAGACAGTGCCCAGGCTCTGAGTTCAATCCCCAGAGCTGGCACCAAAAGAAAAAGAAAACCATCCCATTCACAACACACAACTAGAGTAGAATGGTGTTAATGGGACTGGGGAATTGGCTCAGCGGAAGAGTGCCTGCCTGGTGAGTGCAAGGCCCCAAGTTCAGTCCTCAGCTCTGTGAAAAAACAACAATAAAAAAGTATAAAAGCATGGTGTTAAATGTAGCTAATGCTCTCTGGTTTGCCGTAATCCCTATGCCACTCCCTCTTATCCTATACCTATACCATTTTTGGCTTTGCCAGAAGGAATTGGTGTTTATTACCCCTCAATGTAAATAGTGGTAAGCTGGAGCTGACTCATGCCAGCTCATCAGAACCAGCTGTAACATGTTTCAGGCATCATCTACACTGGTTCTTAGATGGTAGCAGGAAACCACAGAAATTGGTAAAAATAAATAAATAAATAAATAAATAATAATAAATTATAAATTAAGGATAAATTTTCACTCCCAGAACTCTTTTACTGACTTGCCTCTGAATCAGAATTGAACCTCTTACTACATAGAGCCAGGTGAAAAAATAGGATTGTACCAAGTCTTTAAGCTGCATGGCCTCCTGATTCCTATGCATTCGCCATATCTATCTAAGGCAACCCAGGAAGCAGACCTGGCTCACACATGGCAGGCAGGAGCATTATCAAACAAGCCCCACTTGTCATCTGAGATACATCCTAGTAGACTCAGATGTTGCAGCCAGATTGATGTTTATTGGGGCCTAATGTAGAAAAAATGGAAGATTATAGAGCTCACAGCATTCCTGTCTTCCAGGTAACCACACAAGAAACAGGCGTGGAGAATAACCCAGAAGACGGGGCCTACATAAAAGGGCTCTTCCTGGAAGGTGCCCGCTGGGACAGAAAAACAATGCAGATTGGAGAGTCTTTCCCTAAAATCCTCTATGACCCCCTACCCATCATCTGGCTGAAGCCTGGAAGGAGTGCAACGTTTCTGCATCAGAACATCTATGTGTGTCCCGTCTACAAAACGAGTGCCCGGAGAGGCACCCTCTCCACCACGGGCCACTCCACCAACTACGTCCTCTCCATTGAGCTCCCCACACGCATGCCACAGAAGCACTGGATCAACCGCGGGGTGGCCTCACTGTGCCAGCTGGATAACTGATTGTGTCACAGCCAAGTAAATGCCTTGTGTTCTCTACGGCAGTCTAGTTGTGGTTTTTTGTTTGTTTGTTTGTTTGTTTTGTTTTGTTTTTAGGGATTTATTAGCATGCATTATTGTAAAAGGGGATTTTCATTGTGACATTCTCATTCATGCATGCAGTGTACCCCCACCATCATCACCTTTTTCTCCCCTTCATTTTCTCCCTATCTTCAACTAGCTGCTTTTTCTTGCCATAGTAGAATGAGGATGGTAATTATAGCAAGAGGGCAATTGCTATAAACCAGGGGTATGTTACAACTCTACAAATTAGCTTATTAGCATCTGCATTTCATAGCTGTAGAAGCTATGTACAGAGAACGTAGGTAATATCCCCCGTCAGGCAAGTAGAATTGCTATTCTTCAATTTAGAATGCTAGTTATTTGGATTAGTATCCTTTGTGTGGTGTGTGTGTGTGTGTGTGTGTGTATGTATGTGTATGTGTGTGTGTGTGTGTGTGTGTGTGTCCATGTGTGTCCATGTGTCTCCTGGTCCTGGAGTCTGAACTCAGAGCCTGGGTGCTGTCCCTGAGGTATTTTGCTCACTCTACCACTTGATCCACAGCTCCATTTCTGGCTTTTTTTTTTTTTTTGGCAGTTAGTTGGAAACAAGACTCTTACATACGTTCCTGCTTAGGCTGGCTCTGAACTGTGATCTTCAACTCTCAGCATCCTGAGTAACAAAGGATAGTAGGCTTGAGCCACCAGTGCCTGGCAATTGTATATCACTGGTAGAATTTAGGATCCACCATATTCTTGGAGCTGGGAACCAAACCAGCCTTGTACAATCTAGGAAAATTCTACAAACATTCTCAGTCCAGCTCCAACTCCACTTGAGCCCATATAGAAGAGCTAAGACTTCAGAAAGGAGTTGGGAAGAACTATATTTGTTACATGCCTATATTGTCAGGGTTTGTACTTAATACACTGTTAGGTACCTTGCTTGAGTTTTGTATACTATAAATATTGTCCCTCCCTTTGGAGTTCAGGGAAATTAAGTAACTTGCTTAAGATTATCCAGCTCTTTCTCATTGCAGATCCAAGTGGTTTGTTAAGTTGTTCTTTTTTTTTTTTCCCCCAGTCCTGGGCCTTGGACTCAGGGCCTGAGCACTGTCCCTGGTTTCTTTTTGCTCAAGGCTAGCACTCTGCCACTTGAGCCACAATACCACTTCTGGCCATTTTCTATATATGTGGTGCTGGGGAATTGAACCCAGGGCTTCATGTATATGAGGCAAGCACTCTTGCCACTAGGCTATATTCCCAGCCTGGTTTGTGCACGCTGTTGCCTTGTTGTTGTTGTTTTTTTTTTATCTTTTGTAGTTTTTTTTTCGGAGGCCAGGCAGGCACTCTTCCACTGAGCCAGATCCCCAGCCTGGCTTGTTTAGTTATTGAAGCCATGCATTTTCCGCTGCCTTCTGTCCAGCCACTTGGTACATGTTCAGCTGTAGATTGTGAGAAGAGATGTGTTGTTCCAACAACATGACTGTGTCCAAGAAAATTCAATCACTTCTATTTCCCTAGTCATAGCTGGAAACATCCTGAAACAAAAACCAAACTCATGATGGATTTTTCACGGACTGTCATGTAGGTCTGTGACTCTAAACGGCTTCTCAGGTGTTTCCTGCTCACTTCACAGTCAAGCAGATCTAAGGCTGAGAGATTTCATATGTCTGGCCTGGCTTCTTTGCTTCTGACTCAGGGCCTCTGATTTTTCCTGAATGTGGAAAGCTTCTGAGAATCAAACATATTCCAGAAAACTTTAGTTTTAATTTCTTCATGGTACTAGCCAAATTCTGACTGAGGACTCTGAATTCTTAGATAAGCAAACCTTCCAACTCTAGGAATTCAGTGCAAGAGAAGCTCTCCAAATCTTGTCACAGGGCAAAAGAGATAGTGAGGAAGCAGCATCAATCTCAAAGAAGGTATTTTAATAGTTCCTCTTATTGTATTTTTTAAAAAACATACCTTTTTCCAATGTGTGTGGGAAACAGCTGTTGATTAGCCATGAGACTGAAAAATAGTCACGATCCCAAATCTTAGATCAGTAGTAAGCCACACTGCAGGCTGTACAGGAGCTGGCAGTAAGTGTTTCTAAGAGAATGATTGCATTTTAATTGCAGTTATCTAATGCCAGCTTCAGCAACAAAAGAACTGAGTGAGTCAGGCTGTCTCATTCCTCAGGGGTTAAAGGACAAAATGTGTTTTCTTGTTATGATGGATTACATTTTTGTAATTTAAAACATTTCTTTCTCTTTGAAAACAAGGATTGCCCTAAATTTGAGGTCATGTTCAATTGGGGCCAGTGTGGAAACAATGTCTCCTCCTGGGAAAGAGCAAGATGATTTTCAGAACTCACTGTGATTTAGAGACTGGAATCCTAGGGCAGAGATGGGCAGAGACCAGTCCTGTGAGGAAACAGCAAGCCTGGTTTATAAACAGTTCAGTGGATAGCACCAGGCGAATCTTGTCACTAAGCTAGTCCCTGCTCTTAAGAAGTGTTAAGTTCTTGCAATGGCTCATGGTTGTAATTCTAGAAACTCAGGAGGCTGAGATGGAAAGACTAAAACTAAAGGCTAGCCTAGGCAAAAAAGTTTATGAGACTCATACATACCTGCATATCTGTCATCACAGCTACAGTAAAAAACAGGATTAAAAAAAATTGAGACCCAATCTTAAAATAATCAACACAAGGCTGGAAACATGGCCTAGTGGTAGAGTGCTTGCTTCACATACAGGAAGCCCTGGGTTCGATTCCTTAGCACTACATATATATATATCAGGAAGTGGCGCTGTGGCTCAAGTGGTAGAGTGCTAGCCTTGAGCAAAAAGAAGCCAGGGACAGTGCTCAGGCCCTGAGTTCAAGCTCCAGGACTGGCAAAACAAAATAATAATAATAAACAAAAAAGGGCTGAAGGGGGAGGAGGTAGCTAAGCAGTAGAGTATCTGCTTAGCAAGCATGAGGCCCTGAGTTCAAACCCTAGTAGGGTCAAACAATATCTAGCTATTGAATAAACAATTATATTCAATCCTCTGCTAGAATAAAATTACATGAATGTGGGGGGAGGTAGGTTTGCCCCTTGAAAAACTGAGGGTGGATTTTATAGTCTTAAAAATGAGGAAAATGGGAAAGGGGGAGGGGGGACGGGGTATGAAGGACGAGGTAACAAACAGTACAAGTAATGTATCCAATGCCTAACGTATGAAACTGTAACCTCTCTGTACATCAGTTTGATAATAAAAATTTTAAATAAATAAATATAGTTGGAAAAAAATGAGGAAAATGCTATTAAAAAAAGAACAAATCAAGTACAGTGGTGGTATATACTTGTAATCCTAGATTGTGAGGATTCGAGAGAGGCGTTATGAGTTCAAGGCCAGTCTGGGCTATCCAATGAATTCAGGCCAGTGTGGGCTGTATATGAAGACCCTGTCTCAAAACAAGTGAAGAAAGATATAGGCTACATGGAAGATTTGATAGTAATTGACAGCGTGCACGTACATGCACGTGTGTGTGTGTGTGTGTGTGTGTGTGTATGTGTGTTCTTTGCTTCTTCATTAGAACACTTGTCCTTACTCAGGGTTTTTTTATTTTTCCTGAATGTGGAAAGCTTTTGAGAACCAAATGGACATATTCCAGAAAACCTCAGCTTTAATTTCTTCATGGTACTAGCCAAATTCTGATTGGGGTTTCTGAATTCTGAGATAAGCAAACTTTCCAAATGACTCTAGGAATTCAGTACAAGGGAGAGTCTCCAAATCTTGCCACAGGGCAATAGAGACAGTGAAGAATCAGCCTCAAATAGGGTAGCTTAGCATTGACTGTTTTCAGAAACATATCGTTTTCCAATGTGTATGGGGAATCAGAATCAACAGACAGCTGTCATGTGATAGGGAAAGATGGTTAGGATCCCAAATACACACACACACACACACACACACACACACACACACACACACACACGTAGATCTTCAGATTGGCTAGCAATTTGATGTCTTCAATTGTGAAGGCTGATTGGGAAAGATGGTTTCTACACTCTGTAGAGTTAAGACAAGAATTGTACATAGTTGAAATCACCTTGGGTGGCTTAGAAAAGGACTGTGAAAGGGATCGTGATAGGCAGTTACATCTCAACTGGTCCAGAACGGCCAGGGTTTCTGCTAGCAACAGATCTGGCTGACCACTAAATGAAGCCTTTGGCTTCAGCTCACATATCCAAAATTGCATGGGATGTACTTTAGACTCTCCTCTAGGAAAGGAGACACTTCCCCAGAAACCCACTGGCAGGAGAGTAACTAAGGGATGACGGGTTCTTGTGCTCACAGAATGGCCATGGGACCAACTACCTGCTAGCACACTTATACTTCTCTGCCTTCAGAAAGACCTACTGTATTTGTGTTAAATATACACACTAGAACTCTCCTGCTATATTATGCTTCTGTTCACTGGAGACACATTCCATCTGCTGCTTCACAAGTCAGTTTTGGAAAAGATGCAGAGACAAAAATCGGTAGTTTGTTTTTTTTTTATTATTCATATCCATTCTCTTTGGAGGTATGAGAAGTTGACAAGGATGTCATAAACTCTCACATAGCTTTACATGCAGGGTGCAAATCCTTGGTGTTTTCATCTTTATTTGTCCCATTGTTTTAATTTGAAAGTCTGCTCAAACCTTGCACTTTTCCATTATGTTAAAGTACAATGAACGTAAATGAGTTTCAAGGAAACTTTTCAGATCCTAAGTACATCTTACTTAATCATAGAATTTAAGATAAAGTAAAAATTTGCATTTAACTCAGGCATGAACTTTTGTGTGTGTATGGGCAGGGGGTGTGGGGGATGAATGGTATATACAATTTCCATAAAAAACCACAATCAATCCAAAGATGGACTTTCTGAGGGCAGTTCATCTGGAAATTGAAAGGGTAAAAAGACCACAAAATCAGAAAACCTGTAACATGAAGAAAAATTCCTCAAAAATATTCTGAGGGTGATATATGATTTTAGAGTAGCCATAAGAATTTCCAGCAACTGGCTAATTTCTTTCCCCGAGCTGATGTGTGAAGAAAGGCATTCCCACGTAAGCTGTCTCTTCAGGATAAGCTCTGTCACTTTAGCCTTCCTCCCACAGGCCTTAGTCCTGTTTCCAAAAGTGACTTTAGTGAGGCTGTAAGGTTCATCACCCTAGAGCTAACTTCATCCACTCAGCAACAGGACAGCGAGGAGGGCGGTTCAGGCACAAACCAGTGGTAAGGGCAAACTTGGAAATATAAAGACGATATTGCGATTGGTGCCCTTAGTCAAGGAGAAGGGTTTGTTGTTTGATTCACATTCACTAGCAAATCAGTTCATCATATGCAGAAACAAGTATCTTCTGGGTTAAGAAACTTCATCATGAGACTTGAGATATACTGGTTTGGAAAATTTCCTCAGTTTCTCTTGGGTTCGAAATCCTCGGCCTTGTAGTGGGGTGAGGCTCATTGGAGGCAGATGAATCTGAATAAGGATAAAGATGATATTAAGAATCATACTCACTAACCATTTCATTGTGTCATCACTTAGATTTGCCGTGCATATGACTGTCATCCAATCTCCAGAGTTCTTTCTACTTTACGAACTATCCAAGAGAAAATTTTCAATGATAGAAATTTTCTGACTGTATGTAGCCACTAGCCACATGAGTATTTGAAATGTGACTTGTGATACTAAGGAGATAAATTTGTAATTCTAATTAGTTTAAAATTTAAGGAACTACAGGCCACTCTGGGCCACTGTATGAAATAGTGTAGCAGTATGATGTACTTACATGATTATTGGCAATTTGACTATTTATAAAATAAAATGTACATTTGTCTTACGAACAAACAAAAAAAGAAATCATACTCAAGCTGGGTGCTGGTGGCTCATGACTATCATCCTAGCTACTCAGAAGGCTGAGATCTCCAAATCTCAGTTCAAAGCCAGCCTAAGCAGGGAAGTCTGTGAAATTCTCATCTCCAATGAACCACAGAAAACTGGAAATGGAGCTGTGGCTCAAGTGGTAGAGCACTAGTCTTGAGCCAAAGAGCTCAGAGACAGCGCCCAGGCCCCGAGTGCAAGCCCCCATAACACATACATACACTCAAGTATTGCTGAAGCTTATATTTACCGTCTATGGAGTGCTAAGGCTATCACTGACTCATTAATGTTTGTAATCTTTGTACTTATTGATCTTTATAATCTCAAGGAATTATTATTTCAGTATTTGTAAATGAAAAAAATGAAGGCTCAAAGAAGTTATACACTAAGATTATGCATTAAGTGGCTAGAACCAGGATTTGAATCTAGAATCTAATTCTGGGAGCAAAAATGACCACAAATCACACAGCAAGATGAAATCTAAAGGGAGAGAGAAAAGTGTGTGTACAGATATATTTGGTGCAGAATGGAGATTAAGAACTAACTTAGGGGCTGGGGATATAGCCTAGTGGCAAGAGTGCCTGCCTCGGATACACGAGGCCCTAGGTTCGATTCCCCAGCACCACATATACAGAAAACGGCCAGAAGTGGCGCTGTGGCTCAAGTGGCAGAGTGCTAGCCTTGAGCGGGAAGAAGCCAGGGACAGTGCTCAGGCCCTGAGTCCAAGGCCCAGGACTGGCCAAAAAAAAAAAAAAAAAAGAACTAACTTAAATACCTACCAAAATAGTAAATATACTATGGCTGTGATGGTTAATTCTATGTCAATCTGATTGGCTCAGATTAAACCTGTGAAGGCATTTCTAGATAAGATTAGCATTTGAGTTGGTGGACTTCCATTTTTATTTTTTTTGTCAGTAGTGGGGCTTGAACTCAGGGACTAGGCGCTGTCCTTGAGCTATTTTGCTCAAGACTAACACTCAACACCTGAGCCACAGCTCCATTTCCATCATTTTGGGAACTGAATTGGATATAAGCGTCTCATGGACTTTCATCCCTGTCTGGCTTGGAACTGTGATCCTCAGATCTCAGCTTCCTAAGTAGCTAGTATTACAGGTGTGAGTCACCAGTGCCTAGCATAATGGACTTGAGATTGCCATCCCAAAGTAGATAAGCATCTTCCCTTCCATTGGGGGCCTGAATAGAACAAAAGAGCAATGAGAGAATTCACTTCTTTTGTTTCCTGCCCACCTTATACGAGCTGAGATCGCATCCAGCTATCCTCAGCCTGAGTTTTCACCAGCTTTCTTGGTTCTTATGCCTTCAGATTCAGATTGAATAAAGACAGTGGCTTTCTCCTGGGTCTTGACTTCTCAGCTCCCCTAACTGCATGAACCTATTCTACATAATCTCCTTTTACATATACCTAGATACACCCATATCTGTATCTAGATGTATATAACTTGTTGGTTCTGTTTTTCTGAAGAGTTCTGGCCAACACAATGGTATATTTTTATAACACATTCAATGGAAGTAGAGCCATACACAAAGATAAGTTGAAGTAAATTTTAAGTAGAGAATAAAATACTAAAACTAGAATCCCACATATATAAAGAATGTATACAGATACACACATATGTGCACATACACACAAACACTAATAGGAACAGATGATTAGAGTGAGCTAATATATTATCAAATCACTACTTTTCTAGGTCAAAGAATTAAAAATTGGTCATTTCTTCTGTTGGAATAGAAATTATGGTGGTTACTCGCACATAGAGCTTTTGATAATTCTGCTTTCTATTTCATATGTTCCCTTAATGTTTGAATTTTATTCTTTCAGTAATGATAAAAGAATAAAGAAGGGCTGGGGATATGGCCTAGTGGCAAGAGTGTCTGCCTCATATACATGAAGCCCTGGGTTCGATTCCCCAGCACCACATATACAGAAAATGGCCAGAAGTGGCCCTGTGGCTCAAGTGGCAGAGTGCTAGCCTTGAGCAAAAAGAAACCAGGGACAGTGCTCAGGCCCTGAGTCCAAGCCCCAGGACTGGCCAAAAAAAGAAAAAAAAAAAAAAGAATAAAGAAAATAGCCAGGTGCTGGTGGCCCATGCCTGTAATTCTAGCTGCTTAGGAGGCTGAGATCTGAGAATTGGGGTTTGAAGCCAGCCCAAGCAGAAAAGGCTATGAGACTCATATCTAATTAATTAGCAAAAAATCTGAAGTGGAGCTGTGGCTCAAGTGTTAGCCTTGAGCAAAAAAGCTCAGGACAATGCCCAGGCCCTGAGTTCAAGCCTAATACACAAAACAAAACAAGGTTCAAGTCAAAAGAGAAATCTATATAAATGGCGCTTGTTTTCTCTTTCACAAATGGGAAAGCCATAGAGGAGGAGAAATCAGGCATTCTTGGGTACCTTGGTTTGTGATGATGGGCAGGGGCACAAGACATCTTATTTCCCATCTATCTCTTACTATAGTTCTAGGCTGCTCAGTAAGCACTAGCCCTCTTGTTATACATTTCTTAGAAACAACTGGGCTTCACAGGCTAAGTCCCCACCACCTATGAATGGGAGTCACACTTACTGGTCTTGGGTAAGGAATGTGGTAATGCAGTCCAATTTCAATCCTGGCGGTGCATTCATCCATACACTGTTTAATCAGGTTGATGTCTGTGAGCTATGAAAAGGGAAAAACTAAGGTTTTTAAGCATCTTTCTAATGGTACACAAGTATAGGTATGCATTTTCTTAAACTTTTTCATCTCTCTACTAAATTAAATGTTGATAATCTGAAAACCCCAAATTTAATATTAAAATTTAGACAATGAAATACATGTTAAAACAGTACAAAAGGTAATAAGTAATAATATAATAATAAGTAATAATAAGCAAGTGTCCCTCCTATCTTGTATTCCAGGTTTCCTTCTCAGACAGTTTATCAGCAGTAATGTTTCCTTCCAGGATAATCTATCCATATATGTAAGCCCTTATATACAAACAAAGGCAGTTCTTACACATAATGCTCATTTTGTTCTGGGGCCTCTTTTTTCACTAACATAACTTGAAGCTCTTCCTATATTCAAACTTAAAGTGGCCTTACATTTTTAAAGTTATACAAAATTCCAGAATTAGGCTTTATTATCATTTAACCAATCACTTACTGGTGGGATATGTAGAATATTTCCAATCTTTGGCCATTATAAACAATTCTGCTAAAGAGCCTACTGAAAAAAAAAAAGGGTTCATCTAGAAACACATCTAAAAGATGAATTCTTAGAGAACTGCTAAGGACAGAGTCTTAAGTCATGACTTCTACATGTGACAGTATTCTCGTTACTTTCTAAAGTTTGCATCAAGTTTATATTAGTCAAATTGTGGTAATCTGATTTTAAGTAAAGGAACAAAAATTTATTGTTTTTTTTTTTTTTTTTTTTGCTAGTCGTGGAGCTTGAATACAGGGGCCTGAGCACTGTCCCTGGCTTCTTTTTGCTCAAGGCTAGCACTCTACCACTTGAGCCACAGCACTACTTCTGGCTTTTTCTATATATGTGGTGCTAAAGAATCGAACCCAGGGCTTCATGTACACGAGGCAAGCACTCTACCACTTGGCCATATTCCCAGCCCAACAAAAGTTTATTCTGAAAGGGAGAAACGGTCATCCTAAGGATGGAAAATGAATTAATGGGCGGATCTTTGAGTTTGCCAGAAGTCCTCAAAGTTGAGCTAGAATTGTATCAACCCCAGATGACACCCACAGAGAAGTCTGGGCCTGTGTGGCTCTGAAATCCCAAGAAAGTGTCTATCCTTCCATGCCTCTTGGAGTTCCAGGAACAGCAACACAAGTAACTGCCAGAGTCCCTTGGGACAAAGGTCAACTTACTGACCTCTGTACTTCTCAGAAGGTACTGTTGTGCCCATCACATTAGGTATTATTTCTGTGTTTTCAAGTGCCAGTTCTCATTTGCAATTAAGGAGATACCTTTGGACTATTAAACTTAATACATCTGAGGTTACAAGAAAATGTTTATGGGCTGGGGATATGGCCTAGTGGTAGAGTAATAGCCTTGAGCATAAAGAAGCCAGGGACAGGGCTGGGGATATGGCCTAGTGGCAAGAGTGCCTGCCTCATATACATGAGGCCCTGGGTTCGATTCCCCAGCACCACATATACAGAAAATGGCCAGAAGGGGCGCTGTGGCTCAAGTGGCAGAGTGCTAGCCTTGAGCAAAAAGAAGCCAGGGACAGTGCTCAGGCCCAGAGTCCAAGGCCCAGGACTGGCCAAAACAAAACAAAACAAAAACAAGAAGCCAGGGACAGTGCGCAGGCCTTGAGTTCAAGCCGCAGCACTGGCAAAAAAAAAGAAAAAAAAGAAACTGCTTATGTTGACATGAGGAACTGGGGGGGGGGGGGGGGGGGGAGGAGCCCCAGACACAGGGCTAAGGGACTAGGGCTCTAGTTGTCCAGCTGAACAAGCTTAGGGCTATACACTCCAAATTTACCATTCATGAGCTGCCAGCACAATTTTTGTGCTGTTTACATACTGTAACCTGTAACCTGTATTAGTGCTAGCTTTTCTTTTTTCCTTTATTTTCATGCCAGTCCTGGGGCTTGAACTCAGGACCTGGCTGCTATTCCTGAGCTTTTGCGCAAGGCTAGTGCTCTACTGCTTAAGCCAGAGTGTCACTTCTGGCTTTTTCTTTTTTTTGGCCAGTCCTGGGCCTTGGACTCAGGGCCTGAGCACTGTCCCTGGCTTCTTCCTGCTCAAGGCTAGCACTCTGCCACTTGAGCCACAGCGCCGCTTCTGGCCATTTTCTGTATATGTGGTGCTGGGGAATCGAACCTAGGGCCTCGTGTATCCGAGGCAGGCACTCTTGCCACTAGGCTATATCCCCAGCCCTTTGGCTTTTTCTGAGTAGTTTATTGGAGATAAGAGTCTCCTGGACTTTCCTGCCCTGGCTGGCTTCAAACTCCTGAGTAGCTAAGATTATAGGAGTAAGCCATCAGTACCTGGTGTAAAGTTTTTCTTTAAATGTATTCTCTTCTAAGGAATAGCATTGCAAAATTCTGGTCAGACATTCTTTTTCTAATACATGCTAAAATGAGTACACATATTATGTATATTTAACATATACAATTATAGTATAATTCCATAAAATTATATATATATATATATATATATATATATCCAGTGTATCTGCTCTCTGCACCCCCAAATAATTTAATGTATCACTAGTGGCACATATTCCTCTCCTGGCTCCCCCTGGACTAATCCAAGCAGAGGCAAAGGAAGGATTTCTGCAATAGCTAAAGACTAAAGTAAGCCAGTGACAGTTTATTGTGCGTGTGCTATGATAGCCTCAGCACCTGGCAAGACACTGTCTCTGCCCTCACCCACCAAAGATACTACGTATGGAGAACAACTGTGATTCATGAAGGTACAGAAAAGGTACAGTGACATATAATCAATGAGGGTAAATGGCTGCTGGAGACCACGATGGAATTCACAATAGATGGCCATTATGAAATTGAGAAAGGCTTACTAGAGGTCAACCAAAGTTCAAATATTTGTGAATGTTTATTAGTGACAACTGCAAGGCAGGTCTCTTAAGATACTGTCTATGTACTCCAGGAACTGACAGTCTGTGTGAAGGCAAGCCCAGCAAATAAAGCAAAGCAGAGTACAACCAATTGTTCAGAAATCTCAAAATTTTATCACCTATTTTTTCTTTAAAAAACTTTTGGAGCCCATAGCTTCTATACACATATACACACATGTATTTATACTGATTTGTGAGAGTATGGATTTATAAATTGCAGATGCTCCTTGACTAATAATGGGAACATGTTCCAATATACTCATTATAAATTGAAAATTTAATACTATACACTTAACCTATCAAACATCATAGCTTATCCTTGACTATCTTGAACATGCTCAAAATGTTTGCATTATTCTATAGTTTATAATCATCTAACATAAAGCCTGTTATATAATAAACTATTCAAAATTTCAAGATTCAGTTTCCACAGAATGCTTATTACTACTGTAACATTGTAAAGTCAAAAAATAAGTCAGCTGGGCACCTGTAACCCTGGCTACTCAGGAGGCTGAGATGTGAAGATCACAGTCTGGAGCCAGTCTGGGCAGAAAAGCTCATGAGAGTCTTATTCAATTAATCAACAAAAGTAGAGCTGTGACTTAAGTAGTAGAGTGCTAGCTTTGAGCACAAAAGCTCAGGCTCAGTATCTAGGCCCTGAGTTCAAGCCCCAGGACCTGGACAAAAATTTTTTAAAATGATGTCATCTACCATAAATCTGGGACCATCTGCACCTATTGTACTAATTAACTCATTATATATATGTACTTTGTGGTACTTAGGGCTTTATCTCTGTTAGGCAAATGCTCTACACTTGAGCCACGCCCTCTGTTCTTTTGCTTTGTTTTTCAGGTAAGGTCTCATCTCATGTTTTCAACCAGGGATGGTTTTGGATTGCCATCTCCTTCCTGTGACTCGCAAGTGGCTGAGGTCACAGGTGGGCACCACCGTGCCTGGCTTGTTTTGAAACAAGGTCTCGAGACCTTTGGCCCCAAATGGCCTTGAAACCATGATACTATTTCTGCCTCCAAAGTAGCTGTGATTACAATGCATGCACCATGAGGCCTGGTCTAAAATAGACATTTTTTAAAAACAAGAAAAATAAATAGCAGTAGTATTTTATTTCTCTTCTTTAGAGAATTGTTTAAAGACCTAATTTGGCAAGCACGGGCTATGGTAAGAGTTTGAAGAAGCTGGAGAAAGGCAAGAAGACTAGAAACTTCATTATGAAGTTAGCATTAAAAAGTAGGGATTCAAAGAAGGGAAGGTTCTTTAGGAGTTTGTGAGGTAGCAGTTGTCTTGATTACATTTTTTATTTCTGAAACATCTTTGAGGGATGCTGTCTTGGTTTTGCTCCTTTTTATAGCCCCAATGCCTTGTCTAGTGTTTGGCACATGATGGACACTTGTTTATTTATTGAATGAGGAAAAAGAAAGAATTTCAGAGTGGAAAGAGAAACTAGGTCAGAAATGGGCAAGCTTGCTGGGTATAAGTGGTTTATACCTATAACCCCAGCTAATCAGGAGGCTGAGATCTGAGGATCATGGTTCAAAGCCAGCCTAAGCAGGAAAGTCCATGAGATTCTTTTTGTTGTAGTTGTTGGTCATGGGGCTTAAATTCTGGGCCTTGGCACTGTCCCTAAGCTCTTCAGCTCAAGGCTAGCGCTCTACCACTTGAGCCACAGTGCCATTTCTGGTTTTCTGGTGGTTAACTGGAGATGAGTCTCATTGAACTGGGTGCTGGTGGCTCATGCCTGTAATCTACTCAGGAGGCTGAGATCACAGTTCAAAGTCAGCCTGGGCAGGAAAGTCCATGAGAGACTGCTATCAGTGCCTAGGCCTGGAGTTCAAGCCCCATGACTGACAAAAAAAAAAAATAAATAAATAATAGTATAAGAGTCTCATGGAGTTTCTTGCCTGGGCTGGTTTTGAACTACAATCCTCAGATCTCAGCCTCCTTAGTAGCTAGGATTATAGGTGTGAGCCACTAGCCCCTGCTTCCATGAGACTATTATCTCCAGTTAATACCAAAAAGCCTGAAGTGGAGCTGTGGCTCAAGTGATAGAATCCTATCCTTAAACACAAAAACTTAGGGACAGCACCCAGGCCCTAAGTTCAAACCTCAGCACCAATGCACGCATGTCATACACACACAGATACACAGACACATACGAAGTAGCGAGCTTGCAAGGAGCTTGTAGACAAGTGACTTGTGCTTTGAACTGTTAGGCTGGGTGAGGGCCCTAAAGTAGTTAGTTGGTCAGAGTCCAAGGCTGGGTATTCAGAAGTGGCCTCAGCATACAGAGGGCTGACCTTCAGAGAGCCCCTAAGTTAGTGGGAAGGAATGTGGAAAAGGTGGCCAAAAAAGAAGACAGGTTGAGGAGAGAAAAGCAGTGAGAATCAGTAGTTTGGAGGTTTCACAAGGGAAACAGTGATGGAACTGAATCAATGAGATGAGAAGGGGTGGAACATACAATAGGCTCTGAAAGCTTCCTCCAGCTTAGTGCCAGGCAATTTTCCCAGTGGGCTAACAGCGGTGCTGTATGGTTTGCTGGGATGGGTCAAGGCTGGCTCCCTGGCGTCTGGGTATTCAGTTCCATCTAATTAGCTAATGGGGTGCCATTCTACCCAATTTTCTGGTCCCAGAGGGCAACCTCACTCTGCTAGCCAAAGAGGCTTGAGTTCAAAGCAAGTAATGAAGGAACTCTGTGTCTTCATCATAGTCTTTCTTCTCTGAATCAGTTTATATTTGGTGGCTTTGAATCATTTTCAATGGAAAACCATTTCACCATGCCCCTTCCTTGTGGGAAATGGCTGGCAATGGACAGAATGAGAGAAACAGAAATTCCTTCGACATTCTCATTGATTTATGTCACATGGCTTCTGAGGAGGAAGAGCCATATAACATGCTGCTGGCTTCTGAGGTCTTCTGAGGAGGAAGAGCCATATAACATGCTGCTGGCTGAGCTGTGTGCTGCTGGCCCTTCCTGCCTCGGGCTCTGCGTCTGGGATTTCTGAGGTGGTCCAGGCTTCCCCATTCCAGATGGAAATAAGTGGAATAAACACAAGAACCCCCTCCCTGCCTGGAGCTGCCAACCTGGGCTTACTTACGTTCTTGTTTTTCTGGAACAGTGTTCTGGCTTCACTGAGTATATACTGCTTTTCTTTGATGGTGTCTTCCATCTGTCCTGATGCAGCCTGCCATTTCCTTGCAAGTCGGAAAATTTTGCGATAGAGGCCAAGGACTTCCTGTCGTGTTGCTGTGGTCATCTTCAGATCCACTAGGATAAATAAGGGAAAACTGGCACAAAAATGCAATTTGACACTATGTGTATATTTTAAAAATCAAGATATTCAGCCCAGCGCCAATGGCTCACACCTATAATCCTAGCTACTCAGGAGGCTGAGATCTGAGAATCATAGTTCAAAGCCAGTCTGGGCAGGAAAGTCCCCTTGAGACTCTTATCTCATTAACAATTCAAAAACCTGAAGTGGAACTGTGGCTCTAAGTGCTAGCCTTGAGTAAAAAAGAGTTCAGAGGGGATATGGCCTAGTGGCAAGAGTGCTTGCCTCGTATACATGAGGCCCTGGGTTCAATTCCCCAGCACCACGTATACAGAAAATGGCCAGAAGTGGCGCTGTGGCTCAAGTGGCAGAGTGCTGGCCTTGAGCAAAAAGAATCCAGGGACAGTGCTCAGGCCCTGGTCAAAAAAAAGCAGGACTGGTCCAAAAAAAAAAATTCAGAGACAGCGCCTAGGCCGTAAGTTCAAGCCCCACAACTGACAAAAAAAAAAAAAAAATCAAGATATTTAGTTAGGCCAGGCACTTGGTGGCTCATACCTATAATCTTAGCTCACACCTATAATCTAAGGAGACTGAGATCTGAGGCCTGCAGTTCAAAGGAGACCAGGCAGGAAAATCCATGAGGCCCTTATATCCAACTAACTACCAAAAAGCCAGAAGTGGAGCTGTGGCTCAAGTGGTAGAGTACTACCCTTGAGCAAAAAAGCTGAGAGACAGTGCGCAGGTCCTGAGTTCAAGTCTCAGGACCGGCACATGTACACACACACACACACACACACACACACACACACACACACAGATGTCTAATTAGTCTAGAAATAACTGTTCTTTTTCAATAGCTCTGTTGGGTAGCATTTCTAGAATGGTATAGTACAAGTACTGGTACTTTTAATTTTTGGTGGTATTGGTTTGAACTTTGGGCCTCATATTTTCTGAGCAGCTAGGCAGTCTATTATTTGAGCCATGTTCCCAGTTCCCTAATTTTTTTTTCTTTAATTATTTTTCAGGTAGGGTCTCATGCTTTTCCCCGAGATAGTCTGGGAGTATATCCTCTACTCATGTGTCTTACATGGATGGGATTACAGATCTATCACCACACCTGGCGAGCTGATTGAAATGAAGTCTCATTAACTTTTTGTTTGGGCTGGCCTTGAACCAAGATCCTCTGGATCTTTGTCTCAGGGACTTTACTGCCTGGGCTTGACTTCGGGCTGACTTTGAACCACGTCCTAAGATTTCAGCCTCCTAAGTAGCTAAGATTACAGATCTAGCCCCAAAAAGCTTGGGTTATAGGTGTGTCCCACCACACCTAGATAATACAGGAAATTTCTTTTCTTGTGCTGGTTCTGAGACTTGAACTTAGGGTTGGAGTGCTATCCCTGAGCTGCTTTGCTCAAGGTTGGTGTTCTACCACTTGAGCCACACTTGCACTTTTTGTGTGTGTGCTTAATTGGAGATAAGAGTTTCACTGACTTTCCTACCTGGGCTGGCTTTGAATCGTCATCTTCAGGTCTCAGTCTCCTGAATAGGATTACAGGGGTGAGCCACTGGCACCCAGCCTCTTCCTTCTCCCCACTTTTTAAAAAGAGATCCTGGGGTTTGAACTAAGCCTCCTGCTTGCTAGCCTGGCATTCTTACTACCTGAGCCACATTTCCAGCCATTTTTTCCTAGTTGCTTTTGAGAGGGCTTCCTTTCCAGCACCAGTACATACTCAAGACCCAATGCACCTGATTTAACCTTCCTGTTGATGGTGGGATTGCAGGCAGCTGTACCACTATGTCTAGCTTCCCTCTGTGGAAATGAAATCTTGTGGATTTTTCTTCCCAAGCTGGCCTAATACTATGATCCCCAAATTTCAACCTCCCTTGTAGCTTGAGATGATAGGCATGTGCTACTTTGCCCAGGTATGGGTTGAAAAGAAAACTCATGAACTTTTCTGTCTGGGTTGGCCTCAAACTTTGATTATCTTGTCCTCAACCTCTTAAGTACCAGATAACAGGCCTTAGCCATTGGCATCTGACTATGAAGGCCATTTTTACAAACATGGTAAAACCAAAATTCACATTTACCATTGTTAAACTAGTCTTTCCAGAGTACTTACCAGAATACTTTCAGTAGGAATTCCAGTAAAATTCTATCACTAAATGAATGTCTAGAGAAGGCACATTCTAATTAAGAACTAGGATTTAAGGCTCAGATTGCAAGCTCAAGTGTCTTCAGGAGCTGACAGGCAGTATAAATGAGGGAACCTGGCTGGAAGGGGACTGGAGGACACACCTTTCTGAAAGATAACAGAACTCAGCTGCAGTTAGTTGCCGTCATGAAGAAATGAGGGCCTCCAGATGCCAGATTTCCTTTTCTTTTTTTTTTTTTTCTTGGAGACCAGGGCTTGAACTCAGTACCTGATGCTTTCAATCACTGGTTAGTGCTCTGCCAACTGACTATGCCTCCAATTCCTTTTTTCTCTTTCCCCCCTTCTTTCCTCCCTCCCTTCCTTCCTTCCTTCCTTTCGTGTATGTGTGTGTGTGTGTGTGTGTGTGTGTGTGTGTGTCATATTTTCTGATAGTTTAAAAATAGGTGGCAGGGGGCTGGGGATATGGCCTAGTGGCAAGAGCGCTTGCCTCGTATACATGAGGCCCTGGGTTCAATTCCCCAGCACCACATATACAGAAAATGGCCAGAAATGGCGCTGTGGCTCAAGTGGCAGAGTGCTGGCCTTGAGCAAAAAGAAGTCAGGGACAGTGCTCAGGCCCGGAGTCCAAGCACCAGGACTGGCCAAAAACAAAAACAAAAATAGGTGGCAGGTGACAGGCACTAGTGTGGCTCATGCTTGTAATCCTAGCTACCCAGGAAGCTGAGCTCTGAGGACCATAGTTAAAAGCCAGTCCTAGAGACTTTTATCTCCAATTAAGCAGCAAAAAGCTGGAAGAGCAGCTGTGGCACAAGTGGTCGAGTGCCAGCCTTGAGTGAAAAAGCTCAGAGGCAGTGCCTGGGCCCTCAGTTCAAATACCAAAACAAACAAATAAACAAAAAAAAACCAACCAACAAAAGAAATCAAAAATAGCAATCCAAATTCTCATATGAAAATTAAAAAAAAAACTATTACTTTGAAAATGTGAGCATCATGCAGGTCAAACAAAATGAACACATGTAGGTTCAGCTCTACTCAGAGGCTGCGAGGTCTTAACTTCTCTATTAGTTCATCATAACACGTCCCCCCGCCCCCCCCTGCCCCCCCCCCCGCCTCCAGCCTTGGTCAGATAACAGGCAGATAACAGTCTGCTTCCATTCATCGGCTAAGCACTCTACCAACTAAGTCATGCCTACAATCCCTTGGTGGTTTATTTCTTTTCTCATCATAATCTTAGTCAACATTTCCAAAAAATGTCTACATCCTTGCCCAATAAGAACAGTCCTGTAAGTATGTAAGTCCTATAAGTCCTGTAAGTCTGGCTGATAACCTTTCTGATGACCCAAGATCTTATGACCCACCTCTAGGGTTTTACTCAGAAACACTAGCTGTAATACCAGAGGGCCTGGCTAAATGAGAACTGACATAAGTAATAGTCCCCTGGGATATCTTTTTGAAAAGTAAAATTCCTGTCACCTTTGTTTTGATCATAAAACATTTCAGATACACTGCAAACCTTAAAGAACAAATTATATTTGCACTTGAAACCCTCTACCCCTTCCTCCTTTCTAGAAAGAACTCTAGGGCTGGGAATATGGCCTAGTGGCAAGAGTGCTTGCCTCATAGAAAGAACTCTATCCTGAATGTCACTTATCATTGCCATGCATATTTTCACAATTTACCTTAAATACCTTAATTTACCTTAAGTGCTCTAGGTTTGAAAAGTTTTCATGAGTTCTGCAACTTGCATTTTTTTGCCCATCATGTTTGTCAGATTCAGTCACATTGGTAAACTCTAGCTCCATCTTGGACAGTTTCACTTCTATCATGCAGCTACTGGATACCTCAATATGCTAGTCTATCCTGTTGGTCGGCATTAGGTGCTATCCTTTTTAACTTATGCAGAATTTCAGCTTGTTTCTTTACTATTAACATTTCTACATCTAAAACTTCAGGGGAAATAGAGGGGGAGAGCATTCTGTTTAGTTAGACTTTTGGTAATGAATATTATACTGCTTTGACAAGAGGATAGACTAAGAAGGGAAATATTTGATTAGCAAGTTGCAGGGCCAAGCACCTGGGTGTGTCATTCTGTGTCCTAGGTTTTCCTCAAGCAGGTTTGTCAGAAAGGAGGCTGCTCCCTGCCATTTGAAAGTGTGATTCCCTGGATGCATACACCTACTTGGAATTGGCGTGCTTCCAGTGGTCCTGGGTAAGTGTGCATCTCCACAGCTACAGCACAATGGCAGCTGGAAGGAGGTGTGCTTACTGGAGAAATTCTAGGACCTACAAGTTCACTTTACAAAGAATTTCTTCTTTGAAGATGATTGCCCCTCCTACTTGTCTGACCCTGGAGACCTTTCTTGAGCAATAAAGCTTAACCATTTGATGAAAAGTCTGAAATCACCACTTCACCCCAATCAGAAGTTGATAGGATCAAAGGTATATGCCAATTCTGAAGTCTAGGATGCTACAGATAAAAATATTCATGAAAGAAATTAATAAAAACCAATACAAACATCATGCATAATAAAAGCCCAAATGAGATGCTATTTTTTTTTCCTGGTAAGGAAACAGGTTTCTGAGTTTCCTAATACTCCATGGTTTCATCTGAAACCATGAGTCAGTTCCTGTGAGGGGCAGTAATATCTATTAATGATTGCTTCATTTCCTTGTCATTAACAGACAAGCTTCTTTAACTTCAAGACACTTAGAAGAAAGTGAAGGTCAAGCACATTAAAACCACAGCCAATTTCCTCTGACTTTAGCTGGCTTTGTTATACTACTCTAAAGAACTCTGATCATGCCACACATCAGTGGGCTCCCACCTATAATCCTAGCTACTCAGGAGGCTGAGATTTGAGGATAGAAGTGCAAAGCCAGCCTGGATAGTAAAGTCTGTAAGACTCTTACAACCAATTAACTTAGAAAAAGCTGGAAGTAGTGCTGTGGCTCAAGTGGTAGAGTGCTAGCCTTGATCAAAAGCTTAGGGACAGCTCCCAGGCCCAGAGTTCAAGTGCACACACACAGAGACACACAGAATTCTGACCATATGCTATAACCTGATACTCAAGTCCTGTAATTAAGTTACCCAAGCAGTACTAACAATTGGTACTTAATAGGGCTATATTCAAAACCCTTTTTGAATTAGTTTTGAAAACGAATTCTGAAGGGGAGATAGGTGATGTCTAACAAGTGACCCAGAAAACCCAGGTTCTACAGACTTTGAGAGAGAAGGATCTAAAGTTGTCTTCACCATTCAGGACTATAAACAAGGCCCGCATACCACTTCCTTCCAAGTTTTAAAGGGCATGATAAAGGAAAATGCTTTTGTTCTTTTCTTACTGGGTATCATTCAGCTCTTTGTGAGAATCATTATCTTCTTGCCTTAGGGGTATATTTCCAATGCCAGTCCCTTTTTCCTGACTTTTTAAATTTAACCAACTTCTACTCTTCCTTTACCCTCCCTAACCATACACAATGGATTAGGTCTCTTGGTTGTGCCTTCTGTGGTTCTTCATAGTTGTTCTTCAGAGCTCGCATTGCCCAAGTACTGATCATTAATGTCGGTTTTCCCCCGGTACAGTTACTACATCCATTTCATTGGTTGCTGAATCCTCAGCACTTAGAAAGGTACATAATCAAAATTCAACAAATGTTTGCTGTATGACTGAAAGGATCTTGTGCTACAGAAAATTTGTGATTCTAGGAATTTAATCATAGGCTTAAAAAAAATTGGGGCTGGGGATATGGCCTAGTGGCAAGAGAGCTTGCCTCGTATACATGAGGCCCTGGGTTCGATTCCCCAGTACCACATATACAGAAAATGGCCAGAAGTGGCGCTGTGGCTCAAGTGGCAGAGTGCTAGCCTTGAGCAAAAAGGAAGCCAGGGACAGTGCTCAGGCCCTGAGTCCAAGGCCCAGGACTGGCCAAAAAAAAAAAAAAATTAAAGCCCTTTTCTAGTTGGGCACTGTAATCCTAGCCCATAATCCTAGCTATTCAAGGGGCTGTGATGCAGGGGACCCAGGTTTGAAACCAGCCAAGTAGTAAAGTCTCCAAGATTTCCATCTTCAAAATAACCAGCAAAATCCATGCTGGAGGCATGACTCAAGTGGTACAGTGCCAGCCAAGCAAATATAAGGCCTATTCCTTTTTGGTTTAGATTTTTGTGTTTGTTCTTAGGATGCAACTCCTTTAGAAAAATTGCCTTTTTCCCAGAGTTTTTCTCGTGTGTGTGTGTGTGTGTATGCGCGTGCGCACGCACGCACACGCGCATGCCTGCCATGCATGGGTCTGGAACTCAGGACCTGAGCTTTTTTGCTCAAGGCTGGCATTCTACCATTTGAACCATAGCTCCACTTCTAGCTTTTTGGTGGTTAACTGGAGATAAGACTGTCATGGGCTTTCTTGCCCAAGTGGGCTTTGAACCTCAATCTTCAGATCTCAGCCTCCTGAGTAGCTAGAATTATACCAGTGCCTGGTTTCCTTAAGGGTTTCTAGATTGAAAGCAATCTTAATTTCTTTTCTTCACAAGTTTCAGGTGTCCATCCCATTTAGTGAGGGTGATTAGGAATTTCCCTCAGGCACTAGCAGGAATACCTAGTTGTTTAGAGGACAAGTGGCTATGAAGTCTACCATGTAATTTTTACTTCTTGATATGCTTTGCTCTTCTTCATCTCTTTATCATTTAAATACCAGAATAAGGAAAGCATCAGGTGTGTCTGGAAATAATTGTGACTAGAAGCTATGTCCTAAAATTACACCTCTCATGACAGTGAAAGTGGAACTGTTAAGTAGGTAGGGATAAAAAGGGGTGGACATAACATGTGGCCAATAATGTGTTCCATCATGGCAGTTTTTGTTCCAGAGTGCTTCAGGCTTTTGGTCAAATGCTTTTTCTTCCCATAATGCCCTGGATGCCCAGTGAACCAGCAGAAAGAGCTATAGCGGCACATGCACAAGCCATCAAGCAATTGGTGCAAAGCCCAGGGGAGGAGCCCTGTGCTGTAATAACCACACCACCCAAGAGGTCTCCACTAACCTCTTTGGGGCTCTCTCTGGAGGAAGAGCATCACTACTTTCATTCATACTCTCCTTTCACATTCAAATAAACTTCCTGTTTACCTTAAGCACTTGCCTGCCTTTTCGTTGTGTATGGGTGGAGAAAACAAATCCGTTCCCCTAGAAAGCATGCATCATAAGTCCAAGTCTGAAAGTGAACTCTTTATGCAGAGCTTACTATGTAGAAAAGGCTGACCCAGGTTGCTGCTAGGATATTTTGGCTTCTGTCCCAGTTGGGAGAAGGTTCCCTTAATGTGTATGTCCCAAAGTTGAGTTGTAACACTGATTTTAGATGGGAGTTATTTTGGGTAGTCAGTGACTGAACTGAGCGTTGGATGTATTGAAGAGCCCTGTAAATGGAGGGCAATATAAGAAAAGAAAACAGACAAAGGCTCCCCGACGGGAAGCAACAGCAGTGTGAATACAGCCAGGGCCTGTGGGGGAGGAGAGGCCACAGATGAATGCAATGTGGGCTTGGAAAGGAGTTTGCAGTCTAGAGAAAAAGGAAGACATTGGCACATTTTAAGGAAGTTGGAGTAATGTAGCCTGATTTACATCTTTGAAATGTGCTGGAATCAAACTATATCACTATTATTTATGATTCCACTACTCTTACATAGTGACCCTTGAGTATTATGCTACCTAATTAATTGTCAGGAAACTCAAGATCAATAAGAGTTCCCATCATAGTTGGATGATTATTTTTGTCTGACCACATTACTGGAACCAGTAATGGGGGCTCAAAATGAGCATTAAACAATTTTAAAACAAAACAAGCTGGGAGCTAGCAGCTCAGGCCTGTAATCCTAGCTACTTGGGAGGCTGAGAGGTCACAATTCAAAGCCAGCCCAGGCAGGAAAGTATGAGACTCTTCTCTCCCACTAACTACCAAAACCTTGGAAGGAAAGCTGTGGCTCAATTTGTAAAGCACCAGCCTTAAGCAAATAATCCCTGAGTTCAAGCCCCAGGACCAGCACAAAACAACACAAAACAAACCCAGCATCACTACCACCACTACCACCACAAAACTTTCCATAAATTCCCAATCACCTCTCAGTGGGATGTTAAGAGAGGTCTGGCGAGACTCCCAGAACACACTGTAAGAACATTCAGCCTGGGCTGGGAATATGGCCTAGTGGTAAGAGTGCTTGCCTCGTATACATGAAGCCCTGGGTTCGATTCCTCAGAACCACATATATAGAAAAGGCCAGAAGTGGCGCTGTGACTCAAGCCCACATTGCTAGCCTTGAGCAAAGAGGCCAGGGACAGTACTCAGACCCTGAGTTCAAGCTCCAGGACTGGCAAAAAGAAAAAAAAAATTGAAAAAGAACATTCAGCCTTTGCTACATCCCAATCTAGTTTTAGAGGAGGCCATTAGAAAGATGGCCAGTAATGTAGCCTTATCCACTTCACCCTTCTCTCTCCCTCGGGAACAATTTTCCACCTTCTTTGGAAAATTCACTGCAGCAGGAACATTTAGAAGTTTAGGAGTAGAGATGAAAATAACCCTTTCCTTAGATGAAATTTATAGAAGTATGACTTTGGTCTTAGGAATGTAAAAATTCCAAATGTGGTACTCTCATGAGGCTTTGCCTTCTACTGAAGAAAAACTGCAAAAGAAGAGACAGAAAAGCTGGCCACTGGTGGCTATGTGTATAATGTAAGCTACTCAGAGGGCTGAGACCCAGAGCATCATAGTTCAAAGACAAGTCAGGCAGGAAAGTTTGCATAACTCTATCTCCAAAATAGGCAGCAAAAAGCTGGGCTGAAGGTCTGGCTCAGGTGCTTTCGAAGCAAATATAAGGCCCTAAATTCAAACCCTGCTACTGGCAAAAAAGGGGGGGGGGCTGAAAAAGGAAAAAAATTAACACTGACTTTCAAACCCCAGTCAAAGAAGATTCCTTTTCATGCTTAAGAAAGTCCTGATTCCAGATGGAACCATTCTCAACTCCAATAACTGAGTAGAGTTGAGAATGAGCCACACCTCAGGTTGGAGGTGTGGCTCAGGTGGTAGAGCACCAGCCAGTGAGTGAAAGTTTGAATCCATCTTGGACAAAAAAAAAAAAAATCGCTCCTAAACACCTTATGATTTTATTTCAGGGGTGAGGAGGTTATGAAATGCAAACACAGGTGGCATGTACTTGGATCCTGCTGATCTGTCTCCTTAAATCTAGGACCCCTTCTTCTTGCCATATGAGTATGAAACATCCTTTCTCTGGGCATCTGTGGCTTCTCGTCCTTTGGTTACCATTATTTCTTGAAGGGGTCCCTTTTTCATACTAGGGAATGAAGCAATGTTCCAGCTATGTGCAACACTAGTATCCTCTAGCTTACCTCTACCACAAGTGTATTGTACTTTCTTCTTTTTGCCAGTCCTGGGCTTGAACTCAAGGCCTGAGCACTGTCCCTGGTTTCTTTTTGCTCAAGGCTAGCACTCTACCACTTGAGCTACAGCACCACTTCTGGCCATATCTGTTTATGTGGTGCTGAGGAATTGAACCCAGGGCTTCATGCATGTTAGGTAAGCACTCTACCGCGAGGCCACATTCCCAGCCCTGTACTTGCTTTTTTTTTTTTGGCCAGTCCTGGGCCTTGGACTCAGGGCCTAAGCACTGTCCCTGGCTCCTTCCCGCTCAAGGCTAGCACTCTGCCACTAGAGCCACAGCGCCGCTTCTGGCCGTTTTCTGTATATGTGGTGCTGGGGAATCGAACCTAGGGCCTCGTGTATCCGAGGCAGGCACTCTTGCCACTAGGCTATATCCCCAGCCCCTGTACTTGCTTTTTTGACCTACCTTTCTTCTTTCTCTGTGTGTATGTGATGGGGAGAGGGGAGGGAAAGAGGACTGGGACTAAGTTTTGTTCACTACACTCTGGTTATCAGTAATGTCCATATACATCCTGAGATATACATGATAGTATCTGGGGCAGAATTCCCAAATAAGATCCCAGAGCCATTAAAATACGAACTAACTCCCTGAATGTTTAAAGCTACAGGGGTTAGGAACAAACAATATACCCAATATAGCTATGATGCAATCCTCACTTTTTCTTTTCTTTTTGCCAGTCCTGAGGCTTGAACTCAGAGCCTTGTGGCTGTTTAAGCTTTTGTGCTCAAGGATAGTGCTCTACCTCTTGAGCCATAGCCCCACTCCTGTTTTTTTTTTTCTGCTGATTAATTGGAGATAAGAGTCTCATGGATTTTCCAGCCTAGGCTGGCTTCAAACTGTGATTCTCAGATTTCAGGCTCCTGGGTAGATAGGATTACAGGGGTGAGCTACCTTTGCCTGGATTTTTTCTTCTTTTTCTTTTTCTCCTGGTTCTGGGGCTTGAACTTAGGACCTCTCATTCTCCACTTTTCCACTCAAGGCTAGCACTCTATCACTTGAGCCATGCCTCTGTATTTGGCTCTTTACTGGTTAACTGGATTTCTGTGCTCAGGCTGGCTTCAAACTTGGTTCCTCATATCTCAGCCTTCTAAGCAGCTAGGATTACAGGTATACATACACACACATACACACAACTGTAGGTATGAGCTTCTGAAATGCTCCTAAGCAATTAGACTTTTTTTTTTTTTTTTTTTTTTTGCCCTGACTAGCAGAGAAGAGAATGTCTCTCTTGGTTTGGGGAATTTAAAATTTTTTCTATATTTATAAGGATATAATACCAAAAAAAAAAAAAAGAGAGAATGTCTCTCTTGGTTTAGAGCATTTAAATTTTTTTTCTACATTTGTAAGGATATAATAAAAAAAATGAATTAGTGGGCACTGGATAGACAGACCTCGGTTTGAATCCTAACCCCTCCAGAGGGCAACTGTTTCTTAAAATGCAATAGAGAATAAGGACAGAACTTTCTTCAGATTTGTAAAGGTTATTCATGAGCTATTCCAGGGAAGCATTTAGCACTAGGAGTTAAATAGTTGAATAGGAGGAAGACTGAGGTCTCTTTTATCTATGCTAAGCTTTGTCTGCAGAGAAGGGAAATGTGTTAGCCTGTTGGTGAATTTATTGCTTTTTGGTAGTAATGGGTTTTCCTAAAGCTGTTTCCCTCTGGCCATTAATAATCCCCGTACAGCAAAGGGCTATTGTTCTTCAGTATGAGTAAATAACTTTGTTGAAAATACTACTATCTTCAGACCACAGTGCATTCTTACTGGAAATAGAACGCATGTGCCAACACCACAGACATGGCCAAGCCTACCTTCCTAGTTAACATTTTTTAATCTCTGACTCCTTGTTTATTTTTCAGCATGCTTTTCTCTTAGATTATACTCTATTTTTTGGAATATATGGATATACTTGTATTTGGCATGTGATATTGTTACTGTAACCAGATAACCTTCCAGTTGAACTATGCTCTACACATCCCTGATCCCCTATCCTTCTCTCCTGTCAATCAAGACATAGACAGAGGTAAACATCCCCCTCCCCCACATGCCCCATGGACTTGTTTCCTATCTTAGATTATTAGAACTCTAGTAAAACAGAAAGTGTTGATGCCATAGACTTTTGCAAATCTCAGGTTATACGTATGAGGCACACTTAATCATACCATAGCCACTTTCTGAAACAGCATCTTTCTTTTTGGTGCCAGTCCTGGGGCTTGAATGGAGCTTGGACACTGTCCTTGAGCTTTTTTACTCAAGGCTACCATTCTATCACTTGAGCTACAGCTCTACTTCTGGCTTTTCTGGTACTTAATTGGAGATAGCCTTCTCGTGGACTTTCCTGACCAGGCTGGCTTGGATCCTTGATCCTCAGAGCTCAGCCTCCTGAGTAATTAGGATTACAGGTGTGAGCCACTGGCACCCATCCTTTTAACACAAAAAGTATCAACAATATGGTGTGTCAGAGATGGGGACAAAGAGAATAGTATTTTAGTATTTTTTTAAGGGAATTGAAATTCAGCCAGGCGGTGTTATATGAAAAAATTTCAGAATGAGGGACAAAACCAAAATATCAACACTTGAAAAACTTTTATAGTAATTATTCTAAAAGAGATCAGAGGCCATAAAACACATTCATTCTAAATACAGATGTGTATGACTTGCACTGGTGTAGGACTCCCCAACTCCTGTCTTTCCTTTTGTTGGATGTGGGGCTTGAACTCTGGATTGGGCGCTGGCCCTGAGCTCTCTGCTCAAGGCTAGCACTCTACCACTTTGGGCTACAGCATCACTTTCAGTTTTCTGGTGGTTAAAAAGAATCTCATGGGGAGCTGGGAATATGGCCTGGTGGTAAAGTGCTTGCCTTGTATACATGAAGCCCTGGGTTGGATTCCTCAGCACCACATATATTAGAAAAAAGCTGGAAGTGACACTGTGGCTCAAGAGGTAGAGTGCTAGCCTTGAGCAAAAAGAAGCCAGGGACAGTGCTCAGGCCCTGAGTCCACGCCCCAGGACTGGCAACAAAAACAAAAGAATCTCATGGACTTTCCTGCCCAGGCAAGCTTTGAACCATGATCCTCAGATTTTAGCCTCCAGAGTAGCTAGGATTATAGGCGTGAGACACTGGTGCCTGGCTCCTCCTTTTTCAAGTTGAAAACATTCCTTTTCTTTGGTGAGAGTGGGATTTGAATTCAGGGCATTGCACTTGCTAGACAGATATACCACATAAATTGAAAACATCTTATGTGGAAAAAGAATTTAATATACCTAACCTACCACCTAAACACCACAGTTTAGCAGTACAATACACCATTAAGTCTTGGTTTTTCACTCTCATGACTAAAAAGAGCTATCTTGTTGATGTTGGCTAGCACTGGGATAAAGTATTGTATTACACATTTCCCGCTTAGGAAAATATGAAAATTCCATGTATGGTTTCTAGGGAGTGTGTATCATCTTCACATCACTGAAAAATTGAGAAATCATGAGTCAAACTATCATTAAGTTAGAAACCATTCATGTATTATTTACCGGCACTGGAACACACACAAGATTATACTTGTATTTAGGAATTTCAATCAGATTATTTTAGTCTATATACACCAATAGATTTAAAGGTATTTTTCCATTCAGGGATAGAAATAATCCTAAATGAAAAACAAGCTTTCTTCCCTCAACTCAAAAGAATGGAAATATGTTTCCTTAGTAGACAAGAATCAGTCAGAGGAAGTAGACAACATAAAAGACTTAGGGAAAGAGATGAAAACAAGCAAATTCTAGAGATTCATGACATGCTAGCCAAGATCTCCTGCTAGAGAGAGCCAAAACACCAATTTAAACTCATGCTTCGTAATGACCTTCTAAGAATATGGTTAAGAAACAACAAAAGGTCTTTGGCAATATGAGAAAGAGTTGGAGTTTACTAGCATCTAATTCTGTACTCAATTATTTGATAAGATAATAGCACTCTAAGCAGGGGGGGGGGGCACATCTTCAGAACAAATGATGGAGGCAATGGAAGCAATCGGTGCAGAGGCACTGGAGCTCCGGACTAGACTTTTTTTTTTTTTTTTGCCAGTCCTGGGCCTTGGACTCAGGGCCTGAGCACTGTCCCTGGCTTTTTTTTTGCTCGA
This sequence comes from Perognathus longimembris pacificus, assembly GCF_023159225.1. NCBI lineage: Eukaryota > Metazoa > Chordata > Mammalia > Rodentia > Heteromyidae > Perognathus > Perognathus longimembris. Next base: position 1,467,786 of record NC_063183.1, on the reverse strand, counting down.
GGCTAGCACTCTGCCACTTGAGCCACAGCGCCCCTTCTGGCTGTTTTCTATATATGTGGTGCTGGGGAATGGAACCCAGGGCTTCATGTATATGAGGCAAGCACTCTTGCCACTAGGCCATATTCCCAGCCCCGGACTAGACTTTCTTGAGAATAGAAGCAATCAATGATTGTCTATTTTTATATGTGGGGAAGGATTAGCACTTAAGAGTATCATCAAATTCTTCAAGACTAGGTCTAGTTAGGTGCCAGAGGCTCATGCTTGTATTCCTAGCTGCTCAGGAGGCTGAGATCTGAGGATCACAAATTGAAGCCAACCAAGGCAGGAAATTCCACCAGACTCATATCCAAATTAACTACCAAAAAAGAAGGAAGTGGAGTTGTGGCTCAAGTGGTAGAGTGCTAGCTATCCTTAAGCAGAAAAGCTCAGGGACAGCATCCAGATGCTGAGTTCAAGCCCCAGGACCAGCACTGAAAAATAAAAAAATAAAAAATAGGCATCAAGGGCTGGGAATATGGCCTAGTGGCAAGAGTGCTTGCCTTGTGTACATGAAGCCCTGGGTTCGATTCCTCAGCACCACATATATAGAAAATGGCCAGAAGTGGCACTGTGGTTCAAGTGGCAGAGTGCTAGCCTTGAGCAAAAAGAACCCAGGGACAGTGCTCACGCCCTGAGCTCAAGCCCCAGGACTGGCCAAAAAAAGGCATCAAATATCCACTAGGGTTATCCCAGTAGGGCTTAACCCACAAGAAAAAGGCAGGTAATTCTTCAGCTCTAGGTGATTGCTGTTACATAAGAACCTCTAGGAATATTAGGCTAGTATTGTCTGACTATCTGGATTTTCAAATAAAGTCAAAATCTGGATTTTTGATGTATCAGGTTTTAAATGCTGGCAAGAAAATAAGAATTTTTTAAAAAAAGAACATGAAATCGTTTTGTGGGCTGAGCAATATGTTTGTAGGCAACATCTGTCTCGCCAATTTACAACTTCTAACTTAGGCTCAAAGCTTTAGCTCAAAAAGGGACTTACCCAAGGCTACTCTGTCAGTCTAAGATAGAAACCCAGACGTTCTGATTCTTTTTCTCATACCATTTCCAATGTTTAGAGACTGACCATATTGTAGTATCAGCAGCAGCAGCAGGGACAAAAAAAACTTTGTTATAAGCTACTGAACTTAGTGGCTGATACTTTATGAACACTAAGTTCCTGCCTAGCAAGTCTCTGTACTAAGCAGCCAACAAGACACAAAGAAGAAATAGCCCACTGGGAAGACAGATATGTAAATAAATATTTATCAAAGAAAGCAGATTTTTTTATAGTGGACACAAATTTACCTGTGCACAAGCCCCAAAGCACTGACAGCTGGGAGGGGGAGGAGAAAAGAGACACAAGTGACCTTTAAGGATGAGTCTCACTGGTATTCAGGATCCTAAGGGGAGTTCCTTCTTTTTTCTTTGAGGTCTGGTCCATGTCTCCTTTGTTTGTTTCTTTTTTGGGTCATCTCTGAAAAGGTGTGAGATCTAAGGGACCTTCCTCTTTTTCTTCTGTGCCGGTCCTGGGGCTTGAACTCAGGGATTGGGTGCAGTCCTTAAGCCTTTGAGTGTGTGTGTGTGTGTGTGTGTGTGTGTGTGTGTGTGTGTGTGTCTGTGTGTGTTAGGTTCTATCGCTTGAGTCCCAGCTCCACTTTCCACTTTTTTGGTGGTGAATTGGAGATAAGAGTCTTTGGAACTTTACTTCCTAGGCTGACTTCAAACCTTTATCCTGAGAGCTCAACCTTCAGAGTAGCTAGGATTAAAGGAATGAGCCACTGGTCCCAGGTTATAACTCTCCTTGTTATCTTCACACTCTTCCTAGGTGCTTTAGGGATAGTCCAATATTTATTATCTCCAGTCAAAAATTTCCCCCTAATTTGTCTAACTTCTAAACACAACCATTTGGATTATTACAATCAAAAAGAGCTTAAGATTCCCCCCCCCCAAAAAAAAACTTTTTCCTAGTGAGTCATTTGCTCCATCATTTCCTACATGTTTCACATTCAATTCCACTTCATATCCAATTTGGCAACAAATCCTGCAAACTCGACCTCCAAAAGAGAATTCTGTTCATTTCCATAATGACTACCCTTTCAACACTATGCTCACCTCTCCGTTGGCCTCAACCCCTTTATTGCATTATTGCAGCTGGATCTTTTCCACTCAGTGGTCTATGTAATTTTTTAAAAAATGTAATCATGTCAGGTAACTTAAAATCTTTCAGTGACACAACAAGCCAAACCCTTCTGGCCACTTCTCTTATTCTATCACGGAGTACTCAGCCTCGGTCTATCTTCCACCACATGGCTCTTGGTTTCCCACCTTAATGCTCTGTGCACTGGCTCTTCTCTCCGCCTAGTTCTTTCCCGGTTCCCTGATTCGCTGGCTTCCTCTCGAGTCTAGGGTTTGGAGCGCCAACGCCGAACCAGGCCTCCCCGTGACGTGTTCGGAGGGTAAATTCCTCACGTTCGGGTGGCTTTGCTGTTTTACTCGTTAACTCCTTCCCGCGCGCGAGGGGCGAAGGCGCCTTCGGCTCTCGAGTTCGCTCCTGCAGGGCCGTGGGAGGCCTCTGCGTCCCCGTACGCGGGGGTTATTAGATCGGTCGCCCTGGCTAGGAGTCCCCCGGCGCCGCAGCCCGCCCCTAGTCAACTCCCCTTACACCCGGGGATCCAGAGGGCTCAGGCGGGGTCTCTCCCGGGCCCCAAAGCAGGAATCGCCGCCCAGCCCTCGGCCAGCAGTGATGACACCGAGCCGCCCTCGCGCGGCTGGGGTCACACTGGCGCGTCGCCTAGCAACGCCGCGCCCTCACCCCATCCCGGTCCCCGGGGAGCCAGCCCTTTTCCCCCTCCTGGTCCCCGCGCCGGGAGTCGGCGTCTCCGTCCCTCCACTCACTCTGCGTCAGTCCTGCCTTCCCCCACCCACAGCAGCGCGGCAGCCCCCGGAGGGCAGCGAGGAGGCGGCGCCGGAGCTTCGTCACGGCGGTGGCCGGCCAAGCTCCACCGGCAGGTCCGGTAGGCCAGGCAGGACCAAACCACCCGTCAAACGTCCTAATTCCAGGTCAGGATAGTCTCGAGCTTCCTTCAACTTCCAATTCCACCACATTCTTCACCGCACCCAACAGTATACCCAAACCGGTCCTCTCCTTATCTTCCCTTTTACTCCTTCCGTTATCCTCCTCTCCCCCTCTTCCAGTTACAAATGGTCCAGTCCAGCGCCTTCGGGCTCACCCACCCCGTAGGTACGTCTTTGCCCTTACTTGACGACGGCTTCCTACGTTTCCGTGTACGTCGTGACGTCATCGAACTCCCCCCTCCCCCTCCCCCCGCCTTTCTCCCATTCTCCCTCCTGGAGCCGGTGGCCGGCGGGGTTACCGGAAGTGATGATGCAGGAGGCGATGGAGGGGGCGGGGCCTCGGGGCGGCCGCGGCCGGTGGGCCGCAGATGAAGAAGAGGCGGCGGCAGTGGTGGAAGAGGAGGCGGCGGCGGCGGCGCCGGGGGTAGGGAGCCTTGAAACGCGAGCGGGGATGGTAGGTGGTTTGGACCCGCCCGGCTGCCGTCGTTTCCAGAAAGGGTTTGACTGGAGGAACCTCTGGAGCAGCTGTGAGTTTGGGGGTGGGGGAGAGTTGAGGTAAAGTGGGAGCGTTGAGGGGTGAAGGGGCGGGGGTCCGATTCCTCAGAGAAAGTGGGGGTGTGCGGTGAGGAGTGGGGTACGAGCGCTTTGCCTGGGCTGGTCGGCGTGGAGGGAGAGGCTGTGGAGGGAGCCTGTGGCGTGTCAGCACCGGGCTCCGAAAACTTAACCCACCACCCCGGCCTCCCCTCCGCCGGCACCCCTCAACCCGGGACCTCGGGGTGTGGGGCCGGAGCTGCCCGGCTGCGGGCGCAGACCCTGGCCCCGAGGTCCCAGTCAAGGGCTCTGAGGTAGGAGCCCAAGGGGGAGGTGGTAGGTCAGTCTCCAGCTCCCTCCGCCCTCCTTTCCCTCCCCACCCCCATCCCGCTCTTTAATTGTTAACAGCCCTGGAATTAAGGGGGCTCAGACCTGAGGCCTTTCTGTGCACCTTGGCTGGAACCCGCAGCCATCTGCGCCTGAGGTCGTGATGCTGGGGGCTTTGCCTTTTTATCCTGTATCAAAAGTGGGACGGGGTGACAAATGTATTGTTTTTAACACCCCACCCACACACGCACCCCTGTTTCCACTTTAATTCTCTGTAGTTGGGTGGCAGTCAGGGTGTTTACCCATCTCCCCTTTATGGCACTTAGTACCTTGGTTATCTCCAAGGTTCAGCCTCCATCCCAGATCTTAACTGCAAGCTTTGTATACTTCAGTTACAGGGGATTGCCACATTGGGAGTACCTCTTAGTGCCTTCTAGTTTCCGATGACAATGAGCAGGATTTTAACTGAATGCTGGAATTCCAGAGCCCTTCCTAGGAATTATAAATGGTATAATAGCTCAGGAATCAAGGTCTTGCTCTAAATACTTGTGTGTGAGGAATTTACATGTTGTCAACTCTTCCCAAAATGATTTGATGTCAGGCTAATTTTGGATTTCTGTGTTTCTCAACGCCCACACTTCAGGATGCATTTCAGAGAACAGAACCCCGTATTACTCTTTTGTTTCTACAATTGGACAATAGCTCTTTTATATTTTTCTCCATTTATGTGTCTGTTACACACATCTTCAGTGACACAGTTGGACTTGTACTATTTTCATTTTATTTATCTGAGGCTTTGTGTATAGGTGGTCTTAAATGAGTCAATGTGATGTGTTTCATTTTTATGGGTTTTTTTTTTAAGAATACAAACAAGTAATGGATTTGGAAATGTTTGAAGAAAGCAAAGGGTGATTGGAGAAAAAAGATGTCTGTGGATATTCTGTTGTTAAAAAGTAAGCAGCATGTTTTAGTGTTGTCATATTTTTAAGAAATCTTTTGAGTCTGAAACTGTTCTCTAAGGAATTTTAATAGTTAAACAGTCACTAAATTTTAGGGGTTCTTTGATTTAAAAGTGTGCATAAGTCTTTTCCTTCTGTAACTGAGCTGATACACATTATCATTAGAAGAATTACCATAACATAACAGATGTTCTTCTGATGCTGGGAAGAGAGTTGCATTTTATTTATCAGGGCTTTCAGGGATAGTAAAACTGGTGTTTCTTGTCTTAATTGTTCAAGTAATTGTGTTTAGGTGTTTCACAGAAATACAAGAGTGACTACTATTTTCACTTTAATTCATTTGGAATCTAGTTTTCCATTGAATAAAAAAATCCAAAATTCATTCACTGGACATTCACTGACTAGCTATTTAGTGCTGGCCAGTGTTGTAGGTACTAGATGCACACCGGTTAACACAAGTGAAAGGTCTACCCTCCTATGCAGTTTATGTTGGAGGAGGGGGTAGGATAAAGCAAGTAACTCTGATTTTAATTAAGTGCTGAAGGAAATAAGTGATGTAGTAGGAAGAATCTGACTGAGATGAGGTCACGGGAGACCTTTTTGAAGAGTTGCAACTTAAACTGAGCTTTAAATAAAAAGAGAGCCAGCCATGCAAAGATGATGGGAGGAATCTTCCAGATTCAGGAAACAGCTAGTGCAAAAACTAGCTGGTATGAGCTTGGCAGGTCCCAGAGACTGGGAAGAAATGGTTAGGTGCTGTGCTGGTGCTGTTACTGGTAGTACTGGTACATAGCAATCATCAGGGCTTATAAGAAAAAGATTGTATAAAGTGTCAGGAAAGTGGAAATGAGACTATGAAATAAGAGCAAGAAGGAAAAAGATACAGAAAGTGAAGGTCCTTTTCGGTTAATTCATTTGCCTGTCCAAAACACTTATCACTTACTGTTTTGCAGATACTGTTGGACTATTATAATGCTTTTTAAAATGTCATCCTCCCTAAGTGGGAGAAGAATCAGTAGTGGTTGGTCACCTGGGTCTCTTCTGACAGGTAAATCTCTAAGCTGTGTGTTTAAAATTCAGCAGGACATTCCATCGAGTACACACTTTTTCTTAGAGTATTCTATCTTACACATTGCTATTTAAAACTGTATAATAAATATTCTGAATGTGTCCTAGTATATGAATCTTGCATTTCTGTGTGGATTTAAGGTTGATGTGTTAATAATATGCTCCAGTTTATGTATAAAGATGCCCATCAAGATACATTTCAAGTTGGTTTTTTTTGTGGGAAGGCAGAATTTATGTTGGAGTTGTACTACTATTGTCTGTTCTTCTTGATGATTGAAAACACTCAGCTAAGTAGGCTGGTGTTAAAAGTTCACTCAGTGGATTACATTAGATAATGAACATTGTGGGGCCCATTTCCACTATGTTGGAGTCTTTGAGTTGGCATGTAACCAAGGGAGGTAACCTAGTTTCCTTCTGTTGGGGGCATCCATTTCTATTAGTCTGTTTCTTTTCAGCTTCACCTTGACCAGACTGTCCACTTGAGAAGCCTCATCAACATTTCTTCATTTGGCTGTCTTGAGCCATTATCATGGTGGGCCAAAGAAAGGAATACCTGTATGTTTTTTTCTTCTTTTAAATCTTAAACAGTAATTGGTTGCTTGGGTTATTTGTAGTAAGTCCAAGTCTAGGGAATGTTAAATTTTAAAAAAAGGCAAGACAAAAAAAATCTTCAGGGGCTGGGGATATGGCCTAGTGGCGAGAGAGCTTGCCTCGTATACATGAGGCCCTGGGTTCGATTCCCCAGCAGCACATATATAGAAAACGGCCAGAAGTGGCGCTGTGGCTCAAGTGGCAGAGTGCTAGCCTTGAGCAAAAAGGAAGTCAGGGACAGTGCTCAGGCCCTGAGTCCAAGGCCCAGGACTGGCCAAAAAAAAAAAAAATCTTCAGTTTTGGGGAAAGATAAGAATCAGAAACTGATGACATTATCTGTTTTAGATTCTAGTACTACATAATTAACACCTGTAGGTGAATTGTAAGAACCAACTTGAATAGAATGCTTTGGGCAAGGTAACAAAAGGGATACAATGGGGCCTGCTCTTAAATTACTGAATTCTGACTTGAGTACAAATAGATAGTCTTAGCAAGGAAATGACTAATGTGAACAGCTAGGACCAGGCAAATAATAGACTGCACCCTCCATTCTAAAGAGTAGCTCAAAGGAATGGAGAATCAGACACACATGCATACATGTGTACTTCTATGTAGATCTATATATTTGGCTTTGGCTCAGGTTAAATACTTTGGACTCAACTTTGCATGTTTGTTCTCTATCCAATGGGTTATTAAGTTATCTAGCATTCATCTTCATTTCAGTGGTTTATTATAACTCAAGTGTGAAAATATTTTATAGGCTGCAATTTCCATCAGCTTTTTGGGAGACTGAAGGCTCTGCCAATTTTTGAAAGGGAATGATAAGTAGGATGGGACTTGAACACAGGGAGCAGCCATAGACTTCTATGTCATCCTCCAGTTGTGTATGGGGAACAATTTTGCAAATTTAAGTGAATTTGAAGTCTTGGAACTGAGTTGGCTTTTTGATCCTGGGGTACCAGTGAATTTGTTTCTTAAAAGTTTAACTGCTTTAGGGCATTATTCTAAAAGTTGTGAAACATAGAAAGCCAGCTGATGCCCCTAGAGATTGTACTTGTAAGTGGTTTTGCATTGCATTCAGTGGTTTAGAGTTACTCTGGTTTTGCTACTGTTTTGATTTATGTTCTATAGTAAGGAGAGTTAATTGTATACTGGCTGCCGGTTGTTTTGAGGTGAAGAAGTGGTAACTCAGATAGAAACAATGCTAATTATGTGGTAACTCCTGTTTTCCCAGCTCTTTATAACTCACAATTACCTCTTCCTGTCTTTTTACAGATGTCCATATCAATATATCAGCATCAGTTTTTCCTAATGTCTGACAATTTTCTGGAGTTCTTTGCCCAAGGATCAGTTGAATTGTCCTTCAATTCAAATATAGTTTCACTAGTTCTTGCATTTGTTCTTCTAGATGATAGAGGGTCCTATTTCTTTTGGGCAAAATGGAGAGTTGGAGGTGAGACATAATGAGTGAAAGATTGACAGTGTCTCAGACTATTTCTTTGAAGTTGAGATAGACTGAAAGGAGAAAATGGCTGGGGAAAATGCCCAGTCACCTTCTTTAAGATAAGTCTAAATGAGTCCTTACTGTAACTTACTGTATATTACGTATCAGAATAGGAAGCCCAATGAAACAGTTTTGAGGTGCTGGTTAGCCCATGTGGCAAAGCAAGTCATCTAACCTAGCACCTGGATACATTCTGACTGTCTAGATAATCTAGGTAGATGATAACACCTGACTTCCTCAGGGTTTGGCCTTACTCAAAAATACCCTCTCCCTTGCCACATTGTGTGTGTGTGTGTGTTTGCATCAATTAGTTGTACAATAAGGGCTCATTCGGCCATATCTATATATGCCTACAAAGTACTTTGATCAGACTCGTTCCTTTTGTCACTCTCCCTCAAGAATATCCATTGAAAAGTCTAGAAGTATAGCTCAAGTAGTAGAGTGATTACCCACTCTGGGTGAGGCCTTGAGTTCAAACCCAGCATGGCCAAAAGAAAGGAAGGAAGGAAAACAAGGGAGGGAAGGAGTGAGGGCGGGAACTCCTTTGAGCTGTGTTGAATCATTGCATTTCAGGCTGAAATGGAGAATAGGAATCTCCAGCTGCTTTAGGGAGCATAATCTGTATTCCTACTTTGTCCTGCCCTGCCCAAACATTCAGTCTGTCCACTACCAGATCTTTTGATTGAAGATCTTGGATAGCACCACTGCATAGTGCAGGAGTGTTCAATATCTTATAATTATTGCCTCTTTCTCTATGCCTGGCAGTCTAGGAGACTACTGGAAAGGCCCACCCCCTTATTTTAGTAGTAGATTGCCTCTATACTAATTTGCTCTATTAACTCTCTTGTTCATAAAGGGTTTGGGCTCTACTGGTGGCCCACAGTGAGCTGGTGTGTGATCTCTTTTTTTCTTTTGTCTTAGTACTGGGGCTTGAGCTCAGGGCCTCACATTCTCACTCCACTTTTTCACTCAATCCCTCACACTTACACATGGCTTTTTCATTCTTGCTGGCATGCGCCCGCTGGAACCACCCTTTCACTTCTTATTTGAGCTAAGGGTCTCTAATTTGTCTACCTGAGCTAACTTGGAACTGCAGTAATCACAATCTCAGCCTCCTAAGTAGCTAGAATATAGACAGGCATGAGCCACTGGTGCCAATCTTTTTATTCTGTTTAGTTTAAGATGACACAGGAAAAAGCCAAACCCTTATACAACTTTTAGGCTATCTGGTATGATATTATGTTCTGAACTGGTTTTTGTAGAGTCGTCTTAGGCCATTACTGGAATATACTTATGGCAGGAATGGTGGGAGGGGGCTTTGTTCATTTTCTTCTGTTTTTCACACTGCTTCATTATGCACAAAAGCAATCATAATACTCTGTTCTGTATCTTTGTAGGCTGAAAACAGGTTGAAAAGCAGTGATTTGGGCAGGGGGGAAACAGAACCAAACAAAGTTACAGAACATAGTATAGGCAGCTAGCTATAGCTACAGCTGCAGGAGGACAAATTAGGTTTTCTGGGCACTAATTCTTGACTTCTCAGTTACACTTGATACCATCAAGTCATTATAGGCTCCTAGTAGAGTTTGAGTCTAGTTGAATCCTCAGTCTTTGCTCTTCTCCTTGGGTTCTTCACTCAAACATTTTGTCACCAACTCCCAATCTTTCCGGGAAGACTTCCTGTAACGTGAATTGTGTGTAACCATATTAATGAATAATAGGATGAAGGCTCCCTAGTTTAGCAGACTGTGGGAAGGCTAGGAAAGTTGACCTTTTCTTCTCACAGTGTTTCTGAAAGTGTGACCACATTACATTAAATAAGAGTTGAGGCTTTATCCTTCTTAAGGTCTTGATTTCTTAAGGCAGGGTCTCACTATCTGGCCCAGGCTGGACTTGAACTCGATCCTCCAGCTGAGCCTCTGCAGTACAGTGTTGGGATTACAGGTGTTATAGTACCATGCCTGTCTACTGAGTTCTTAAGACAGTGGGCATACGTTGGAGAACGCCGTATAAAATACGGAGTTGCATGTAGTGCTTCTTTTCTTAATGACCTGCTCTGAAATCTGATCAAGAAAAGCCAGGTGTACCCAGTGAGAAGAGTGGTTTTCTGGATTATGTGAAAATAGTGAATACTCTCCTTAAAAAAATATTTTTTTGTGTGCTAATACTGGGGCTTGAACTCCAGGACTGCATGCTGATTCTTATCTTTTCCCCTCCACTTCATGCTTTTGCTTTTTTGTTTGGTGGTTAGAGATCAGTTTCTCTCCAGAGGCTGGCTTTGAATCACAGTCCTCAAATCTCAGCCTCCTAAGTAGCTAGGATTCTAAATGTGAGCCCCTGTGCCCCGATTTATTATTATTATTATTATTATTATTTTATTTATTTATTTTTTTGCCAGTCCTGGGCCTTGGACTCAGGGCCTGAGCACTGTCCCTGGCTTCTTTTTTGCTCAAGGCTAGCACTCTGCCACTTGAGTCACAGTGCCACTTCTGGCCATTTTCTGTATATGTGGTGCTGGGGAATCGAACCCAGGACTTCATGTATAAGAGGCATGTGCTCTTGCCACTAGGCCATATCCCTAGCCTGTGCCCCAATTTTTTAAAGTAATTTAATATTTGGAAACTATATTTTCAATTAAACATTTGCTTTCTAGCTACTAGATAACTACTAATAGCTAAATGTGAGTGGGAGCATCCTATGCATTGCGTTGTTGGGTGTCAGTCTGAAATGTCTACCTGGGACTCTCCCATCTGCATAGTGCTAGGAAGCATCATCTGTATTCCTGCTTTGCTCTGCCTTGCCCAGACATTCCAACCCTTCAGCTAGAAAGAATTGTTCTCAGTATAACCTGTAGGTCATACCAGATCTTATGACTGAGGATCTTGGATAGCACCACTGAATAGGAATGGTACTCTAAGCAGCATGGGGAGGTATTCTTCCTGGTTATGGTAGCATTCTTTCTTTTTGGTAAATGGAATGGAGAGAAGAATGGTGAAAAATACTCTTCTGTATATCTCTTCTCCCTTCTCTTCCCCCTCTCCCTCTCCAAGTATTGGGGCTTGAACTCAGGATCTAAGAGCTGTCCCTTAGCTTAAAAAAAGCACAAAACACAAAAGCTCTTTACCACTTGAGTCACAACTCCCCTTCTAGCTTTTTGCTGGTTAATTGGAGATAAGACTTTCCTGCCCAGGCTGACTTTGAACCATGATCCTTAGATCTCAGCCTCCTGAGTAGCTAAGATTACAGGCGTGAGCCACTGGCACCCAGCCCTCTGTGTTTTTAAGAATTTTTAAGAATGTTTGCATGATTCTTTTGTTTCAGCAAATTAGTTTTTCTTTGAAATAAAAGTCACTTGTCCAGTCATTTACTCCAAACAGTTGGTTCTAGCTTATGTCCGTGGGAAGACTTCTGCTTGGGGTTTCTAACCTTTATAAAAGAGGAAAACAAAAGGCCTTTTCCATAGGCTTTAAGATGAGAGGTTCAGTTGAGTTCCAACAGTGGGTGTAGTTGAGCGGGTCTTTATGAGAGGAAGAGTTGTATGTGTTTTCATTACAAGAGCAGGATACCCCGGAAGAGGCATATATATACTCTCAGTAGTCTAGCTGGGTAAGAGTGGGGAATATTCATAGTGGTGCTGACTGAGGGAATGGTGGGTAGAGAAGACTACCAATGAGGTTGTTCCATTCTAGGGAACACCATAAAATAACAGGGGGATAAGACTTAATCAAAAGTCCTATTTATACCCTTCCTTGAAAGTGAATTTCTACTGTAGTGGCTGGGACGCAGCCACTGAAGTTGAAATTGGAGTTTTAGGCTCTGCCCATACTCCTGTGATTCCACATTCCTAGCCCAACCACTTTGTTCTTATATACCAAAGAAAGAGACAGTATAGATGAGAATCAAAGAAGGGGGGGAGGAGAGAGAGAGAGAGCACTTGCTGGGGCACTGTCCCTGAGTTTCTTTTGCTTATGACTAACAAAAGATTTTTTATGTGGCATGGGCTTTCCCTAGTTGAAGATGGCACTCCAACTCATCTTCACATGTATATATGGGGGCTGGAGGTATCCCTCAGGTAGAAGAGTGCCTGTCAATGAGCATAAAGCATCAGATACCAAGTTGAGTCCTGGTCTTGAACAAAGAAAAAGAAGACATCTACAGACAGGAGCTTCAGGTTTAAAGAATTGGAGGCTAGGAGAGGCATGCATAGTTATTAAACAGTCCAGGTCACAAAGGGTGTTCCTGTTGATTGTTATCTCAGTATTGTTTTGGGAGGGAAGTTGTTATCTCTGTGCTGTGGCAGCTCTGTTGTTCTTTTCTTTGGAGGAGTTTCCTCCATTCTTTCTTATAAATATGTTATAGGTAGGTCCTGTCCTTCCTGGATTCTAAGGTGATTGCAAAGTGCTTAGAGCAAAGGCATACAGAATGGAGGCATAGATGCCAAGCTTTGTGGTCAATTCTTGGGCCCAAATAAGGATTCAGTGCTTTTTAGCAAAGGCAGCTTTTAAGTACCTATTATATTTCCAAAAAATGTTCTGGCAGCTACTCAGAAAATTACTCTCCAACAATTCCTCTGTGATACTGTCTGATGTTAGCACAGACCCCTCATGTTAATGACTTAGTCTCACAAGATTGCTCCATTTTAGATGCCATCTGCAGGCATTGAGTATTCCCAAGTTACCTGAACTTCTGCTTGGCACATTACATACTCAGGGATTCCCATTACCACACTTCCCATCATGTTCAATAATTGGCTGGTGTGATTCACAGAACTCAAGCAATGCATCATATTTAGGATTGCAGTTTTGTTAGAAAGTTTGTAACTTGGTCTGGAAATGTAGCTTAGTGTTAGCATATGCAAGGCCCTGGGTTTGATTCCTAGCACTCTAGTGCCTTAAAGATGTCTTGGCATGCCCATATAGTCCCAACTACTTGGAACAGAAGATCACTTAAGCCCTGGAGTTCCATGGCAGTTAAATACATGCAGAGGGCAAGGGATGAGTTTTGGGTTACAGGACCCTTGTCCCCTCTAGGTGTGCTTCTAACCTCGTTGTATTAGAATTTTAATTGAGCCAGGAGTTTGGCATGGTGGTAAGAGTGCTTGCCTCACATGTACGAAGCCATGGGTTCGATTCATCAGGACCATATACACAGGAAAAGCCGGAAGTGGTGCTGTGGCTCAAGTGGTAGAATGCTAGCTTTGAGCAAAAAGAGCTCAAGGACAGTGCCCAGGCCCCAAGTTCAAGCCCCAGGACTGGCAAAGGAAGGGAGGAAGGGAGGGAGGGAGGGAGGGAGGGAGGGAGGGAGGGAGGGAGGGAGGGAGGGAGGGAGAATTTTAATTGAGATTTCATTGTCCATTTTCTCCAACTGCTGTAGGACCTAAAATTATGTCTCTGATGTTTTTGGCCCACCTAGCCCTTCTTCGAAATCACAACGTGCCCACCCTGAACTCACCTTGTTACTTCTAATTCAGGTGTGGTCCAAAGGTATTCTTCATGAATAATAAAAAAAAATTCCAATGGAAAAAGAAAATCCCAGTGGTTTTAGGAATTGGCAGAAACCTGGGACAAAGACCAAATATAGCTTTTATTATACTACTTTATTTCTTCACTTTTGTATCCTATAAGTAGTAATAGAATAAGGATGCCTACAGTTTGCTTAAGTAGTAATTAATAATGTGTGTTATTTGATGTTTTTGACATTCAGATAGTGCAAAGTGAATAGCTTCAAATTTCAAGAAGCAGACAGACTTCTCAGTATGAAATGGCATTCATTCTCTGAGTATGCAGTGCTCTTGAACTTCACAGGTACACTAATTGTAGACCTCTCTAATGCAAGAAACAGGCTAACTTAAATAAGACATCAGACATTGCTTTATGTTACTTTTTGTGTTTTTTTTTTAATGCTAGTACTGGGTAGTTGGGCTTGAACTCAGGGCCTCCAGCTCTTGCTTGGCTTTTTTTTTTTTGCCCAGGGCTCTCTGTCCCTACCACTGGAATCACACCTCTGCTCCCAGTTCTTTAATGATTAGTTGGAGATAAGAGTATCTCATAAGGGGCTGGGGATATGGCCTAGTGGCAAGAGTGCTTGCCTCGTATACATGAGGCCCTGGGTTCGATTCCCCAGCACCACATATACACAAAATGGCCAGAAGGGGTGCTGTGGCTCAAGTGGCAGAGTGCTAGCCTTGAGCAAGAAGAAGCCAGGGACAGTGCTCAGGCCTTGAGTCCAAGCCCCAGGACTGGCCAAAAAAAAAAAAAAAAAAAAAAAGAGTATCTCATAATTCTTTGCATGGGCTAGCTGGAACTAGAGAATGACCCTCAGATCTCAGCCTTCTGAGTAGCTAGGATTAACAGGTATGAGCCACTGGTGCCTATTTTTCTTTTGTTTTGTTTCTGTGCCAATAATAGAGCTTGAATTCAGGGCCTCTCAGTTTTGCTTGGCTATCTTGCTCATGTTTGGTGCTCTACCACTTGAGCCATGCCTCTAGTCCAGCATTTTTCTTTTTTAGTTGGAGATGGAGTCTCAGACTTTTCCCTAGGCTAGCAATGATCTGTAGTCTTCCAGGTCTCAGCCTCCTGAGTAACTAGTATTACAGGCATGGGTTACTGCTGCTGGGCTTTCATGTTACCTTTTTAAAATATATGTTTACTTATTATTTTTAAAAATAATTGTTATCGTTATTACAAAGGTGATGTTCATATGGGTTATGGTTAAATAAGTCAGGTAAACAGTGCATTTTTTTTGGACAATGTCATCCCTTTCCTCGCTCTCTGTTTTTTCCTCTCATCCCCACCCACAAATTGTATAGTTCATTTTCAACATTAGTGTCCAATGAGTACCACTGCTGCATTTGTTCACCCTTTATTCCCCAATGCATGACTTACAAAACATTTGTGTATACCAGATGCATTGGTTAAGAGATTTAGTCTGGGTATGAATCAGATCTTTACCTACTTACCACTCAAACTTTTTGTGGATGAGCCACATTATCTTTAAGCCTCAGGTTATCATGTATCACACTACATATTTGTGAGGATTCAATAAGATAGTGCATTTGAAAGTCATGGCACAGTGTGTGGCATATAAGTATTTAGTAATACTGGCTATTACTAGCTACATGGCACACATAGCTAAGTTTACCTGGATTGGCAACTCCCAAGAAGCCAAGGGGCTATCATTTTCCCCCCTCCCATATGGGACAGTATATGAAACATTATTAAGTGCTCAGTAGACACAAGTATCAGTCTCTTGAAAGTAAACTTACTTTCTGGGTATCTGGGGAATATGTGAGTGAATCTGTAATAGAAACTTCCAACCTGTTTCTAAAGCTGGCCTAAAAGTAAAAAATGGAAAACCTTCCTCCTGAAACTGTATAGTACCTATATGAGGATGAGAGGCTTGAATGCTGTTGGGTCAGAATGCTGTTGATTTATATAAGATCCTAAAGGTGGTATAGGAATGACTGGTGGTAAATTCCAAGACAGTAATTTTGTGTAATCCCACACCTTACTTAATGAAATCTGTAGTAATGGTCAGAGTACAACAGGTCCAAGTTTGAGCAGGTTTAAAGAGTTGCCTAACCCAAGAAGGCTGGCAAATTCCATCGCTGGGGCATGGCTAAATTGGTAGAGCCCCTGCCTAGCAAGTGTTAGGCTGAATTCAAAACCCTGGTGTCCCCTCCCATATCCCCCCCCCCATCCAAAAGATAGATTTTGGACAATAGTAGCATTTAAAATAGAGACATTGTCAAAATGCTACTGGGTACATTATATAGAATTTAAAATATAGGCATTAATAGTGATTCCTTTTTTAAAAAATAGTGAAAAAATGAATAGTTTGTTTACTCTTTAGCTTTTTCACCACATGTATTACTCTTTAGCTTCATTCACTCAGGTGTTAGGGCTCACTATGATAGGTATTAGAGTCGGTGCTAGTCTCTCAGCCACCTCTCTTGTATCCACCCAGTGCATGGACTCAAACCTCTGGAAAGCTGGAGCTCCATCCTATCTAAAGAGCTGACTTGTACATCACTTATTGCTGCTAATGGCTTTAAAGGAACAGTGTATGTAACATTTTCCTTAAAATAAAGCTAAATACCAAGACAGGTAGTATAAAATCTCATTTCACATTTGTCATTCATAATGTGCCATAGTGAAAGTCTTGAAAAGACAGGAGGCCAATAGTAGAAATGATGCTGTGTGTTGTAGGAGGTATATTTGTTTCCAGAATAAAACTAAAATATCTATAGAGCAATATAAACCAAGAAAACAGACTTTATGTGTAGGGTTTTTTTTTTGTTGTTGTTGTTGTTGTTATTTCGTTTTTCAGATTTTTTTTTTTTTTTTGCCAGTCCTGGGCCTTGAACTCAGGGCCTAAACACTGTCCCTGGCTTCTTTTTTTTTGCTCAAGGCTAGCACTTTGCCACTTGAGCCACAGCACCACTTCTGGTTGTTTTCTATATATGTGGTGCTGAGGAATCGAACCCAGGGTTTCATGTATATGAGGCAAACACTCTTGCCATTAGGCCATATTCCCAGTCCCCAGTTTTTCAGATTTTTTTAAAGCTTAATTTGTTGTAGTTTCTGGACACTTTTTGCTTAACATTGTCATCTTTCATTATCTATTTTTGGTTGACCTAAGTTTTATGAACTTGTAAATTAACATAAAGGGCCATGAATTTCATATAGCTCCTTATAAATCAATTGTTTAATGTTTCAAATTGTAATGTTTTTAAAATTGCTCTAAGCTGGGTGGTTCACAACTGTAATCCTAGGTACTTGAGATTAGGACCCCAGCCTGGGTGAAAAGTTTATAAACCCCCATCTGAATCAGTAGCTGGGCACCATAGTGCACCTGTCCAGCTCCAGCAGGAAGAGTAAATAGGAAAGTAGCCATCCAGGCTTGCAGAGGCAAAAAAGCAAGACCTTGTCTCAAAAACAACCAGAGCAAAAAGGGCTGATGGCATGGACTATTATCATCTCATCCCTCTACATAATGGTGGCATGGATGTAGCAGTGCCTTGCCTAGCAAGCATAAAACCCTGAGTTCAAATCTCAGTACCACACATGCAAGAAAATACTACTAAAATGGTTACAAGTTGATACCTTTCTGTGCCAACTGTTACTGGTCAAGATTTGGTTAAAGTAGACCAGAATGTTCTACTTCATCTATGTAATAGCAAGATTTGTAGACTTCTCTAGGTCTACAAATCCCAGTGCTGGGGATTGAAACCATGGCCTTGTGCATGCCAAACAAGTATGCCTTGTCTTCAAACTATTATCATCTCATCCCTCGACATAATTTCATAATGAGAGTCTCAGATGTTTCCTAACTGAGGTACCTCAGGTCCTCATATAATTTTGATTTTGTCATTCATACTGCCTTATCACCTGAGAGAGGTTGTGACCCTTGTTATTGGGAGTATTGAGAAAGGAAAAGAACCTTTTGTTTGTGACTGTATATTGCAGGATTAAAAATCTCCATTCCTATTAAGATCTGTTTTATGACATGCATCTGCACCTTAGAGCATTTTATTTGAATTCTACCCAAACAATTTACTTGCCTCCTTGGATATAAAAACCACAAGTTCACCTGCCTTAAGGTAGATACCAGGTTTCTGAAATAGTCCATGCCCCTTGGAGATTAGGCATTGTTTATGCATAGTGACTGATAAGTCTGAATAAATTCTGAAAAGGGATGGGCAGTGGTTGTGACACTTGCCCTTCGTCTACAGGCTAGCCTGTGCAATCAAAACTAAAGTGGAGTTGTTTATTTCCTTCTCTTAGGAAGGCAATTGCCACTGGATCAATATATCTTAGTTAATATCTTTTGTGGGTAACTGAGCAGTTAGTTGGCCTTTTAAAGATTAGAGCCACATTAAAGATTATTCTTTCTGGCTATTCAAATAATTATCTTCATGGTACTATAATCTCTATAAAAGTATAAGCCTTTGAGACTACATATTTAAAACAATGATGTGCATTGAAGAGTCAGAAGAGAAGATATACAAACATGGTGTTATAGTTCAATACCTTTTCAAGATGTTCTTACATGTTTCCCACACCGTTCAACTAGTCTTCTCCTGATACAATAACCTTTCAGTTTATCCAGAATATTTTTATGTGTAAGATACAGTCTTTTCAGGGTATTGTAAGCTTAAACTTGCATGCTAACGTCAAACAAAAAAATAAAAACCTCAAATTGGAGACTTAACTATGACTTTAAACCTCCCTGAATCAAAGAACTGGTATTGCTCAATTTATCAGAACATTTGCTTTTCTAAGTGTCCAGTTCTCATCCATTGCTTGGCCCACAGAAAGAGCTAATAAAAAGTTATGCAACAGGTAAAAATCTTTCCAGTTGCCTTTTCCCCATTTAGAAGGACTTTTCCCCCCTTTCCTGTGAGTTATTTGGTCTAAGATCTTCTTCTTTCTGACTTGCATCTTTACTATTTTCATACAGTACTTAAATTGTTTCTCACTAACAAGTTTTAAAGTTCTCTAGCATTTAGTACTTCAAAAATGTGCTTAAGCAAAAGAGCTTTTGATTTGCCATAGCAGTTTATCTCACTTTTAATGGTGTTTAAGATTTCCATCAGATGCTTCCTAGGAAGAACCAGATTTTGTAGTTTTCTTTTTCTTTTTTTTTTTTTTTTTTTTGCTTGTTTTGGTGTTTTGTTTTGTTTTGTTTGCCAGTCCTGGGGCTTGAACTCAGGGCCTGAGCACTGCCCCTGGCTTCTTTTTGCTCAAGGCTAGCACTCTACCACTTGAGCCACAGCGCCTACTTCCAGCTTTTTCTATATATGTGGTGCTGAGGAATCAAACCCAGGGCTTCATGTACACGAGGCGAGCACTTTACCACTAGGCCATATTCCCAGCCTGATTTTGTAGTTTCCTAGTTAAGAAATATATGAACAAGGGACAGCCTTTCCCAGATGGAATGTTTATCGCTCATAGAGAACTTGTGAAACTCAAAATCAGTCTTGTAACCTAGGAAATTTTGGCCTAAAAATGTAATGCTTTCAGCTGGGTGCTGGTGGCTTACACTAGTCATCCTAGCTACTCTGGAGGCTGAGGTCTGAGAACAGTGGTTCTAAACTAGCCTAAGCAGGAAAAGTCTGTGAGACTCTTACCTCCAATTAACCACCAAAAAGTTGAAAGTGGAACTGTGGCTAGAGTGGTAGAGTGCTAGCCTTGAGTAGCAAAAAGTTGAGGAGCAGCCCCCAGGCCCTGAGTTCAAGCCTCACCAAAAAAAAAAAAAAAGGGAGGTAGGGAAGAAAGAAGAGAAAAGGAAAGTAATGCTCTCAACATTGTATTCAAAATGAATTTTATGTAGTCTGAATGTTCCTGAAGACCTGATCCTTGGATTTAAAACAGAATATTTAAAGAAAATATCTGTTTATATGTTGCTAGTTATTTACTTAAAAAATTCAAGTACCTCTTGTAGATTTTGTACTTAAGGATCTCATCATATGATAGGAACACCAAAACAAGTAGAGTTATGAAAGTAGTAATAGAGCTGAGCACTGGTGGCTCATGCCTGTAGTCTTAGCTACCCAGAAGGCTGAGTGAGATCTGAGAGTCAAGGTTTGAAGCCAGTCAAGGCAGGGAAGTCTGTGAGTCTCTTATCTACAGTTAATCACCAGAAAGCTGAAAGTGGAGCTATGGCACAAGTGACAGAGTAGTAGCTTTGAGCAAAACAGCTCAGGGAGAATGCTCAGGCCCTAAGTTCAAATCCTAGGACTGGCACACAAAAAGAATTAGTACTATTAAAAAAATGATATAAATGCTACTGCAGAGGAGAAGGCTGGCTCCTAGCATAAGGAGTCTTATGGAAAGGAAGCTTTGAGGTAGGGCTGAGTAAAGAAGAGACAATACCAGCAGTGCTAATAGCATGGGCAGAGCTTAGAGACAGGCAAGGTTATGACATCCTGGGAAGTGACAGGTGTTTCAGTATACCTGAGACAGGAGAGTAGTGACAGCAGTTGAAGCAAATGCAGAAAAGCTAGCATACCTTATCGAGTTTGGATTTTTCATTCTGTAGGTGAACAGGAATATTAATTATTTTATGTGCTTCAAGAATATTAATTTTATAGACTTCACACATGCTAGGCAAGCACTCTATTACACCTCCAGTCCTATTATTTTGAATAGATGCACAAACTCTGTGTGTGTGTGTGTGTGTGTGTGTGTGTTTCATTCTCATACCAACAGCAACATGAGAGACTGGAAATAGTCATTTGTGAAAGTGCTCCACTAAAGATGGTAGAGGCCTACACTATGTCAGCCACTGCTAAGGAAGGTTATTCAGGGGTTAAGTCTTATGAAGCTTGGCTTCATCTCATAAAGTTTATTGCTTGTATGTCCTATTATGGGCCAGTACTTGGAACATTGCTTTGATCCACATAGCTCCACAGAGACCCAGGCAGATGCCAGTTCCACTAGTTCTTATTGGTACCACCTATGGCATCTTTTCACTGACTTGGTTCACCATGTCAGGGGAAATGATAACTTCCACCTGATTCAAGAAATGATGTTACATCTACCTGTACCGGATGTCATTTCTCCCTACCACCCATTAGCTAGAAGTAGACATCCCTGCCCACACCTTGAAAGGACAGCTGGGATTGGAGGGGTTGGATTTTTTCTTTCTTTCTTTCTTTTTTTTTTTTTTTTTTTGGTGGTACTGGTGTTTCCACCTCCCTCATACATAGTCTGTTTATTTGCTTGGCTGGTGCCTTCCTGCTCCACCCACAACTCTAGCTTGGCTTTATTTCATTTTTTGCAAGTTAAAATTTTGATTCATTGATTGATGGTACCATTACCAGGGCTTGAATGCAGGGCCTAGGTGCTGTCCCTTAGCTTTTTCACTTAAGGCTGGCACTCTAGTACTTGAGCTACAACTCCACTTCTGGCTTTCTGTTGCTTAGAGATAAGAGTTTCTTGAACTTTTTTGCCTTCAAACTGCAATCCTCAAGTCTCATCTTTCTGAATAGCTAGGATTGCTGGAGTAAGCAACCAGTACCTGGCTACTTGTCGCTTCTCTTCTCTTCTCTTCTCTTCTCTTCTCTTCTCTTCTCTTCTCTTCTCTTCTCTTCTCTTCTCTTCTCTTCTCTTCTCTTCTCTTCTCTTCTCTTCTCTTCTCTTCTCTTCTCTTCTCTTCTCTTCTTTCCTTCCTTGCTTGCTTGCTTGACCTGGGCACTGTCCCTGAGCTTCTTTTGCTACAACTTGAACCACAGCACCACTTTTTCTGCTTATGTAATACTGAGTAATCAAACCCAGGGCTTCCTGCATGCTAGGCAAGCAACTCTACCACTAAGCCACCTTCCCAGCCCTTATTTTCTAGCTTGGCCTTTTCTGGATATTTTTGGAGAGGGCATCTTATGGACTTTTCTGTCTGGGTTGGCTTTGCATCAAATCTCAGCCTCCTGAGTAGCCTGGATTACAGGCATAAACCACTCCTGCTGAGGCTACAATGTCCTTGACTTCCTCCTCTTCCTCCTTTCCTCTTTCCCTCCCTCCCCTCCTCCTCCCCTTCCTTATCCCTCCCTCCCTCCCTCCCTCCCTCCCTCCCTCCCTCCCAACCTCCCTCCCTCCCTCCCTCCCTCCCTCCCTCCCTCCCTCCCTCCCTCCCTCCCTCCCTCCCTTCCTTCCTTCCTTCCTTCCTTCCTTCCTTCCTTCCTTCCTTCCTTCCTTCCTTCCTTCCTTCCTTCCTTCCTTCCTTCCTATTCAGTGACAGCCTTCAGGTTTGAACTCAGAGCCTGGATGCTGTCCCTCCACTTATACCACACAGTTCCACTTCCTGCTTTTTGGTGGTTAGTTGACTGCCCAGGCCAGCTTCAAACTGCAGTCCTCAGACCTCAGCTATCTGAGTAGTTAGATTATAGGCATGAGCCACCAGTGTCTTGGCTTGAATGCAATTTAGGTTGCAGTAAAAGTTTGAAAGCTGTTGGTTCAGTTCAGGGTCTTATTCTCGGTGGATGATTTAAGTGCTCTAAAACAAACAAAATTCCAGGCAGTTTCAGTATGTGCTTTTTTTTTGAAAGGTGTTTTGAACCTGTGTACCTAAAAGAAATGGCTTTTAAAGCATCCTTACAAAAAGAGTAAAACATGATCTTTGAATTTTAACCTTGCTGCTTTCCCAGCTGTGTGTCTTTAGGCAAGGTACCCCCACTCTGTACCTCTATCTTCTTATCTATAAAATGGTGAAAATAATACCTACCTCCTAGGGCAATAGTGTTATATTAGTTGGTGTATATAAAAATGTTTTGGAAACAGCTTCTGGAACAAAGTAAGTACTAGTAGATTGGAGAAGTATCTGTGGATAAAGTGTGAAAGTGACAAATGCCATGCATGCAGATAGATTTGTGCAGTGTCTACATAGTATACATCGTCTACATAGTATGTTTTTTATTTTTCGTATTTTAATTAAATTTTTATTGTTATTATAAAGGTGATATGTAGAGGAGTTACAGTTACATAATAGTGTGCGTTTTTCAGTTGAAGATATTTCTAAAGTGCCATTTGGCCCTTTTCATGTCACCATACACACTCTTCCCCTTCTTGGAACTTACAATTTAAGATGTTCTCATTAATATTCTCTCTTTTTTATGTACTTGTTATACTTCATTGTTTGCTTGGGAGCCTTAGATGTTTGTGTTCCATGAGAGTAAATGTTATATAAAACATTCACGCCTTGTGTACATGAGAAACATAATGAAGTGTCTATTATAATAAAATAGCATTTAAAACTTCAGTCAGAGGATATTGCTGGGGAAGATACTAATAGAATACTTTTTTATTTCTTACTTGTTTGGGGGGGGCCTGGAAGATGCAGATGTTTACACTTTTCAAGACTGTATAAAGTTGACGTCTCTTGCAATGAGAACTTAATGTCAGCAAACTGCTTTGTAGTCAGAAGGTTGACTGCCTTTTGCTGAGCAGTGCTAGATAATTACTCTTGACAAGCTCATTGGCAATGCTGAGTTGAAACCTAGGTGAACAGGAGTTAGTTATGGTGCCTCGTAGATTTGGTATATAACTTAATGGGATCAACAAGCCCTTTGCAGGGAGGTCTCTGTTATCTTTATTGTCACTACAGTCTCTATCTAGGCCTGAAGATTAATTTTTTTTTGTTAATCTCATCTAGTTTCACTAGAGTGGTTCTCATAACTGAAAAGGGATAGCAACTTGCTATTAAACACCAGTATTTGGCTTTTGTTTTAACACAGAGGTGTGTTAATCAAGAATAGGCATCAGGGCTGGTAATATGGCCTAGTGGCAAGAGAGCCTGCCTTGTATACATGAAGCCCTGGGTTCAATTCCCTAGTACCACATATATGGAAAACGGCCAGAAGTGGCGCTGTGGCTCAAGTGGCAGAGTGCTAGCCTTTAGCAAAAAAAAAGCCAGGGACAGTGCTCAGGCCCTGAGTCCAAGGCCCAGGACTGGCCAAAAAAAAAAAAAAAAAAAAAAAGAATAGGCATCAGAAATCCAGAAATATTTCAGCTAATGATTTACTAATAGTTCAGAAGGGTTTTTCTCCTTCTGTTAAGCAAAACTGATTTAACTTCTAAAAAGTGAATTGTATTCAAGGTTTCAAAAATTTCTTTGGCTAGCCTCAAAAAAGGGCTTATTAGTGCTTTTGTTTTGTAAGTTGTTGATGCAGTCCATTTGTGTCAGCCCTGCAACTGTGAGACCAGTGCAAGAGGAGTGTCAGTTTGGTTTTCCATCACCTGACACAAATGGACTTCTTAATTCTGTTATTGGTGGACATCCACTGTTAAACACGCCTGTACTACTTTTTAGTGACTCACTGAGAAGTCATGCAGTGGTGTGATCTCTTACCCCCGCTTCCCCCAGCGATCAGCACTTAAGCTTGTAATTTTCAATATATTGTGTTAAAATAAACTTCTAATTCTAGTTATTTTTCTTTTTGATTTTAAGTCTAAAATTGGAAGCTCTATTTATAAAATAGTCTCCTAGAAAAGTCACCAGTGTTTCTATTCTGTTGCTACCCCAAATCTCATAACTGAGCCTGGGGGCGGGAGAGCAGGAGCTGGCTGTTTCACATGGTAAGCCACCCACCAGAGCTGAGATCTGCTCTTTGCTTTCTTGGCAAGTACGTTTGACTTTGGAAGCCTTGTTTAGAACTTCAGTTCTCAACCTTTTCTCTCTGTCATACACAGCACAGTCTATTATCTCCAGTGGTCCTCATGAGATGGAGGACCACATTGCCCAGGTTTTCCCTTCTTTAGCAATATACATGCTTTGGCAGTCTGTTATCAAAAGTTTTTGTAAATAATACAGTGCTATCATGTACCTCAAAAACTGTAAAACAGGCCATGTGTAAGCCTTTCATGTTTTAAATAGTTGAATCCCTATTTAAATCAGCGGTATTTAATATTCAAAAGGGTACGAGTTTTTGCTCTTGCATCTCAAACTCCTTCAGTGGGGTGTGTTTAGGTATTGAGATAGAGAAGACAGAGTAACCAGTTTTCACTGGGGTTTTAAAAATACTATGTGCCTATCACTTCAGTTAATCCTTGGCTTTATACTCTTAGTCAAAAAAAAAGCAAGAGCCATTTCCATTCGTAATGCGACTTTTTTCTAATGGAATAAGATGCAGGTCAGAAAGGGAAAGGTTTGTTTCCTTATTTTAGCTTCAAATTCTGGCTTTTGCTGTGGCTGAAGTGCAAATTAGCTTGTGAGGTGAGATGGAACCAGCCATATACTGCTGGCTGATGAGCTATGCTTATTTTATCAGAGAAACTGATGATTTAGAATAATTGGAGCAATTAGATGATTTCCTCCTTCCTCTTTTGTGAAGGTAGTAGAGGGCTGGAGCAGTCCAGAGAAATTAGATCTTGAAAGCAAGCTCTTGAGAGGTGGAGTTCCCCATCCTTGGAACTCAGTTCCCTTTACTGCTGAATATTTTTTGACATTGTCATTTAATTAGAATTGGTATAATCAGATATCATTTGTTGAATACTAGCTATGGCTAGTGCAAGTGCTAAACATGTCAGATGTATCATTTACTCACTCATGAGTTTAATATATTGAGAATGATAGACTAGTGCCTTGTACAGAATGAATCCTCATTTAATCAACAGGTACTTATCAGTGAGTTGCCAGCTGCCACATAGTTCAGGGTACAATCTCTGCTGATTGCAGGTGCAGACAATACATAGTCACAGATTAGAATCTCACAGAGTGATATGTTTGTGAAGAAATGAAGCTAGATGTGGTGTTGCACATTTGTAATCCCAGAACTCTGGAGGCTGAGACATGAAGACCTCAGTTTGAAGCTGCATAAGGAAATCCTCTATGACAGAGATATAGGTGAGGGAAGGGAGGATGGATGAAAAGGAGGAGAGAAAAGGGGGAAAAGAGAAGAGACATGATGGGAGAAAAATAAAATAAATAAAATAGTATTGTTCTGGATTAGAATGAAATGGTACCTAATTGCTTGAGTAGGAAAGCTGTCTCATTATTTGAACTTAGACTCATCTGATATGAAGGAGCCATAGATTTTTTTTCATTGATCTTCTAATTTTTCCCTGTCTTCAGGTGAGCAAACTGAAGTAGAAGGTTGTTGAATGGAGAGCTGATAAGGCCAGGCTGTGTAAACAAATCCAGCCATTCTGCATCCAGTGTATGCCCTGTTCTCCCTTGACTAGAGCAACTAAAGGAGCTGCAGTGTTTGTACCATAGGCTTTTAAGTGGCAGGAATGTGACAGGCAGAATATTAGTGGCAATTTAGAAGTTGCATGTAATTCCATGGACTTCCTGTTGTTGAATGCAGAATGTTTATTCTGGTGTCCACAGTTACCTCCAGATTTTCAAATGTCTTGATGGTTACACTTAATAGTCTGCTGCTTTCTTTTATAATTTTTTCTTTTTCTTAAAATGGGTTTTAGAGCTGGGAATATGGCTTAGTGGTAGAGTGCTTGAAGCTCTGGGTTGGTTCCTCAGTACCACATAAACAGAAAAAGCCAGAAGTGGCACTGTGGCTCAAGTGGTAGAGTGCTAGCCTGGGACAGTGCCCAGGCCCTGAGTTTAAGCTCTAGAACTGGCAAAAGAAAGAAAATACGGCCTCGATGTTAGAACATAGTTTCAGTGGACAGTATTATAGTGGCCCTTAGCTTTTGGCATGTGGGTGGGGAGTGAGCAAGAACTGGATAGGAATCATCAGAGGCCTTATTTTGCAAAGTCTGCAATACTATGTTGCCTTCCATCAGATGGAGGACTACTTTGATTCAATGATTACTTTTCTCTACATAAATAAGTAACTTTAAGGGCTGGAGATAGGACTCATCTTTAGAGTGCTTACCTAGCAAGCATGAGGTCCTGAGTTCAAACCCAGTCCTATTCTCCACAAAAGGAAACATGCTACTGTTGAAAAAGCAGAGCCTTCCTTCAACTTGCAGGGATTATACATGTACTTCCAATAAAGATATACAAACATAAGCATTTCCTGTCACTGTCTTTAAAATGTGAATACTTTCTAAATTGGCACTTAAAATCAAAGAGAAAGTGTTTCAGTGATAGTAATGGAAACCAAGAAGATAGTCAAGTTTTGCTCATGTCTGGTCTTCTGGTTTCATAGGATGGGTGGCTTTGATCAGATACCTTTTTCAGCTGGAAGGTTAGTCATGATATTACTGCACAGAGGAAGGTATCTGGGAATGCCTGCTTTGTGGCCCTTCATGTGGTATCTGAATGTTGGGAGGAGACTCCTTGGGAAACATGAAAGTGACAGAAACTGCATCCATAGTAGAATATGGCAGATGTAAATACTCTTCATTTAAAGGAGTGCCAAGGTGGTAAACATTACGATTGAAAAGGTTCTGATAGGCATTAGTTACACCATCTTATGGCATGCTCATAAATAGCATTCCAATAGTCTACCTAGTTGTAATGGAATTTAACAGCCTTTCTGAGATAGGGATCATTGGTTCTGTTGTTCAAACATGATGTATGGGGTTGAAATTTTGGCCTAGTAAGTTGGTCTTAGAGTTTGGAGCATGAATCAGGAAGTCAGTCTTAAGTGTGAGATCTTCCTTTTAAAAAAAAAAAAATTCCCTCTGTATGTAGGAGGTGTCAGTGGCATATTTGTGTCTTTGTAAGGATTTTTTTCAATTGGAACAAAAACTGACATCTGCTTTTATGAAAGGGAAATTCTTGGCTCACATATTTTATGATGTTAGGCTTTGATCTTGATTCTGTATGCAGTTGGATTCAGGGTGTAAATAATGCCTTCAAAATCCAGTATCTCTATGTCTCTCAGTACTACTTTCCACTTAGGGATTTCATTCTTGAGTTAGAACTGACTCACCTGGTAAGGAGGGCTCATGTAAACCTCACACTGACCTTTAGATAGGCTTCTTTACTCTTTACTACTTGAATACCGCCTTCCCTGGTGGCTCTAGAAAGATGACTGTTTAGTGCTGAGATTTTAGTCTTGCTGGCTGAGATCACCAGCCTATCCTGATCCCAATTTTTGAAACCATTTGCATAGGAAACATTGATTGACCAGAGTCACATATTGTATTATGAACCTCGCCTAGGCTAGTAGTGAGGGACTGGTGGGTAATAACCTTATAAAGAGCCCAGATGCTGGGGAGGCAACCCCTACAACAGGTCAGTGGGCTAAAGCCAGTCCCTTCATCATTTCCAAGGGTTCCAGGGTTCCTTTGTGAATGAGACTTCTATTTCTTGGGAACATGATTCATTTTGATTCTGGCTAGTCTGCGTTACAGACTTTGCTAACCCTGATGCTAAATCATGAGTACTTAATAGATTTGATGATGGGCATCATGTTTCTCCTTTTTATAAAGTGGTTGTGAGGGCCTTGAAGTCTGTATTCTTTAAAAAAATATAATAAATGGAGGAAATTTAGATAAAATTGAAAGCTGTCTCTATGATTAGTCTCTTTTTGCCTCATCCTATCATTTAATAATACTTTTTTAAAGTCCTTGGACTTACAGTGAGGCAAGTGCTCACATCCTTTGGTGGCTTGATATTTTTCCTTAAATATAATGTCTTAGGTGTTTTAGTTGTTGTTGCTGTCTTACTTTATTTTTTTGGTTGTGGTACTGGATCTGAACTCAGGGCCTGTGTTCATTGTACTTGTTTGGCTGGTGCTTTACTACTTGAACCAGGCCTCTAGCTCTAAAATTGGATAGTAGGGTATAAATAGCCTATGGATTATGTAAGACAACTGGAGCATTAGTGGTGCTCATTTCAAAACATTTTGAGAGAAGATTTATAAAGAGAAGATTTGCTAAATACTATGACTTGTTTGTTTAAAAGTTTAATGTGCAATATAGGTGTATGTGCATGTGTGTGTGTCTATAACTCATGTGTGCCATTCATGGATGCATTATATAGAGGACTAAAATCTAAAATATTAGTTGAAGTGGCATGATTGCTCATTGACTCTGTCTTTCTTTATATTGCCCTAGGTTTTCTAAATTGCACAGAGTAATTATTTAAAACTTTTGAACTAAGCAGAAATCCTTAATAGTTTCACTCTCCCAACCAGGTTACTGATGAGTTTGGGAACAGGAATTCTTTTTATTATAAGGTCTTTTCTCTCCCGCTTCTTCTTCCTGTATGTTGTGCATTAGCAGTCAGCTTTCATCATGGACCTCTAGGAAAAGGCAGAAAAAAATGGCCTTAATGGATTTAGAGGTTTGGTTTTTTTTGTGTGTTTTGTTTTTTTTTGAGGAATTAGTAAACCTTAGGAAACTGATTAGTTTCTATGTGATGAACTTGAGACCTACTTAGAAACCATGTAGCTGTAGAACCCACAGCTATACATTTGTGGTAATTCAGGTGCCTCTTCAAGATATTTGGAGGCAGTCATTAATCATCTTTGTATTGGGTTCCTTCTTTGACTCATTTCACAATTTCCTTTCTTGCCTTTTTCTTAAATGGAAAAAAACTAATCTCTAGCTAACTGTTTCTTAGCTGAATTCCTAAGAAAGTGACTAAAAAGTGAATAGTTGATTTCATAGTTGTAGTTGTGTGTGTGTGTTCTTTGATTCATTGGTTTCTCTTGTAACTATGCTCAGGAAGTTATTAATATGCTGAACTTCAGGTGCATTTTGTTATTCCTGTGTTATTTCAGTAGTGAACTATGGGGAGTAAGTGATTAAGTTAAAGGTCTCAGCAGCTTCAATCAGGTAAAACTGCAGGGTAGCAGATATCCTTTTGCTACCTGAAAGTAGAGAATTAGTGCCTAATCAGTAGTTTACCTTCAGTGGCATCTAATAAGGCAAGTTACAAGCATAACCAGGCATAAAAAGTGTAGTGAGTATGCAATTTTTTTTGTTAGCCATAGAGCACAAATCCAAGTTTTAAACAAGGAAAGTCACTGTGATGGCTAGGATAGCAATGAAAAGAGTGGCTGACATAGAAATCTGGTGCTTCCTGTAATACCATCTTTGAGTAGTCAGACCTACTCAGAACAATGGTGAAGGCAAAAATCATTTCAACTGTGTGTTAGCGAAATGATATACCGCCCCCCCCCTTTTTTAGTCCTGCAAGATGTAGCTCATGTAAACCTGTAACACAGTTTTAAGGCACAGAGAACAAAATGCTTCATTATTTGATGTTTGAAAAGTTTGTAGTAGTATGTTTATTGACTTGGTTGAGTCCGGCAAATATTTGGTCTGGCTAGCCTATTTTGACTGCAGTCCTCAGGCTTCAACTGCATGTGTATGCTCAGCAGTTTACAGTCATGTGACACTTTACAGAGTGTATATTCAGAGAAGCATTAGGCGAGAGTGCATGTGTGTGTACGCGCGTGCACATGCATGTGGGGTGCTCCTAGGTAGGAACTCAGGGCTGGATGGTGTCTCTTAGCTTTTTTGCTCAAGGCTGATGCTCTACCACTTGAGCTACAGCTCCACTTTGGCTTTTTAGTGGTTAACTGATGGTAAGAGTCTCATGGACTTTCCTGCCCAGGTTGACTTAGAACTGCAATCCTCAGATCTCATCCTCTGAGTAGCTAGGATTACAGGTGTGAGCCACTGGCACCTGGCTTTTATTAGGTGATTTTGTCATTATGCGAACACTGAAAATGTATTTACCTACACCTATGCCTATATTTACATAGGTGAAGTCAAGTATTTGTCACTTCCTGATGGCTGCCAAGGGACAGGGTAATTCTGAGATGCAGGAGGCTGCTGCCAGTGTGTCACAGCACACAATTTATAGTCAACTTGTTCCATGTTATGACACAAGGCCCACACTGGCCTCAAGTATCGTATACTATGCATAATTGCATGTACTGTACTTGGATACTGTTGGCAGTATAGTAGGTTTATTTATACCAACATCACTACAAACATCTGAGTAAAATGTTCCTTAACAATCTTAGGAGGGTTATGGCATCATCAAGCAATAGGAATTCATCAGTTTCATTAGGATTGTGTATGTGGTCTGTTATTGATGGAAATATCATTATGAAGTGCATGATTTTATATATATATGTGTGTGTGTTTGTAAATATGTGGTCTGTTATTGATGGAAATATCATTATGAAGTACATTATATATATATATATGTAGGTGTGTATGTACACACACACACACAAACACATTTTTATTTTTCCCCCGATCATGGGGCTTAAACTCTGGGCCTGGGCACTGTCCCTGAGCTCTTCAGCTCAAGGCTAGTGCTCTACCACTTGAGCCACTTCTGGTTTTCTGGTGATTAATTGGAGATAAGAGTCTCACAGACTTTCCTGCCTGGGCTGGCTTTGAATGAACCGCGATCCTCAGATCTCAGCCTCCTGAGTAGCTAGGATTACAGGTGGTATGATTATATTTGAGTTATATAAAGAATGATGAGAACACTGTGAAAAAGAGATTATATTTTTGGCCAACTAGCTGGTTTTTAGTCATGAGACTAAAGATTATTTTACAGAAATATAGCTGGTTGTTGGTTTAATTTCTTTTTCTCTTTAATTTCCTTCCTCCCTCTTTTTCCTTCATACCTCTTCTGTACCTCTGAAATTGGTTGGTGTAGAAGATTCTACAAGTCTTCATTGGAACTGCTGCCTTAGCTTGCAGCTTTTTTTTTTTTTTTTTGGCCAGTCCTGGGGCTTGGACTCAGGGCCTGAGCACTGTGACTGTCCCTGGCTTCTTCTTGCTCAAGGCTAGCACTCTGCCACTTGAGCCACAGCGCCACTTCTGGCCATTTTCTGTATATGTGGTGCTGGGGAATCGAACCTAGGGCCTCATGTATACGAGGTAAGCACTCTTGCCACTAGGCCATATCCCCAGCCCAGCTTGCAGCTTTTAAGACATGTTAGGACCAAAAGTATTTTCGAGGTTGAAAAATAGAAGCAGCCAGGTTTACTTTGGTTGAGGGAACAACTTTCCCTTCCAAGTAGCTCTAGAGAAGAGCTCATCTCCAAAGGAGATCTTTAAGTTCCAAAGTGACTATAGTCACTCTACATTGAGCAAAGTACCCTCTTGCATTTATACCACTCTTTGGGATTTTTCCTTCTTATTGTTATTCCATATTTTGAGAGGTAGTTTACAATTGGACACCACCACCCATTTTCCATCTTTTTCTTGGGTGACTCGGAACCTGCGGCTGCCAGGTAAGCCTGAGAAGCTCCTGTGGTTTCCTGCCTTGAGATTCCTTAGATGCGTTCTGCCAGGGTGGCTGCTCAGCCTCTGGCAGCAGTAGCAAAGCTGGATAGCTCAGCCTATCGGTGGCCTGGCATATAAAAGAAAAGCATATAAAAGAAAAGCACAAACCCAGTAAGAAATATCAGCACACATAGCTGATAGCTCTATGAGCTGTTTAGATGCAAGGATGGGCTTTCCCCCCCCCCCCCCTTAATTGCTAATATGTTAGAAACACCAGTGGCTTTCTTGCCCCTGGGAATGGAATGTAGGAGTGGATTGTTTTGGTCCCTTCTATTAAGGAAGTCTTCAGAACAAATCCTAAATGCCTTGGTGGTGCTGTGGATGGCAGCATTTGTCTCTTATTTTTTAGTTCCTCATTTTACAAGTCTGTTTCTTGGGTGACAGGCTCTTCACCAGCAGCCAACACAGCATTCCTCTAAGCAGACTTCCTGCCCCAACCAGCTGCCACAAAGAGCTGGTTGGTTCTGGTCTGTTTGCCATATGTGAGAGCCTATTGCTGACCCTGCAGAGATCAAACTAATATGATTAAGGAAGAAGGCTGCAAAACCAGTGGTATCCATTTCCCCTTTGGGAATGGCTCTGGTTGGTGCAGGCAAGTAGCTTACAAGCCATTATTGGCTGAAAAGACATATTACCTGTCATCTGAAGAGTTGCAAATATGCAATGCTGCCTCTTTGAATGCTAAGAAATCCTTTTAGATCTTGAAAAAACTAATCTAGGCCCCTTTGCTTTCTTGTTGAGGCCTCAGATACTCTGAGTTCTTTGCTCAGTGGCACACATTGCTTAGCAAGAGCCCAAAAGAGAACCCAAAGCATCCTGGGAGACTATTGTGTGCATATTGACTCACTACCTCAGAAACACACTTAGGTGTGAGGTAAGTGTGTTTTCTTGAGGCATCATCATCTCCTCAGGGGTGAGTATATATATCCTAGTACATCATAGCAGAGAACAGTAGTGATGCCAGGGACTGCTGGATTTGAGGCCTCTCTTATTCAGAGTGGCTTAAACTCTGCTCACTTTCTTTCTCTGTAGAATGTAGAATGGAGATTATCCTCATTATCTGCAGTGAATTAAATGTGCCAGTCGGGTGCTATTCAGGAGGCTGATATCTGAGGATTGTGGTTCGAAGCCAGCCAGGGCAAAGAAATTCAGTGAGACTCTTATCTCCAATAAACAACTCTGAGAAAGCTGGAAGTAGTGCTTTGGCTCAAGTGATAGAGTGCTAGCCTTGAGCACGTGAAGGCTCAGGGACAGCGCCCAGGTCCTGAATTCAAGCCCCAGGACCAGAAAAATAAAACAAAACTAAGAAAATAAATGTGATAGTTCACATCAGCCCACTTAATAAACACATACTACTTTTTAAAATATAGTTACTAATATTTTAATAATATAGATCAACCATATTGGCCCCTCTCCCTTCTTCCTCACATTTCCTGCTTCTGGTCATTGAATGTTCAAAGTATTTCATTACTACCTTCACTGAACCTTCCGTGGGAAATCTGACATGCTGGGTTTATGTCCCAGTCCATCGCTTGGTAGTTAAGAAATCTGTTTCCTAGTTGTAAAAGCTGCCAGTCTTTCTGGGGCTTGAAGGCTATGATGCCTATGCATTGAATAACCGCAGGTGTTTCTCTCAGTCCTACTCTGCCTTTCTTTGTATGCTAGCAGTTCTCACTTCTTTTCCTTTTCTCATTTGCTCTAAATCTTCCTGCAGGTTAGCCTTCCTTGGAGGTTCTGTTGTGTAAAGCAGTTCTGTTTCAACAGTTGAGAGAGAATAAGCACCTAGCAGACAGAGACTTACTGGTTCTTACTTCAGCGACTGCCTTAAGAGAGGAGCTGAGCTGGGTGCTGGTGGCTCACGCCTGTCATCCTAGCTACTTAGGCTGAGATATGAGGATCATGGTTTAAAGCAAAGTCTGTGAGACTTATCTCCAGCTAACCACTAGAAAACTGAAAGTAGAGCTATGGCTCAAAGTAGTAAAGTGCTAGCCTTGAGCAAAAAAGCTCAGGGACAGCACTTGGGCCCTGAGTGCAAGCCTCCTGATGGACTACAAAAAACAGAGAGATGCTGTTTCTTGATTTCTCCTTGAAGACAGAACATGCAGCCTGTAGGACTGCCCTTGGAGCTGAGAAGTGCCTGCTCCAGACAACAGCTCAGCCTTGCCCCAAGAACAGCAGCCAGGGTGCTGAGAAAGGGAAGGAGGCTGAAGCAGTTGTGGCTGAGATTGAGAGAGGCAAGCTGGAAATTCATCTTGGTTCACTGTAAGCATGCAGAATTGAGCAAAGTTAATGTTTGCTAAAACCCAACTTGAATTGCTAGAAGTAGGTTTCCCTGGAGTGAGTGTGCTTGTATGCATGCATGTACATGTGTGTGTGTGTGTGTGTGTGTGTTTCTTTCCTTTCCTTTCCTTTTTCTTTTACTCTTTGTCCTTAGCTCCATTCAGTGAGTCATTTGTGCCACTTAACTGAAACAGGAGAGCAGAGCCACTTATTGTGAGGCCATACCTGAATTGCCATGGCAGATCTCTTGGCTGGCTCCTGAAGAGGGTGTTGTTGCTAGGATAAGGGAAACTTAATTCTGTCATCAACTTTTTGATAGCAATAATACTAATAACTATTACAGGAGCTAATACTTACTAAATGCTTTTTATGAGCCAGTTATTGAGTAGTGCATTTTACACGGACTATCTCATTTCTTCTACCCTGTAGTCTGTTGAGGTATAGCAGGGTGATGAACTGTTGACAGGTAGAGCTAGTTGGTGTCATCACCATGATTCAAATCCAAGTTTGTTCAAACTCATCCTTATTGTACTGTTTTTTTCCCCACCCCAGTAGGATTCTTGACCTCAGCGTTCCTCCGTTTAGTTTCCTATTACTGAGGATAATTACTTTATAGAACTACCTTTATATGTAGCTACTATACTGTACAATCATCATGACTGCTCATTAATGCTGCTGCTCTTATTTTGGAAGATTTGGGGCTGGAATGCTGGGTTGTGCTGCGTCTCCCTGCAGAGGGAGGAGGGCCATTTGGGAAGGCATTTCCACTAAGTGAGCTTAACTGCATGGGAAATCAGAAATCCTGCTTTTTGCAAACCTACAGAGATGAACTATGGGGCAAAGAAAGGGGAGGAGTCTAGAGTTGACTGAAAGCCTGCCTCCAGTTAGGGACAAGGTGTGACCAGTAATTCAAAGTGTCTATTAGGCACCACAGACACTCAGCTGGAACTGGAGATCAGTCACTGGGAAATGCTGTCCTATGAAGTCTTATCCTTCAGGTGGGATGCTTTTGAGTGTCAGGGTGAGTGCTGTGGTGGGAGATTGTTTTCGAATGCCTCAAGGCAGGGATAGAAATCATGGCTGGGCTTGGAAACTTACCCAGACCAATCGTTGTTGGCTGCTGCTTAATGGTGTCATATCAAGTGACAGAGTATGGCAGTACCCTTTTATCTACATTTCCGGACTGAATCACTACAATAGCTCTGCGAGGCAAGATTCCATTTTGAAGATTCAGGAAATTCAGATTTCAATCACAGTCAACTAGCCAGTTGAGGAATTAGGCTTCAGTTCAGAGTCGGAGCTTTAACCATGCCATTGGAGTGAGATGTCACAAGATTAGGGTTCCCACCCATACCCAAGATGCTCACCTGCCAGGCCTACATGACATCAGGAAGGAACTCCTTCTTAAGCACTGGTTACAGACCCTGTGTTTTTTGTTTGTTTGTTTGATTGATTGACTAGTGGCTGAGGACTCAAATTTACTGTTCTGGTTGTGGTGTTTCTCTGAAACTCAGGAGTTCCACCCCTGGGTGTGTTTCCCAAGGTGCTTTGCTAGAGGTAGACTGAGCAACACAGGCCATGGCTTCTTGTGCCATGCATACAGTTTGTGATCTTGGGTATAATTTACTTTTCCTTGAGCCTCATTTTCTTTGTCTTTAAGTTGGGTTATGGTAAGGTATGTGAGTTAGTCCCTAAAGTGCTTAGCATAGTACCTGGCACCATATCAAGTGCTTGGTAATTGATGACTGCTATTATTAGCTATTAGCCAACAGCCAGTGAGCCAGCAAGACCTTCCACTTGAAAGGACTTGAAGTGCTGCCAGCTTGAGACACAGGGCTGGGCCCTGGGACTGGGCCCCAGGGAAAGCTCTAGGAGCTTTCCTTGGGAAGTATTTTCCCAGGGAAAGGGGTAGCAGAGGAAGAGAGACTATTTAGCAGAAATCAAAGGGCCATACTCACCATCAGACCTGAAAACATTTTCAATGTGCCTTCCTGCTCAGGTGGAATGGGGACATTTCAAAGAAAGGAACTAGAATGACACTGGGTGGTTGATCATCAGCAGACATTGATTTCCCTTCCTTTTCTCATCTGCTCTGGGCTTGTTAGAATAGCCTTAGAGGTTCAGCTGGCTCTGCTGTGTCAGGTCATCAAAAGATGCTTTTACATGGATGGTTAGTGGGGAAAATGGGATTTAGACCTCTCTGGGAGCCCATCTGCTCTGTCCTTACCTGCAGGCCTTGGCGCAGGCTTGGAAGGAAGTTGCTATAATGAGGCATCTGTCCTGTGGGGGCGGGGTGAGTGGCCTGGGTAGGTGGGTCAGATGGAGGCTGGGAAATCCTCTTATTTCACTGGGCGGGGGCCTCCCTCAGCAGCAGGAGCTGAGCAGCAAGCCCTGGTGAGTCAGTAAGGCTGGGAATGAAAGAGTTGCCAGTCTGTGAGCATGTGGGATTTGTGTAAGTTTGGGCCTTTTGTTTCTTTCAGCACTCCAGTCTTTAGAAACACAAATCTGGAAACCAGGCCCTCCACATGGTACAGTCCTGCTTGTTTTGAGATAATTCTGCCAGAACAGTTGCTTCTCTTGTATGATGGTCTTCCAAGAATTAACCCATTGCTTTTGAAACTTGAATAGGTTGTGCTTATGGCTTACTACTTACCCTTTTAAAGAATGGTAACACTGTAAAACAAACTAACAACAAATCTCACCTGGGTCTCATTTTCATGCCACAAGCCTTTTTAATGATTTTTATTTTGTTTTTGAACCAGATAGAAACTGCAGAACTTATTATAGATAGCTGGCGCCTATGGCTCCTGCCTGTAACCCTAGCTACTCAGGAGGCTGAGATCTGAGGATCACAGAGCAGAAAAGTCTGTGAGACTCTTATCTCCAATCATTTCACTACTGTGGCTCAAATAGTAGAGAGCTAGCCTTGAGCACAAAGAGGCTCAAGGACAGCTCCCAGGCCCTGAGTTCAAGCTCCATGAACCATCAAAAAAATGTTATTATAAAGGTGATATAATGAGGGTTTACAGTTACATAAGGCAGGTAAAGAGTACATTTCTTGTCTGGGAATGTGGCTTAATGGTAGAATGGTTGCCTAGCATTCATGAAGCTCTGGGTTCAATTCCTCAGTACCACATAAACAGAAAAAGTTGGAAGTGGTGCTGTGGCTCAAGTGCTAGAGTGCTAGCCTTGAGCAAAAGAACTCAGTGCCCAGGCCCTGAGTTCAAGCCCAGGACTGCCTCCCCCCATCCCCCACAAATGCAAGTATATTTCTTTTTGGACATTGACATCCCTTCCCTTACTCTCTCCTTCCCCTCCTCACCCAGGGCATGTGTGGACGTGTCTTTTGGTCATGTAATTCTCCTTGAGGGTGGAGAAAGGGATACGCCCTGATACAATGACCTCCCAGTAACCACAAAGATGGTTCTTGCTTTATTTTATACACCCAAGAGTTTACTCAATTCCAAATTCCTCTCAAAGACAAGTCTCTGTTTATCCAGGCACCAAGAAGAAAGAGGAAACTGAGTGCTTTAGGTTAAGTTTAAACTTTTAGCCTTTTATTATCCCACTGTCAAGACACTTAAGAGCTCTGAATTTTCCCATGAACTGGGGAGACCCCATGTGATACTGACTTTGATACTGTTATACAGGACTTCAGTGGTAAGATACAGAGAAGCCACATATTGAGGGGCCGAATTTCAAGAGGAGTCTTTTATTAGAAAGACTCATATTAGACACATTTTGAGAAGTCTTTATTAGAAAGCTACAGACTCATGTCCCAAAAAACCCGCAGTCTGAAGCTAGCACAAAGCTCTAAGGCAAAACCACATGATTCGGGTGGAGAATTAAACCTATCAAAATCATGTTTACAGAAGCAAAGCTGGCTTGGTGGAACAATGCTGGGGCTTTGGCAAGAAGTCCCTGGGGCTAGACTTTCCTGGAGCTAACCTACATGACATATCTGCAATTCAAAGAATGACCTATTTCACTTCCAAGTCCTCATCATCCACTGAGATGCCAAGATGGCGCCAATTAGACCCAGTATCCGTATTGCAGTATTGGTGTGGTGTCTTCTATCCCTATTATGCTTTTGTGGCTCCTGCTCCACATTTGTATGAACGCTTCCAGTGGCTGCCATTATTTTGGCTGGTAAAGTACTGCAGGTGCTACAGTGTAAATGGATTGCTAGCAAACTAGTTGAAGTTGTGAGAACTAGTTCTTGAATATGCACTGTAGTCTTAGAAAACACTGCTTCCTTTGGCTCAAAATTGTTGCAATTAAAATAGAAATTTGGGGGCTGTACTAGAGATTGAACTGAGGACAAGGGTCTTACTACTTGAGCCACACCTCTAATCCTTTTTGATTGTAGATTGTTTTTCTAAAAGGGTTCCTATCCTAAATTTTCCCTGGCCAGACTTGAACTGGGATTACAGGTATAGAGCACCACACCCATCCTCTGGCAATTGATTAAAAAAACTTTGCCTTTTTTATTATATTAGTTATACTAAGGAGGATTTCTTGTTATATTTCCACATATTCTAATGTATAGGCTAAGAATTTATTCCAATCAGTCTTACATCCTCTTATCATTTTTCCCTTCTTCCCACCCCTAAACAGTTCAACAGGTTTCATTGTTTGATTTTCATAATTGCAAATAATCTATTTCAACCATATTCATTTTCCTTCAAAATACATCTTAAAAATCCTTTACCCTCTCTTACTCTTTTTCACTTCCCCTTTCCCTCTATTGTAGTGCTTAATGTTCAGTATTATAATATATAAAATTATGTAAATGGATACATGTGAATGTATATGTCCATGAGTATGTATTTTAGGTCTAACTTCCACATGAGTAAAATATTTTGTTTTTTTGAGCTTGGATTGTCTACAACTCAGTATTGGTATCTTCAAGTTGCGCCCATTTTTTCCCCACAAACAATATGACTTCATTTTTCTTTATGGCTGTGTAATATTCCATAGTATGTGTGTGTATATATATATATATATATGTATATTCCATAGGATGTTACATATTTTCTTTATCCATTCATCTGTTGTTGGACATCTCAGTAGATTCCTTGTTTGGCTACTGTGAACAGTGCTGCAATAAACATAGATATGCAAGTGCTTTTCTGGTCTATGGATTTATCTTCAGATATATGCCCAGTAGTGGTGTGGCATGGGTCATAAGGAAGGTCTGTTTAGTATTTTGAATAACCTCCACAGGATTTCCATAGTGGTTGTACTAGTTTACATTCCCACCAGCCATACATGAGGGCTCCCCTACCCTTGCCAGCATTTGTTTGCTTGATTCTGACTAGGATGAAGCTGAATCTTAGTGTGCTTTTGAGTTATATTTCCTTTATAGCTAAGGATATTAAACTTTTATCTGATAGCCATTTGTATTTGTTCTTGTGAGATCTGTTTAGTTCATTTGCCCATTTATTAATTGTATTATTCTGGATGTAATTATGGACATTTTCTTGGTATATTCAGGGTATTAGTCCTTTATCTGTTAAGTAGCTTGCCAAGATTTTCTCCTACTCTATGAGTTGCTGAGAGAATACAGGAATGGGCTGTCACACCCATCCTTCTAGTAATTAAAACTTTTTTTTTTTTTTTTTTTTGCAGTCCTGGGGCTTGAACTCAGGGCCTGAACACTGTCCCTGGCTTCTTTTGTTCAAGGCTAGCACTTTATCACTTGAGCCATAGCGCCACCTCTGGCTTTTTCTGTATATGAGGAAGCACTCTACCACTAGGCCACATTCCCAGTCCCTAGTAATTAAAACTTTTTAAAAATAAATTTTATTAGCATCCATTAAATGTTGGGAGGGGGTTGTGACAATTCCATCCATCCATACAGTGTATCTTGAGCGAACTTATCCCTCTACGGCCTTCTTCCCCTTCTAAAATGTTTCATTGTTCTAACATATGCAGATAAACTTCCATGTTCATCTTCATTTATCCTCTTTGTTTACCTCCCCTCCCATAGAGCCTCCAGTCATTCTTT
This sequence comes from Perognathus longimembris pacificus, assembly GCF_023159225.1. Taxonomy (NCBI): domain Eukaryota; kingdom Metazoa; phylum Chordata; class Mammalia; order Rodentia; family Heteromyidae; genus Perognathus; species Perognathus longimembris. The sequence continues at coordinate 1,427,745 of NC_063183.1, read as the reverse complement.
AAAGTATGTATTAATTGTACAAATGAGCTTCTAGCGATAATTAACATACTTTCTTTCCCTCTGTACTGGGGTTTGAACTCAGGGTTTCATGCTTGTTAGTCAGGTATGCTATCACTGATCTCTGACTCCAGCCCCTAAAATACCTAACTTTTTGTGTGTGCCAGTGGAGGACCTAGGCGTTGTCCCTGAGCTATTTTTTGCTCAAAGCTGGTCCTCTACCATTTGAGCCACAGCTCCACTTCTGGCTTTTTGGTGGCAACTTGGAGATACAGGCAAGAATATGTAATCCAATGCATTGGCTTAAAGTATCTGTCTGAATTACAACAAATAATGAGTAAAAACACCAGGATCAATTTGTTATGTAATGTATCCATGCAGTCCTTCTTTTACAGTGGAGCCTCATGGCTTTGGAAGACTGGGCCTGTAGGTCTGTCACATAGAACAGCATATTTAGCATGAACTTGGCTATAAACCTGGAGGAGAATAGAGAAGAAACTCCTTGATCGGGAAGCCCCTTGGAGTATGGCTGGGGTTGGCTTGTTTAAGTGGAAGGAATAGGGAATGCCTGCTCTGTAGGATCGACTCAAGAAGAAACCTGGAGAGGTCAGGCTCATTGTCTGGTGCGGCCTGTCGTCTTGACGCACCTTGTCCTTAGGCCACTATGAGGCTGCAGGTGTCTTGGACTTGGTAGCCCCTTGTCTATATTCATTTTTAAAAGAAAATCTGAAAGTATGGACATCAGGAACTTGGAAGATAAACCTTCCATTTTCCCTGGCACCTTCTGGCTTAACTCAGTTCCAGATCACTTTCTTATGTGATGGTTAAGTTGGCAAACAAAGTTCTCCTGGCACATTCCTGTGAGAACTGTGTTCTGCACATGAACCAGCCTTTTGGAACCTGTGCCACTTTTAAGAATTGCAGGAATTTCCCACATTGGTTCTCCATGTTTGTCCTAGTTACTGAACTTCCCAGGGGAAGTTACAAAGCTATTTGCAAGGTAGGTGATGGCGAGTTTAGGTGTCTTCCTTGTGTTGTTGGTGCACTGAAATAGCAGTCCTTGGTATCTGCACCCCTATGCCGAGGTGACTGCTTTCTGTTCCCTTCCAGGTTGGTGGGCTCCTCTGGCTGATGGCATGTTGAGGTACATGGACCAGTGGCAGCGAGGGCATTTGATCCGGAGGGGGCCACTCTAGAGACCCGGCTACCACCATCATGGGCCAGTGTGTCACCAAATGCAAGAATCCCTCATCTACCCTGGGCAGCAAGAATGGAGACCGGGAGCCCAGCAGCAAGTCACACAGCAGGCGAGGTGCAGGCCACCGTGAGGAACAGGTGCCACCCTGTGGCAAGCCAGGTGGGGATATCCTCGTCAATGGAACCAAGAAGGCAGAGGCTGCCACTGAGGCCTGTCAGCTGCCAATGTCCTCGGGAGATGCTGGGAGGGAGTCCAGGCCCAATGCTGAGGAGTCTTCCTTGCAGAGACTGGAAGAACTGTTCAGGCGCTACAAGGACGAACGGGAGGATGCAATTTTGGAAGAAGGCATGGAGCGTTTTTGCAATGACCTATGTGTTGACCCCACAGAATTTCGAGTGCTGCTCTTGGCTTGGAAGTTCCAGGCTGCTACCATGTGCAAATTCACCAGGTAAGTCACACAGTGATCGTGTCGGTGGATGAGCAGAGGAAGAACGGGAACACCGGTGGACAGAGCTCTGGGTTGCTTTCATAGGGTTTAGAGTATTTGTATTGTTGGTTTTCATTTTTTTGGATCGTTTTCGCTGAAGCTTAAATGTTCTAAGCTTTCATTCTGATCCAGAGATCACCCTCAAGCTCTCCTAAGGGTTCAACAACAACATTCTTGGTGCCTTGGCTGATCTACTGGGTAGGAATCTTGGGGGTGGGGGGAAGGTTCAGTCATTTGTATTTGATAAAGTTTCTTTTTTCTTTTTCTCTGACAGTCCTAGGGCTTGAACTTGGGGCCTGGGTACTGTCCCTGAGCTTTAGTGCTCAAAGCTAGCACTCTGCTACTTGAGCCATAGCTCTACCTCTGGCATTTTGGTGATTAATTGGAGACTTTTCCTGCGTGGGCCAGGGCCAGCTTTGAACTGCAGTCCTCAGATCACTGCTTCCTGAGTAGCTAGGATTCGAGGCGTGAGCCACCAGCAACCTGCTGTCTCAGCCTTTTTTTTTTTCTCCTTCACCTGTGAACTCACTCCATCACATGCTCACTTGGTGTTTATTATCTGCCTGTTAAGGACCTGGTACTTACCAGTGCAGCGAGTGCTTGGGGGATATGCTTTTGCCACTTCACAAAAGGCACTTTTCCCTTCTAGCTGTGAGTATATTGCTTTGAGCCAGGCCTATGTGCAGCAAGGACAGCTGGCCCCCATAACCAAGCAGTAGTTATTGTCATAGGCATTGTCCCTACAAAGGGTGCTTGTAGGGGGAGGACCAGGCAGAGTAAATATGAACCACCTTTGAGACCCCGCTGTACAGATTCTAGTTAATAAGTCTGGCCTCCTCCATAGCTTACCCCCTTGGCCAAATGCCTCACCTCTTTAGTAGTCCCCAAGATGACTACCAATGTGAGACCCTGTTGTAAGCTGGGAGTGCTATACAAATGTTAAAAATACATAGGCTGCTGGGCATGGTGATGCAGGCCCGCACATAGGAAGCTGAGGATCAAGAGGTTGAGGCAAGCCTGGATTACCTAGTGACACCGTGTCAAACACTTTTTGTTTTTTAATAATAGAACTTTGATCTCTGGTAACAGAACTACTCAGGTTCATCTAGAATCTTTGGCTCCAAAAGACCCCCTTGGTAGTCGCCAAAAATATACTCCAAACAATCCACAGATAACCAAAAGGGCAGTCTCACAGCCTGGGAGGAAAGCCTGCAGCTTAACTGCTATTGCACAGTGGGAAACAGCAGTCTGGGCAACAGTAGACTTGAGTTTATTTAGCTTTTACCCATTGCTTACCACCTGCCAGGCACAGTTAGATGCAGATAGTATCTGTTAACTAGTGGAGTCATCAACAAAACCCTATGAAGATGGTAGACACATGCATGTGATTGATGAGGAAACAGAACTTGTTAGTGGAGGAGATAGATTTCCAGTGCAGGCCTTGCAGTTGTGTCCTTCGCCACTGTAGTCTATTGTCACTCAGTAAATCTCACACTGATTAACTGTGCATGTTCCTTCCTGTTCTAGGAAGGAGTTCTTTGATGGCTGCAAAGCAATAAGTGCAGACAGCATTGACGGGATCTGTGCACGGTTCCCTAGCCTCTTAACAGAAGCCAAACAAGAAGATAAATTCAAGGATCTCTACCGGTTTACATTTCAGTTTGGCCTGGACTCTGAAGAAGGGCAGCGGTCACTGCATCGGGAAATAGCCATTGCCCTGTGGAAACTAGTCTTTACCCAGAACAATCCTCCAGTATTGGACCAATGGCTAAACTTTTTAACAGAGAACCCTTCAGGGATCAAGGGTATCTCCCGGGACACTTGGAACATGTTCCTTAACTTCACTCAGGTGATTGGCCCCGACCTCAGCAACTACAGTGAAGATGAGGCCTGGCCAAGTCTCTTTGATACCTTTGTGGAGTGGGAAATGGAACGGAGGAAAAGAGAAGGGGAAGGGAGAGTCGCACTCAGCTCAGGGCCCGAGGGCTTTTGTCCCCAGGAGCAGACTTAGTGGCTCTGTCCCGGGAGCAGCTGCAAGGATCTGCACTGCCCTGAAGCCAAGCAAAGAATTGGACCTTTCTGGAAATTACTGAAGATCCGGATATTTTCTACTTTTACACCTTTCTCTGCCTTGTATCTGAAAGGGCTCTAAAATGCTGTATCATGTTTTAGGCACTTTCTTCATTTTCGGTTATTTTGGTTATTTCTTTTTCGGGGGGGGGAGGGAATCCCTCAAAATATTTGAACCTGGCTACATGTTGTGTACCTTTTTTTTTTAAGCCTTCAGATAGAATAAGCCTGCCATTCCTTGCACAAATTTAGATTTTGGTTTGTTTTTGTGGGGGAGGGCATAGCATTGGGTGGGGGGAATGGGACTGTTAGGTTGAATTAACATTACAAAATGATACAGTGCCAGATCTCAGTTTCGCATATTTTTTTTTCCAGGGCAGGTCTGTACTGTGTGTAGTGCTGTTTACATGGTTGAGTTTAGGTTGTAATAGTTATTTTTTTAAAGATTTACACAACTTTGAATAGCAGTGTTAACTGTTTAACCATATTGCATTAATTTCCAGACAATTGAGAACTCTTGGAAAGCCGAGGCCAGCAAGAGTCAGTGTGCAGTCTGGTGACAACGCCCTTTTAAGCTAATTTATCCCAAACCTTTGTTTCCCTCACTTCTAGTTCATTCCTTCTTTGTGACCTATTGCGTTTCGTGTTGAGTTTATCATCAACATGCTGCACGTGTCAGTCAAGTGAGCAGTTCTGTTTCATTTTAGAACATGCCGTACTGAGAACCACTTACATTGAATGCGGAGAAAGCAGTGCTACCTCAGTTTTGCTGGAAGTAGATTTCTTTGATAGTTTTTTCTTTGATGAAGTTTCTGTATTTTCATGTTACGAGTGGAAACACTTTTTTCTTTCATTTTTTTCCATTTGCCTTGGAGCCAAAGTTTCTGTTCCTGGGAGTCGGAAAACTGCCGGCTGGCCAGCTGACTTGAAAGAAAACTGTGGTATGGAGCTCTGCTTGAACTTTTGTTTTACTTTTTTTTTTTTTAAATTCATCCGCTTACTTGTCTGGCAAGTGTAGAAGCCTAGGACTGGCTTGATGTCTGCCAAACAAATTATCAAAGTGTATTTAATAGTTCAAAGTGTGCCCTTTTCCCTTCTTGCTGCACCCATGTTGTCACTTAACCCCTGGGAGTTATTTATTATCTTTTTGTTAATGTCAAGCTCATAGGGGGTACTGTGATGACTGTTTAGGTTTACATGACTCTCCTCCCCTTGCCTGTCCCCAAGTGTGTGTGTGTATATATATACATATATAAAGTATGTATATATTTTACATATATAAAAATATATATATACACATATATGTATCTATATTCCTGTTTCTTTGCCTGCTAAAACTGGCCATAAAAGAGGGAGCTGCCTTCAATGTATAGTTTAAGAAGAGTGCCAGAGTGCATAATTGAGGCTATAGCATCTGAATTTGGACCGTTTTTACTAAAAAAGAACATGAATTTGCTTATAGGGAGGAGGGCCCAGTTCCCTTTGTGCTCGCTTCACAAGGCCAGTTTTTGGCCAAGCTGCCACCGGGTCCTGAGGAGCGGATTTGTCTTACCTGGTTTTCGTAATGGGGCCCTCTTGCTATTTTTCCATTAAAAATATATATCTATCTCTCTATATATAGCTATATATATCTTGAAAAACCTGTACTGGAAGGGTGGGTGGCAGGAGCTTGTACAGTTCAGCTTTCAACACTTTGGAACAGAGTAAAAAGGGAATCTTTTAAATAAAAACTTATCAAAAATGTTTATACTTGTGAGGTAATGAGTTTGTGTTTTAAATCTTCAGGGTTTTCCCCCTATTCCCACCCCAGGTACCTTTCTCCATTTGAATGAGAATCTTGTGTTTTGAATTTCTTAGTGGTAGCCGTATAGCTCTGAGCTCCTGTCATTAGTTATTTAAGGAATTGGCCACCGTAGTTTCTCTGAAAGTGACAATATCATGGGGTGCATACTTGGATTTTTTTTTTTTAATTCTAAGCCTGAGAGTTGGACTTTCTAGACGGCCAGACAAAAAACTTTAGAATGATTCACAATACTGACTGGAAATACTAGTGGAGAGCTGATCGCGATGTCAGGTGCCAAATTGTAGCCTCCAGGGGTCTCGGCAGCTCATGTGAGTAGTTGAGGCACCCAGTGAGGTCTTGGGGACAACCTTCTCTTTCAGCCAGTTGGAAACCATCAGTTCTGGCTTGGGTGGAGGCTAACATGAGGGAAAAGCACGTAGTTCCTAGTCAGGTGAGTTTTTCTATCCCAGATCAGAGGATGTAGGAGAAAGGCGGCTGCTGAAGACACTGGGGGCCCCACGAGCCAGCTCCCTCCCTCAGCCTCTGAGCTGAAGGCGGCCATCCCTAGGCTCACTCAAGTGGATTTTGGTTTGTAACTCTCTGGCTGAACCATGAATAAATTAGTTTGGGTTTGATTTTTAAAGAGCCATCCTCTTGAGAAGACAAGAGACTTTCAGACTTGATTCCCTAATCCCTAATAAGGAATTCAAGTTTCTGTAGTAGCTCTGGGCCAGTGTCTGACCATAGAAAAAGCAAGACTTTATTTTCTTCTTTTTCTCCTGCAGAGGGTTCAAGGTTATGAGGTATGTTAGAGGGTTTGTAGTCATACTTGTGGGAAACAAAACCCCTGTGCCTCACAATTGAGAAATGGGGTTTTTGTTGTTTTTTTTTTGCTTACTGGGTGGATGAGTAGCGACTCTTAGAAAGGCCCTTGCTCCTCAGGTAAGCCAGTATACCCATCACTAGCATTTTTTGGAGACAGGCAAGGATCTGAATACCATTTTGAAAATCTGCAACATTGGAGAGTGACTACAACAAACTAAATCGCTTGGGAATTTGCTTGGGTTTTGACAATGGCTCTGTGAGCTTCTGTGGTGTTTCTTTAACAATTTATTAGCAAGCTGGTATGAAGTGAAGTGTTGCTTCACTGAATTGCTCTTTCCCCATCCATTTGCCAAATGTGAATGTATTGTTCTTAACCTCACTCCTGTAGTAACATTTTGCTATGCTTCGGCTGACTGCCTCAGCAGTTCTCTCCCCTTCATCTTGCCAGATGGGCCCACATGTATTACTTGGGTACAGGAATCTGTATGTACCTGTTTAATAAAAGGAAGAAGGAAAAATAAAAAACAAGAAACCCTAGAACTGCTGAAGGATCTAAATTATAATCAAATGAGGTTTTGTAGGCTTTTGTAGAGAGGGTTTGTAGTCAGACTTTCGGAAAACCAAAGTCCCTGGTCCTTGCAATCTGAGCAGCGACTCTTAGGTCTAGGGAAATATCCATCATAGAAAATGTACAAGACAGTATTTCCCATAAGGGTGGTTACAAGCCACACAGTATTAGTCTCAAACAGTGATGAAGCTCCAGTGTCAGATTAGTCTCCAGGTCTGGAGGTCGGAGGCTGGGGGCCTCATATACCATGTCAAATTGTACTCATGGTGGGAAGCAACAAAGACAAAGATACAAAGATGTATCTAAAAGTTTGCAAACCAAAGTCTATTTTGGATTATTTGCTTTGGGGTATTTCAAGTGGGGTCTTCAATGAAGCAGGTGCGTTGAACTATTAATAAGCTAAGGGCTGGAGAAAGCTGTGCTTGGTCTACTACTTTTCTTGTGTTTGGTGAATATGACTATCTTGGAACTGATAACGGTCTTGGTTGGACCTTGGTGGATTCCAGCAATGTTTTGTTTAAATGGTTGAAAGGACTTCTTAAAGCTGTCAATTATTAAGTGTTGGTTAGGATGTGCAATCTTGATCCTCCTCTTCCGATTATTTCTGAGTCATGTAGAGAAGAATCTCTCACTATTCCTCTTGAGAAGTTATTCCCATGCTAAGCTGGAATTATACCACATATCCAGTTTAACCTGGCATGGGCCTGCATATTGATGAGGGAGAGTCTGCAGGTTCCCCCATCTCCTTTTTACCCTTAAGTGTCCCTTTCCAAGAGTATGGATGCCTGAGCACTGGTTGTAGACTCCAAGATAGTTTGATGAATAGCCTTGAGGAATCATCAAGTCTGTTCAGGTATAGGACATCATGTTCTTCCTATTTTCTTGGAAACCCAGCCTGCTCTCAGATACCTACCTTCTAAATTTGGGGTGTTTCCAAAGGAAGCCATAGAGCAGCTTGTTCCCCTTACCAACACCCCCAAAATATTTGCTCTGGATGAAGTCCTTTTGACCCAGCCCTCAAGCTCTGCGATTAATGACTCACCTGTTGCACTAATGAATGACTAGGTTTCGGGAATTTGAAGCAATAGGCAAATGGGGCTTGGGTGAACTGGTTCTACATATATTCCTGCCTTATGTAGTTGAGGTGATGAGTCCACTGCTCATGTAACCCTCCACACTTGTGAGTTCCTCGTAGTTTGTGATCAGCGTGTTTCTTGATGTTGTATAAACTTGACAAAAGTTAATATTTTTGTGTGTTCTCTGCACTGTTGCACTATCCAAGTGGCCCCTTGAATATTTTTATCAACTTGTTACATACATTTTTGTCTCTGATGTCTACAGCTTTTTCTTTTTTCTTAATTTGAAAGGTCATCTGCTTTTGGATTTAATAAATTTGTTTACCTGACTTGATATTTATGCAAAACAAAACACAAGTGACTTTATTTTGAGGCAAAGTCTATTACCCATGGGGTTCCTCTTTCTGCATGTCATTGGATAATAATAATCCTTTTGCTTGGAAAACAATTTTCGAAAGTTCAAAATCCCCAAATTCCAAACAGCAGGGTTGACCTCCTGTACACCGAGACTTAATGGGTTGGCCTTTGGGGTCCCAGTGCTTCCAGATAAATAGCATTACTACAGTAGGGTCGCTACTGATATGTTCTTTCAAGTAACTGAATTCCCATGTGGAATAAGTGAATTTGAGCACTTAAATATATAGTCCCTAGGTTAAAAGGGATAAAGAACAAAGGAGACGGGCTGACTTGGCTATTACTACCAATTGCCACTTCTGTATAACCTCTGGAAAGTGAGGTGGTGGTTTTGCGGGGTTTTTTAAGTTTCCTTTTTGCTCATTTGTAAAATGAACACTTCCACGCTTGTCTTAAAGGCTTTTATGGGGTGGCACTGATGGCTCACACTTGTAATCCTAGGATTACAAGGAGAATGAGATCTGAAGATAGCAGTTCAAAACCAGCCTGGACAGGAAAGTCTATAATTAATTACCAAAAACCCTGAAAGTGGAGTTGAACTCAAGTGTAGCTGAGCAAAAAAGCTCAAGGCCAGTACTCAAGCCCTGAGTTCAAACCCCAGGGCTGGCACACACACAGAGTATGCCTCCAGGATATGTACATGGTCCCCACTGACTCCTGGATGTGCTTTTTCTGTGCCTCATCTCTTCTGAATTCTGAAACTCCACAAGGTCCTTACAGATATGGAAAATAAAGTGAAAGATATTGATTTGGGTGTGTAGAGCTTAGGGCATATTCTCAGTGTTGTCAGAGTTATTATGGAATATAAACAGCTGAAACCCAATTTTTAATTAGATGAGGGGCAATGGCTTTCATACAATTACTAGATCAGCCTATTGGCATATGGAATGAACTTTTTCTAGCAAGAAAGTATCTCAAAGGTGGTTCAGGGGACACGGAAAAACTATTCTGGCACTGACCTCTTCGTTCCTGTCAAGCCATTACTAAGCTGAGTTAGCTCTGGAGGTCATCTAGCTCCAGGTTTTTACCTAGACTGAAAAAGAGTCCAACTGTGAAGAGGTTAGGAAGCCTGGCTACCAGATTTCATTTCCTTCCTTTACGTGAACTTTTAAAAAGATGGTACCCAGTCTGAAAAAAAATCCATGAAGCGCCTACAAGGGGTTGCTTCAACTTAGTCTTTTCTCAGGAGTGCTGAGAAAGTCCTAGTAGAATATAGCAACAATAATATAGTCAGCAGTGTAACATCTTAACTCTAGGCTCTCTGACAGGAGTCTCCAAAAGCCTTGTGTTGATCTGGGTGATACAGCTTAAGTTGCAAGTGTTTTAGACAAGTGTCCTTATTGTAAGAAAGAAGAAAACATGAGTATCAGATCTGGACATAGACACCTACAATGGCTAAGTAAAATAACCTAATTGGGTAATATCTACATAGCTGGGAAAAGTCACCATATGCCAAAATAAGTTCCAGGAAGTTATTGGTTATTAGAAATATATGAACTTGCCAATAGGTATTTAAGTGGACTTTTTTGATCAATCAGGACTTTGTAAGCATAAAAGCATGCAAGAAATCCCAAGTGGCTGGAGGCGTGGCTCAGTGGTTGAGGGGTAACAAGCATGAGACCCTGAATTTAAGCTCTGTACTGCCAAGAAAAAAAAGCACAACAGAAAAGAATAAACAGGAACTTATGTGTCTTAAAAAGACTAGAAGTATTTTTTTCAGTAATTGATATAAATGAACATTATATTTAATTCATAAGGAGCCTTAAAAAATTCAGCATGGAAAAGTACTTGGTTTCCCAAAGGAAAAACAGACAAAGGATATGCACACCTCACTGAGGAAAAAAATTGGCTAAAAGCCGCCTGTAACAAAACCTAAAGGGTATTTATAATAAGCAGGCATTAAACCTATAGTAAAAATTTTAGTCTGTTTAATTGGGAAGGATTTGAAGCAAATCCATGCTTTAAAACTTTTTTGGTGTTAAAAGAACCTAAGTGTTAAGATACTCTTTAATTCATAATTCCTCTCAGTAACTTGGGGGTTTCTCTACTTTCTGCCAAGTATGTATGTTCAAAGATACAAATTTCTATTACTGAGTTTTCTACTTATAGTAGGGGAGGTTATTTACAAAGAAGAGGACAAAAATTTAAAAAACAAAAGAAAATGAATATAACAGTGTCCTGAGCATCCCACTATGAGCGGTGAGCCCAGAAAATGAGAGTGATATATTCAGAGTTTCAAATCACGATCTCTTTGAAGTTCTCTGGAGATGCTGTTTCTCTGCAGCTGCCCTGGCAGTTCGGCGCTGGCCACCCTAGAAGGGTGTGGGAGGAGAAATGCACAAACGCACTTATGAATGGAATGTGTGCTTCTCAAGAGGCCACGCTGGCAGCTTTGTTTTCCAAAAGGTGAGAGCATCAACTAGAGAACAGTGTGCAGACTGAGGTCCCAAAGGCCTGTGGTCCCAGTCTGTCTCTACGGACCTGGGGCTCTCAGGGAGCTGCACCTTATCCTGAAGGAATGGCCCTGGCTACTTGAGAGCAGTAGAAGTGTCTAGGTTCAGAAAAGCCTAGTCTACTCTTCCTATACTCTGAAAATGAGCCTTAGTATTGAGGACTTGCTCAGGTTTTCCCCTAATTTAATCTTCATAACAACCTTGTAAAGTAGTGAAGTGGGTTATTCCCACTTTAAAAGTGACAAAACTAGCTGTGCACCAGTAGCTCACTCCTAGCTACTCAGAAGGCTGAGATCTGAGGATCGTGGTTTGAAGCCAGCCCAGGCAGCAAAGTGCATGAAGCTCTTAATCTCCAATCAACTACAAAAAGCTGGAAGTGGAGCTGTGGCTCAAGTAGGAGAGTGCTAGACTTGAGCAAAACAACCTCAGGGCCCTGAGTTCAAGCCCCAGGATTGGCACACAAAAAAGGTGAGGAAACTGAGGGTCCAATGAGGAAAATAACTCATATTCTATCATTTTCTACAAACGAGGTCTTCATATTTCATAATCCTTATAAATAGGTATTTCCTCACTTTACAGCTGTGGAAACTGACTCAAGGTTACAAGTGACTGGCTCAAAATACCAAGGGTGTAGAGCTAAAGTTCCATCCATGCCTATATGCATAGGGTTGTACATCTTTCCTACCTACAAAAGCACTCAAAACTATATGTAGGGCTGGGAATGTGGCCTAGTGGCAAAAGTGCTTGCCTTGTATACATGAAGCCCTAGGTTCGATTCCTCAGTACCACATATATAGAAAACAGCCGGAGGTGGTGCTGTGGCTCAAGTGGTCGAGTGCTAGCCTTGAGCAAAAGGAAGCCAGGGACAGTGCTCAGGTCCTGAGTCCAAGCCCCAGGACGGGCAAAAACAAACAAAACTATATGTAGTATCCTAGAGTCCACCCTCCACACTTCATATAACAACATGCTGTACTGTGAAAACACAATCTCATGTTTTCATAGTAATCCTATGAGATATGTCATTATCCCAAGCACAGAGATACCAGTAACTTATTCAAGTTCAACTAATAAAAGTTGGTGTACTCCGGGCAAAGATGCTCAGTTAAACTGGCTACCTGGAATCCCATCATAATAATCTTCATACACATTTTATTTTATTTTTATTTTGTTTTATTACTCAAAGACAGAACTCAAGTAGAATTGCAGGGTCTGAGTATATAGGGCAAAGTCCTGGGTGTCACACCTTCTCTAGCCAATTTTGGAGTCGTATGCCTGTGCCCTGTGTCATTTCTAAAATGAAATAAGTTTGACAGGTTAAAAAGAGTACTGAGCCAAGCACTGGCAGTGCATACCTGTAATCCTAACTACTAAGGAGGCTGAAATCCAGAGGACCACAGTTTGAAGCTAATCCAGGCAGAAAAGTCCAATTCTATCTCCAAAATAACCAGCAAAAAGCCAGGCTGAAAGCATGAGTTAAGTACTACAGTGCCAACCCAGAAAGCTCAAGGCCCTGAGTTCAAACTCAGGCAAAACTAAAAAGCAGAGAATTGGCTTTTACTTGAAGTTTCCAGTACTCAGGAAGGAAGCTGATTGACAGAGGCACCTACTGGTGAAGGCAGGCTCTGCATCTGCTCTGATGAAGATTTCCAAACTTAAGGTTTCCAGTGTTGTTTTTTTAAAGAAAAAAAAAGTCAGTCTTTGGCCTGGCAAAGCAGCAGAGAGAACATGGTGTCTCATGGGCCTGGAGAGATGTCAGCTGAGCACCCTGCTCTGGGCAGACATGCCACTTTCCCTTCCATCCAAGTCTGAAAATGAAAAACTTGAATGTTGCCAAGAATTATAACATTGAGGAATAAAAATCACATTAGGCTCAAGTGTGAGACATAAAATGAAACAAACTGAAGAGGTAAAATTGAATGAGGTAAAATTAAAAACAACAAAAACCACCCCATACTAAGTCTTCTGCTTTTTGTGTGGCAGACTTGCCAGAATTTTGGTTCAACCTATCTTTTTATCTCAATTTTATGATATCTTCCATTTGACAAACTATTAACTGGCTTTTTCTCCACAAAGCATTATGTCCTTCCTCCTGGTTTCCATTTCTGCATGTATTGTTTTAATGGTAGTACTACATGTGCACAATCCTGAACTTTAGGCATTTGTTGAAAGTCTGCACATGCAGTGTAAAGGGTAGCCTCATTATTCATTACAGCCAACTTCCCAGAAAAGCTGTCCACTGGGTGGGCAGGCTACGGCCTAACCACATTTGCTGCTATTACAAGGGCAGGAAATGGCACTTGGGAAGTGGTGTCAAGACTCACAAAGCCATGCTTGGGGTGGCACTTTCCTCTTCATCTTTTGCCGCCATCAGTCCTAGACCTAGAGAGTGATCCATGAGGGCTACAATGGACAGGTTTTTATCCATACGGCTGAACTCACAGTTACAAACAGGCTAGAGGAAGTAAGGTTTCAAGCATGTGTCTGTGTCACAAGGAGAGAGGCAGGCAGTAGGCTTATGATTCGAATCCAAACTCTGCCACTTATGAGATGGTAAGACAAATCTCAACCTAGCCTTATTTTCCAATTAGAAGACATTAAAATATTTAATATCACACAAGGCTTTTTTGAGAACTATAGACAACATTAGTTAACATACACTGAGCACTTATTACATGTCAAGGGATAGTCTAAGCACTTGTCTCATTTAATCCTCAAAACAGTTCATTAATGTGAATGCAACTGTATGTCCTTTCTCTAGTAAAGAAACGTGCAAGGGCCAGGTGTGGTGGTGTATGCTGTTAATCCCAGCTGGACTGGGGTGTCCATGCCACACAACTGCTAAGTGACAGAACCAGGATTCCATTCATGGTAATCTGTCCTGGGAGTCCTTATGAATTACTTTTAATCTTAAGTCTAAGTCTGTTCATTTCATTGAAAACTCTTATAGCAGCTATTATGTGTTAAGCACTGTTTGAAAACCTTTATATAAAATATCATTTAACAATATATCTTGTAAAACTCTTGGGACTGCACTTAGAATACAGGAGTTATGCTAATTCCTTGACACTTGTCAAAAATTCATAGAACTGGATAGGATGAGATGGCTAAAGGGCTTTTACACAAAACAAGCAGAAATGAGCAAAGACAGACACAAAATCTCCCTTTGGCTGCTTGAAGCAGGGTAGCAGTAGCTTTTTGTGGACAAAGGGCAAGGGTTTTGTGGGCCTGGAGCCAGATCATCATGGTTCAAATCCTGAGGATGCACTTGCAGTTGTATAACTTTAGGGAAACTACTTCAGCTGAGTAAACTTTTTCTACTTGTTACAAAGATTCTAATCCTTAGATATGCCAAATTTAGCCATTAAATAAACGTCTGCAGTAATACATAGTTTCAGCAGCTACTAGAAATATCAGGACAAGAACTAAGTCAGGTCCTCAGTCTGAAGAAGCCTGCTGTCTTTGCTTCTTTTCTTCTGGAAGCTTGGTTTCCCAAAGGTATCCTGTGGCATCGTGGAAACAGCTGCATCAATGTTGCAAAGAGGAGGCAGTCACAGCCAATTTTGGGGAAAATGCAAGCTGCTAGTGGGTTTCATCAATATGGTTACCAAAATTGGAGTATGACTTTGAAATGAAAAGAGTAACTTGGGTTTCCTTAGTGTAGAATCTGCTGCTCCTAAAAAGTCTTCTGATTTAAGATTATCTTGATCTTTGCCTCAGGGCCTAAATCCTTTTTTCCTTCTGACTCCCATCCCCAATTCCTCACCCACAGATTATCCAAGCTGCTTCTTGAAGGAGAATGCTTTGGGCCACTCCTGACTTACTTTATCTACAAATAGGGACACAATGGAAGTATTTTACCTGGAGATCAAATAATAGTTCCTTATTTTGCCTCCATATGCACTGCACTGGCTGTCCCTTCAGAGCTTCTGCTCTTAACGGGAAGGCCTTATTGGCAACTTCTGGTTGTCCATGAGCCTGTATGAAGTATACTGGTCTTTTAAGTATAAACACTTAAAACTAGGTTTTATTTCTTAGAGAAACCAGTTCTTTCAAGTTGCTCAGTAGGTAAATCCTATCAAATGCATGTTACAAAGACTTTATAACAGAAAATGAATTGTTCGTCCTGGCTTCAAGGCCTGAGGTATTCATATTCTGCCATTTATAGTTTCCTGTCTTCTAAAATGTCAGGATCCCAAGGGACTTTTTAAAGACA